>NW_010972776.1:280025-282945 GCF_000737465.1 Haliaeetus leucocephalus | reverse complement strand
GGGGGGGCAGGAAGGGAATACACTTGGCCCCTACTGCTTTTCGTGTCTTCTCAATGATAAATGGTCCCAGATACTTCAGCCTGTGAGACAGCCACCCAGGCAGATCCCACTTTAAGCACTGCCAGTAATGGAGGACTGCAAGGAGTTTGGGCTAGTCTCTGAGGGCATTTACATACCTCTCAACTCTGTTTATGATGGCAAAACATTTACATGACAGGAGCTTTAAAAATCTTGGAGTAAGAACTTAACAGAGTGCCTACTGGCTTTAGCTGTTACTCTTAACTTTCAGTGGGACTTAAGTCCCTGCTTAGGGGGCTCTTTCAAAAAAATTCAGCCCTGTACATTATAGTAACACTAATGAATAACTTCATGATAAAGTCTATTAGCACAGTTGCCATTAACTGGCTTCCTTGCAGAAAGATCAAAGAAGAGGTCAAACAAATATAATAAGGATGGTAAACAAGCCTTTCCCAAAATGAGATAGCGACTCTCCTCCTAGGGTCAAGCATGAAAGAGGGATGATATGGGAGAAGCCCATGTGTTCAACCTGCATTGTGGGTGCACCACAAGTTCCCCTTGCAAGGTCATCTGTCTGCTACCTTCCATGATGCAGGAAGAATTGCTTAAAATAAAAAATAAAAAATAAAAATTTAAAAAAAAATATAAAAAAGAGATTAAGGTAAAAAACCCATAGCAGATAAGTGACAAAATGTTCAAAGCAGATCTTTAATAAGAGAAGAGGGATACCAAAGGGAACAATACAGGCTTTGTCAGGGCATACAAAAAATGCTGAAAGATCTAGCAAAACTGGTGATAAATTATGGCTTCCCACAAATATTCACCTCATACTGATTAGAAAGGAAAAAGCAATAGGCTAATCTGGAAATCTTTCCAAAACAAGGATCTGCAGTACTAAACATCTTTTCTCTTTTACTAATACTCCCTTTAAGACCCGCTGTGTTTCTTTTCCATTGGCTCTGTCACAGTGTTGTGAACATGGCACATGTGTCTTCTTCACATAGCAGGGAGGGCAAATGGGTACCAACTTCTCCATGAGAGGCACAGAAGAATGGAAAGTTGGATGACTGCCACAGCAGGTTATTTGTGATCCTGTGAAATGTGCTGCAATCATGGGGTTTGTCAATACAGGGGGATTTGTAGGAATAATTTCAGAGAGGAATGTACCTTGTCAGTGCATGCTTTAATTGCTTTCCATGGTAATTTCTGTCCAGCAATCATGGTAGAAGTACGGAATTAATGTCTGGAATTTCTACCTGACCAGGAACCCCAGGACACTGAATGGCAGCAGCACCTGGTTAATGTAGCAGCAGTGGCTCTGGCAGTATTTATGTCCATTTCTGTAAGCCGTCAGGACTCCCAGCACAGAGACAAGCCCCTCCTGGAGACATCATTCTCACAGACCCTTAGTCTTCCAACACAGATGCCAGACATCAGATACTTTCCTTGAAAGTAGGAGACCCACTCACAAAGTCTCCAGCATCTGACGAGCCCCCAGATAACTGACCTGGCCTGTACTCACAGGCTCTCGAAAAACAAGGTTTTCCGCTGAGAAGCTGAGCTGAGCTGTGTTGGCAGCAAACCAGTCCATGCCAAAGTCTTCCTGCAGTGGGCTTTCGCCTGAGTTCCATCAGAAGATTTGCCAGAACTAACAGGTTTCCCCCAAATGTGAACTGTTCAGCTCTTTCCACTGGGGAAAAAAATAGTTCCATTGGAAAATTTCTCACCATTATTTTTGTGTTTGTATTGCTATGGACTGTAGTCAGAATTCTGAGTAGGCTGTGGTCTCTCCCCCAAAAAGCTGCAGTCCAGTTGGAGAAAAGATGCAGAAAAAGGGGAGTGTTTGAAACAAAGGAGGTGATAAATTTGGAAGGAGTAAGAGTAAGGATCAGGAAAAGATCACAACATGTAGAGGAAATGGCTACAGTTTGATGGTCCCAAACACTCTGATGTCTACCACTCAGTTGTAACCGGAATCTTCTTCCAAAAGGAATGGATGGACTGCTAAATTGGACAAGATTTTGGGGGGGCTCTCTATGGAAACAGGTGTAAGGAATGACACAGATAGGCACAGGCAAAGCTGGAAACTGATTGCTTTTAGGAGAAGCTGGAAAACCGGGTGGGTATGTACATTGCTGGTAGCTGGGGCAGGAGAGCTGGAGGTGCAGGTGAAGGTAGGAAGCAGTGTGGGAAGTGTGTACGATACCTTGTAAAGTTACTTTCACGCCCTCCTGCTCAGGTGCCCTGACTTGCAGGAACAACTGCTTTCCAGAACAAAAGCATGACCCTCTCGGGTCCCGCCAGTTCTTGGCTCTTCCACTGAGTTTGCCCAGAAAAGCTATCTTGTAGCGTGACTTTCTGGGTAGCTCTTTCCCCATACTTAGTCCCCGACTCTGCTCTCGGGCGATGGCCACCGTGGAAAGTGAGGTTCTGCACCACCGGGGGCAGCGAGCAAATCTACCGAGCCCCCTCCCATGCCAGGTTTGCTTTGCTTTGCAGTTTCCTAGCCTGCACCCACCCGCGCTTAAACCCTGCACGGAAACGCCGATTCTCCACCAGCAGGTCCTGCCCTCTTCCCCCAGCACAAGCCACTTTCCGCGCCCTTTCTCTCCCCAAGGCTCAGAGGACCCCCAGGCGAGCAGGCAGGGAGACCTGTTCCCCCCCCAGGCAGGAGGAGCCCGGACCGTCTGGCCGCCAGGCCAATCTCCCCCCTCCGCCTTCCCGGGCGGAGTCTCCCGGGAGGGAGCCCAGGCTGGAAGCGCCGGCGGACCTCGCCCTGCTGCAGGCCGGGGTGTTCCCCGGGGCGTGAGGGACGGACGGGCGGGCCGGCGGGCGCCGACCGGGCGCTCATCCCGGTCTCCCGCCTCCACCAGCTCCGGCCAGGCCGAGCCGGGCCAAACGG
>NW_010972776.1:178993-280015 GCF_000737465.1 Haliaeetus leucocephalus | reverse complement strand
GGGGGGCCGCGCCCCGCCGCGGGGAGGGGAGGGGGCGTCTCTTCGTGCCCTTCCGCAGAGCTGCCTGCTTGTCGCGGGGGCCTCCCGCACAGCCCCCGGGGGTGCCGCGCGTCGGCGGCCGCGTCGCTCAGCCGCCGGCGCCGGGGAAGCCGGAGGGTCGGCGGGGCGAGTGGTGGGGAGCGACCGCTGCCCCCCTGGGAGGAGGCGGGGGTGGCGGGTCTCGTCAGCCCGGCCGCGGGAGGGAGGCGAGGCGGGGGGGGGGGGTCGGGCGTCCCCGAGGCGGGGACCCGCCTGGCTTTGGAGTGGGTCAGGAAGGAGATGACCTGAGAATCTCTGCAGCACGGGGCTCTCGGAGCTGCTTTGCTCGAGGCGTATTCCCAGAGTCGCTTCCCCAGAGTGGTGGCAGGATCCCAGCGCTTTTGCATCCCGCTGTCATTCCAGGAGATGCGTCAAGTGCGCGTTACGTTGCATTCATGCCAGGGCACCGTGACAGGCAAAGCAGACCTTCTGTTACTGCCTCGTGTTTTGAGACTTGCCAGGAGAAACTGCAGTCTCGTCTGGAGTGAGTGAAGCATGTGGCACTCGCTCCAGCAGAGCAGGGAGCATGCTGGTGGGGAAGAGATGCTCAGTCTGGACTGAATGGGCAGCTGCCCTTGGAGATTTTTTAACTGCAACAGAACAAACAATAGAATATCATATTAGCATGGGGCTAGCCTGAAATAATGGAAAATAAGAGGGAAAACTGTAAACATTATTCAAAATGCCAGTTTGAAATTCTCAAACAAATCACCCAAAACAAACAGTAGCTGAGTGGAACTATTTTCTTTGCAGGGAGTTTCCACTGGAATAAATAGCAAGTTCTGTTAAAAAAAAATAAATAAATCTGCAACTAGTTGTAGTACTTATACTGCTTGCCAGGGGCTGGAGGGTGCCCACAACCAGAGAGATCCTTATGATCCCAAGTGATGTTTTATTGCAGCTTTTGCTGCCAACTCTTAAGAGACGCTTGCAGTTTTTACCTGTGGGCCCTACCTAAGACAGAGGTGTCTGTTTTTCCCTTTGCCTTCCCATCTTCTACATTTAGAACATTCCGTAACGTTCTTTTTCCTAACAGACCTCTGTCTGCTGATGCCTCTGTGTAACGCGGACAAAGTGTTGCTGTGATGTGCTGACTCTACATTACCTGCAGAGATGGAAGATGAGGGCCTTTAACAGTATGTTCTTTGCCTCAGCATCACAGCTGGTTGGTAGCTTGCACAGGCAGAGCAGCAGGGCCACGGACACCTGCTTCTGCAGGAGCAAGGAGCCCCTACGTGGGTTGTATTCCCCAGGATGCATAGAGCACCACCAGGCACTGTACCTCAGCCTTCCCAGTCATTTCTTCAAGGATCTGGTCATCAGTTTGTCCAGCATGACTTGGAGATGATTAAGCCACTCATACTCGATGGGCTGTTTGTAAATGGTGGTGTTCCTGGTCATGGGGCCCAACGACTTGCTGAGACCTGGCACAGCTCATGCCCAGCTGCAGGAAAGTTCCTGGGTATGCTTCCTGGGCCCCTGGGCTGGTGCCCTCCAGGGCACACCTAAAGACAAGTAAAGCATTTAGTTTGTGAGCCAGAGAGAAAGTGGTCAGGAGGCCGTTTTGATATGCATAGACCTTTTAAACCTCCCCCCCAAGGTTTGCAACTAAACAGTTTTCTCAAAGATCTCACTGCCTGTACAGGCAGTTAGCTTGACTGGGAAGCCTGTTTATTTAACGCCCTCTAGCGCTGTTTTAAAAATTAACATAGATTCTTTTTCAGAGGAAAACAAATATTAAAGTTTATTGGTTTAAAAAGATTTGCATTTTCTGAGAGTCAGCTGCCTCAGGGAATCCCTATCAAACACAATACCACACTTTGGATGGGTGCATAACCTAATTTGAATAGGTGTCTCTAGCCATGGAGATGTAATTATAGTCTCTGCCTCCCCTGCAGACTCTCAGTGGTGGTCAGTGAAGGTCTTTCCATCAACAGCACTGCACAGAGTTCCTTCCTTTTGACCTGTCTTTAAGTGCTGCTGCACTTCAGGTTTTGACTGAACCCACATGTAGATTGCTTAATGTGGCTCTGGTCTAGGTGAGCTTGGTGTTTGCAGAAGCGACCATTTACTCTTCTTGGTGCTTCACCTTTGTTCATTATAATTCAGCTAGACTAGCCCCAGAAATGGAAGTGTGTGGCCTTGTCTTTGCAGAGGAGCTAGCTCCAGGGGCTAGAACTCCTTTAGGTTGTAGCAAGGGGACGTGACTCGCGCATCTGTGTAGTCAGACTGATTTTACTTCATAGGTATGGGAGACGTTGAGGAATGTACCATTGATACAATTTCTCTTAATTAGCCTGAAGATGTAGTGGATGTTCATTTTTCATGACTAGCCATGAGGGATGTCAGATCCTCTCCTGCGTGTAATATATAGTATGGAAGATTCTGATTTGTGGCTCTGATGCATAGATCCTTCTTGTGTATCTGTTCTTAGTCCCTCATGGACAGCATTACACCAGCACACCATACTCACACCTTCCTGCCTGCCACAAGTTCACCACCCCTCTGCTGTTTCACCCTCTGTCATGCCAGCAGCCTCACAAACACCCCCAGACTCCTGTATTTGTTCTGTTCACCTTCATCCACATATTACTCGCTCCTCCACCCTTGCTAGTGCCACCACCACAGCAAGTGGCACCCCAGCAGATCCAAATACACGCATCTCCAAAAACACCTACAGCAGCACTCAGCCACTCACGCTGTTCCTTGCCTGTGTCCTGCTTACAGCTGTGTACGGTCAGAGCTACATCAGACTGCGCCCATCTCAAACGAACACCCCCAGCAGCCTCCGGAGCACCTGCAGCACATTGCCCGTTTGGCAGTGCTGCTCAGGAGACAACCTGTATCCTCTGGCTGGAAGCTGACATGCAGAGGTTATCTAGAGATGGTACTAAAGTATGGTACACATCTGACCTGCATGGCTGGTTTCTCAGCTAAGGCAGGAAATCTGCCTTGCCAGCTCCTCACCTCTCCGTGTGCTTCTGGTTGCACCTGGCATCTCCTCAGGATATTCCCTTTGACTTGTCTGTGAAAGTGTCATCAATATGAGTACTTATGCCTAGTAGAGCGGATAGCAAGTCTGCTTAACAGCACCTTCTCCATTTCAGCCAGAGGTTGAGACTGGCAGTCACTGTGATTGAAACAATAAACCCCACTTCTGTTCATCTTCCACTTCTCTGCATTTTCTCCTGAGGGATCTTAGAGCTGTGGTGAAAAGGGCTGGCACAGGGATGGGTGCACATGGGCACAGGGGATCAACTCCTCGTTTCTTGTCTCCACAGCGCTGCCCTCCTCATGTTCCCCTGAGAGCAAATGGCAGGACAGATAAGGACATGAAAGTTTCCAAAACCTGGCGCCCATAGTTAGCCCCTCTGAAAACAGGTAGGGTGGAGTCCAGCTTGTGGCATGCGAGAGAGAAACTGAAGCAAAACAGGATGTTTTTGCGATTTAAAACTTATTTTTCATAATTCCTTTTGAAAGGCTTGTTTTGGTTTGGTTTTGAAGTTGCGTGCTGCCTCTATTGGGAAATTTATCAGCCAAAGAGCTTTGTGTATGTGTATGCAGATGTGATATGTGCACGTATGCTTGCATAGGGAGAGCAAATGAAGAGGCTACTATTCAGTCTCAGGACAATTAATTACCTGAAAATTAATAAAACCTATAGGGACTAACAGCTAAGTGATAGAAAATATAAATTCCATCTATGTAGCTCTTCTGTAAATCTTGCTGGACAATTGTTTTCTGCTCTGAACACCTCAAAACTGGAAAGGTTCTATCAAATTATAAAGTATTTATCAAAGACCCACAAAAATACCTCCCATGACAGGAGGTATTAGTTTACACATAAGTGTGTGTTAAACCCAAGTAATGGGAAATGAGGTGTAAAGGGACAGATTAGGAAGCCTTTGGGGTTGTCTGTACCCCATAACATGTCCTATATTTGGTCTAGTTTCAGCTGATACAGCTTTTGCACTAGTTCCTTTAGAGGTTAAGGCAAAAGTGAAAAAGAAATACTGGGAGAAATGAAGGCAGGAAGTAATATGTGAATCAGAATAAGTGTCTTTAAATAGAATGTTTCTCAGAGTTTTCCACTGCCTGCCCCTTCAGGCTGCACCAGAAATAGAGGCACAGAGAGTGACACCTCCGAGAAGCGCCATGGCCACTTGCTGTCCCCACTGCCGGCGCAGGCTGGGTGCTCCCAGGAGAAGGGGCGATCTCTGTGTGGCAGTGCCTCCTTTCTGCCCCTCTGTCCTACAGAGCAAAACCACCTCCTTGACGCCAGCCTGTGCCCTTGCGTGGGATTTGAAGAGTCATTATGCTATCTAGCCTTTATCTGGTTCATTGGAGATGCTGTACCCACTCTTATAAATCCTAGCCTCTGCAAAGCACTGGCATTTTATCATTGACTGCAGTGGAACAAGATTTTTTCTGCCTTAATTGTTTCTTCTCCTTGGCTCATCTACGAGTTTCTGTGGTAGCTTGCAGCAGTTGCTCCTATGGAATAATTATAACAGCCTCATGTTAGGAACTTAATGTGAATAGTTTGATTCCACTGCTTATCTTTTTCCACCTCTCATGCCATCAAAAGAACTGGGGCATGTTATTTAAGGCCACACGACTTGCATTGGTTCATAGCAACAGCTTTTTACAATAAGAATGTGCATATTTCTTTGTTAGCCTTACTTGGCAAACTCTCCTCTAGCCTCCAGGTTATGTGGTCGCTGAGCTCTTCATCCTCCATGATTAGCTTCTCTCCTTCCGTTTCTCAGCCCACTGGCAGCTCTTCAGGCTGTGTTTTCAGGCCCCTCCTTCACACCTTCTTTTTTACATGGGCTCAGCTCACAATGCTGCTCCTGCCTGCCTTTCCATTCTTGACCGTTGCCCAGCTGCTCAGCGATGTCTCTCTCTTGGCTTCTGTCACTGTTCAACCCTTAATGTCTTCCTGCAACTCCAAAAACTGGCAAAAAAAGTGCAATTGTTTAAGCCAAAGTCTACTTTTATTTGCCCATCTTGTGTAACTTTAGACTTGCAGCTCCACTGAAATTCATGATGTTTGGATTCTCATTTGAGGCTGGGATGCCTATTTTTTGTTTCCATCAACTGCAAAATTCTGTGGGATTAAATCCTACAATTCAGCACAAACCTATGAGTTTTGAGGAGGAGCTCAGCAGTGAGTGTTACTGATCAGTGTGTGTTACCCATCCTGATGCTGACAGGCAGATGAGCAAGCAACAGAAAGAGGAAAATGCCTTTCATGGTGTATGTGCTAGCAGAGGTGCTGTTGATTAACCCATTTTTCAGCCAGCCAGCTCTGAGAATGCCATTTAACAACCCCAAGCCTGTATAATGCTAACAGGATGCTTATAAGGCATAAAGGGATTAATGTTCAGCTCTAATGAAATCCAGATGCACAGAGCTGCCTCTTTTCAAGGTCTTTTCCATGGCCAAGCTGCAAATAAAATGATTTAGTCATTGTAAACAGATGAGAAACACCAGATTTGCAACATGCACTAGGTACTTAAACTCACAGGCAGCAAAGGCTGCTGGCAGTTACCTGCTGGAGAGGATGGGGTCACCCACCAACCCTCTGCCTGCAGCAACATTGTCCGTAAGGTAGGAACTCAGGACCTTTCTAGGGGAGCACAATTCATGCACATGTTTGCATTAGGGCTGGGGGAAGCTGGCTTGGAAACAAGCCTGCTTCTATCCCTAAGAGAAAGCCAAGGCAGGTATAAAGGTGGTGAGTGTCTGGTCAGTCTCTGTCAGGGGCGTGTTGGTGGACCACTAGCAACTTAGCAGCTTGCACTGGATGTGTGTCCAGGGAGAGGTGAGGATTCATAACACAGCATTCAAGCGGAGGTGCACCGTCTGCTCAGTGGACCTGAGGCATTACTGCCTCATCAACTGCAGTTTACACTTTCTCTTCCTTGTGCAGTTTATATCTCCTTGTATCACACACCGAGTGGATTTCATGCACTGGTAGTTAATCTGGGCCCTAGTAGGGGCTGGACCAGCACACCAAAGCTCAGAGGCCCTGCTTTGGAAAGGCTGAAGTA
Source organism: Haliaeetus leucocephalus (assembly GCF_000737465.1). Classification (NCBI taxonomy): domain Eukaryota; kingdom Metazoa; phylum Chordata; class Aves; order Accipitriformes; family Accipitridae; genus Haliaeetus; species Haliaeetus leucocephalus. The sequence goes on along the minus strand of NW_010972776.1, from coordinate 273,881 downwards.
ATTCTGTAGCTGGGCAGACCCAGATGTCTATGAGTTTTTAATTTTTAATATGGCAGGAGGAGGAGTTTTGAACCTAGAGAGGGGAAGAGAAGGGGGTTATTTTAAAGACACGAAAGAATGTGTTACATTTTTTGTGTTCCTCAGCTTTGGCTGCCCTGCAAGTTTTTCATTTTGCCAAAGCTCAATTCAGTGAACTATTTATTTGCATTTTTAAAGAAAGAGCATGATTCTTAATTTACTTTGGCCTCAGTGATGAATTTTTATACTGTGAAACCCAGCAAGTTTCCTTCCAATGTTATATATACATCCAACTTTACAACAGAAACTTCTGCCCCAAAGTACCAGCCTGAGTTAAATGGTTTAAAGGGCTTTATAAAAGTGTGCCCCCACTTATTTCCCACATGAGTCTTATCAGTAGTCACCCCATAATTGTTTGATGCTATGCTCATAATCAGAGCATGCTGCAGCTTGGTGCCAGAGACCCTCTATGTGTGTAGAGCTATGTAGAGGTTTTCTTTAGAGCTATAGAGGCAAGAATTTCTCGTAAGTGGTTCCTGGGGTAGCTTTCAGCATTGGTTCAAGGGAAGGAAAGGCATGAGGAAAGAGTCCCGCTATAAAGTTCTGTCAAATCATACAGGGTGAATCTTGCAGTAGGTTTTCACTATGGGAATAAGCATTGCAGGAAAATCCCAAAAGGCAGTAGCTGTTTGGTCTAATCCATTGTCAGCAAATATTTCAAATTTACTCAGCCCTGGAGATCAGAATTGCAAGCAAACCAACGGGACCTCCAGGAAAAGGTGAAGAAATTTTACAAAACAAGGTTTTAGTTTTCCCATCGCTCTTGGCCTCCTATGTGAGTACTAGAAGGGGGAAGTGCTTCTCTAACCGCCGTTAGTTTCTCTCCAGGCCAGAAGTACGAAGTGCAGAAGTATTTCTAAATTGACATCAATATTTATTGATCTCTTCAGTTTCCATCAATTAGCAATTTGCTGTGCTGGCTACAAGAGAATAGACTTGCATTTGTGTTACTCAGAGTTTTTCAAACTGATATCGATGCAAAAAAGACTTTGTCCGAGTGCACCCTTCAGATGTTCAGAGCCTCATCATGTTGAAGGTGATGGCTAATAATCATCTCACTGGCAGTAAGTGTTTTTTTTGCAGTGTTTTTTTGGTTGTTGTCCCAGAATACGTAGACATCCCCCCTCCTGCTGATCCTTCAGATTTGCAGAGAAAAGGCCACCCATGGGTGTTTTCAGCAGCAGTTGCTCATAATTTTCACAGATTCTGTCCACCAACACTGTATCAGTGGGCTGAGGCTTGGAAATAGCAGGATTTTTTTTTATTCTTGTATTCATCAGTTTTCACCTCTCTGCCCAGTACTGGATTGCTGCAGTGAGGAAGCACAGAGCTCCAGGTAGGCACACAAGCGTTTACCGGGGCACAGCTGATGAACAGGAGCTGTGGCTTTGTCTTCCTGCTTAAAGCTTTTGGGCTCTTTCTCAGGTACCTGTCCTGGTGCTTGAGTGACAGTTGACAGTGTCAGTTTGTTTTAGGACCCTGGGCAGTGCCGTATCAGGGGACAAAACCCTTGTGCTCATCCCCAGGCAGGGATACTCCTTGCTGGTGGAGGACAGTGCCACGTGGGCAAGGCTGTCTTCAGCAGCCAGAAACACAGACCCAAGCCTTGACAAATTCCAAGTGTCCTGATTTGGGGTCCAGCCCAGTGTCATTTAAGAAAATGAACCATTACATCAGCTGTTCAGAAAGACCCACTTCAGTTGGGAAGACCTCTGGTGCTCCGTGAGACAGCAGTCCCCTTTGTGCTTTGCAGAACATATTCTCTCATTGCCATCCACTGTCACTGTCGGTGTTGTTCCAGGCCCCAGAGGAAGGCAGGCCCTGCAGGCACAAGTAATCCATGGGAGCAGGGAAAAAATGTGGCATGGAACAGATTAGTGTGAGTCAAACTAATCCCTAGCCACCTCCGAGTGGAAAACCCACTCGGCCTTTGGCAGCTGAGAATTGTTTCTCCCAGTCCCCCTTATATGGGACATTTTAAAATAAACCAGCAGGGCTCCATTTCTTGGAAGGAAAAGGAAATGTTTCAAAGTGTGTCCTTGCAAACTGATTTACTGCCATCAGGCTCTGCATATTTTAAGAAATGTTTGGAGCTGCGTTTTAGCAGTAAGGGAGGGAGAAGCAATTAGTGAAACAACATGGGAAGATGAACTTGTGTAAAATGGCTCAGATAAATATTTACACCAAGTTTCTTAGCTCTGAGCTCACATTAAACCCTGCCCTGTCTCTCTGAAGGGACTCGCATCCACAAATAAAATTGCGGGCTGTGGCCACCCAACATTATTTTAGACTTCCTCCTCTGATTAATTAGGCTAATTATGGATCTTAAGGAATTCAAAGGGTTAAAGTGGTGGTAGGAGAGTTAAAGATTCTCTGTAGCATTTGCAAGGAAATGTTACTGCTTTACCATATGCCTGTGCTGGCAAAATTTACCCCAAAGAGCTCGTAAAACAGCTGCACTTTTTTTTTTCCTCTCTTCTAGGCACTGAATTTTCACCCTATGCAAAAAGCAGTATGAACTATTAAAATATAAATGGACAGACACACATGTCCTTACCTAGCATGAAGGAATATGGAAAAATGAGGCTGGATGGATTGGAACAGGGTTGCATTAGCCAGAAAACAGAATGGACTGCCAGAGTCTCAGGGTGGCAGGAGGCATAGGGCAGTTAGCGTAGTGTTAATTGGGCTGCATGAGCAGTTAATACTGCTCCTTATTAGGTGGGGTGAGTCATCCGTGTTGCAGAAAAGCTTCTTGTAGCCCCAGTGGTAGCAAAGGGATCTGTTTCTTCAGACCGGTAGATGATGGCAAATGTTTAGGTATCAGGAATTCCTGGTAATATTCCATGAGATTTGATCTGCTCTGATTCTGTCTGCTCACAGATGTTGTTGTTCTGTGCTTTTGGATAAGCTCCCAGGGCAAGAACTGTGTCTGTCTTGTTTTCACAATGAAAGTGTTGCAACAATGACTCTGGGGGAGTATACCTTATAATTTGAGAAAGGACACCTAGCTTAGACCTCTCCCAGAAGGAAGACCTAGCTTCTAAGCTTAGCTCTGCCATTACTTTTCTGCATCGCTGAGGGTATGTTACTTAAATATTCATTCTGAGCCTCAGTTTCTCCATTTTCCAAGCAGTTACTTAGAAGCTGGAGTAGAGATGTATGGGATAAGAGTAAGGAAGAGCTTGGTTGAATAATGGCTGTAATGTGTTTTAGAGCCCATCAGCTGGAAAATGTCATGGTGAAGCACAATAGTTATATAGAGGGAAAAGCAGAAAATCACTTTGCTAAGGCCACCACTGTCTCGGAAACAGGCTGTCTCAGTCCCCTGGCTGCACTGGCAGCAAATCATGGTCCCGACAGAGCTCCTCCGTTGGCCACCTGCTCAGGGGGCACATACAGTGGTGGGCATTCCTCTAGACACGTAGGGTTTGCTTGTCTTCCCTTAATCACCTGCCCTGAAATGTCTCTAGAGCAGCCACAAAGGCCTCGTGTACCGCAGGGATGCTCACGTGGCAGCTGGTTGGGAGCTGGGAATGGGGTGGTGTCGCAGCACAATGCGTGGAGCTGCTCCTACAGCTGCCAGAAACATTACTGTCCCTGGGATGAGACACCTGCTGGCACGGCTGGCATATGAGTGCTGTGAACTGGATACCGTAGCCTGCTTCATCTTCTCCTGGCTATTCTGCATAGGGGCAAAAGGCCCATCTGGTGTCTTGGGGTGCCTGGCCTGCTGCACCTCTAGGAGTGTTATCCACAGCCGCAGCTGTTCCGAGCATTCTGCCCCTGAGCAGAGTCAGGCTCTGTAGGCAAACTTCACACCTCTGTCAGATCAATCCTTTCAAGAATGTTTTCATCTCCTGAGTGTCTCACTGTCTACATCTGCAGACTCACTCCCTCAGCTTCATGCCTTTACAGCACACGGCACAGGCAATACTAGTGTGTCTGTGCACATCATTCCTGTTTTCTAAAGTCAATAGGCACTGCACTTCTAGAGATTACATTTTTAGGCATAGCATGATTTCTGGATGTCTTCTACAGACTTCTAATGTTTGAACAGCTCTGTTACTTAGCAAACCTTTCAAACTAGTGCTCCACCAGGGTAATTATTCGTATTACTCCAGCAGCAGAGACACAAGGCTCTTATACTAAAATAATTCATTCTATACATATTTCATGCTACAATCCTAGCTAGATTCAGTATGTTGCTATACAAGCAGTATATAAAACTTCCCCTGAAAGTTCAGTGACCTTGGCCTGGCTCTTTCCCAACATTACATGCGTGTAAAGCTACTATGGAATATAGTGGATCAACACTGATTTACCCTAGCTGAGGATCTGGTTGTCTTTGCTGGACTCTGCTCAGTCCTAGTTGTACTCAGCAAGGTTTGTCACAACCCCCTGTCCTCCTGTCTCCCCTCCCCTCCATGCATGCCCCTGGAACTGTCCTCATGATGAGTGTCAGAGTGGGGGGGTGTTTGCAGCCCACCACTCAAGGCCAGGTTTCCCTGGGACTGTTGGTGGGGTTAGCTTGTGCTGGGTGCCCAGGGCAGTGGGAGGCAGGGGAGGTCTCGGGCTGGGGGGGTCTTGTGGGAAAGCAGCTGCTCCTCTCGGAAGGTGGTTCATAAAGAGCATGTTTTTAGGAGGGCCTGCTCCATTTTGGAGTCTTCTCCCTTCTCCCTGTCAGGTCATGCTGGCCTGGCCACCTGGCAGTGAGCTGGAAGGAAGCTGGTTAACAATGCCTATCATGATCACCATCACGACAACAGATCTCTGCTATATATAGCATCTTCCCCTGGCTGGGAACTGGGCAAAGATGGGGAAACAAGCGCGGGAACCAAGTCACAGCTCAGGCTTTTGTCTTGGCCCTAGAACTCCAAACACTCACCTTTTAAGGGACACTTGGAGGAGAACTGGAGAGGTTTTTATCTTATTCTGGGTGGCAAGCTGGACAGGGAATCAAGGCTGAGAAGAAAAACAAGTTGTCTTCCAAGGAGCTGGTGGCATGATATAGTAAGGAGTGTAGCTTTTCAAGCCGGTATCACCCAAGATCCGGCTGGCAGAGAGTGGCACAGCACATCTGGGTGAGATGCAGGGTACATAGGCACAGCTGAGGCTGCCTCCCAGTAAGGTGACACTAAGTGCCCTGCAACGGATTTCCCCGTTCGGGGCAAGGGGGAATGGCTGCAAGACAGCAGCTTTTGGAGCCTCTGCTGAAACTCCTCCCGGTCATGGGGTCACATTCAAGTCTGTACAGTTTCTCAAGTGGCAGGTGAAGTCTGGGAACAAAGGGAGAAGGAGACAGCAGCCGTGCAAGTGCACTTTTCCCTAAACTCATTTTAAGTGCAAACCAGCATAAAATGGCAAGCCCAGTTGTTTCCAGTTTGTGCCTGATTCCTTTCTATGCAGTGAACAATTTCCCCTTCTCTTTCTTTGTCTCTCTCTAACTGGGTTTTCTAACTAGACATACAACTGCAGTCTTGTACAGGCACTTTGTAAGAGCATCCTGCGCTCACATAAACAAGAGACGTAACAGAGCAGGAGGCAGAAGCGTCTCACATTATCTCATTAAGATATTTCTGTAGGAGTGCTGCTGCTAACATAAACTCATTATTGGATGGAAGAGCAGCAGCAGTTGTTTTCATGTGGATGAAACCAAGCCCAAGTGCTCTGTTAATCGTTTCTATACTGTTATTCTGGATTCTTAAGTATTTTTTTGAATGTTACCTGAGAGCTAAATAACCACGTGCTACATTTTTACAGTAACTTTTACTCTGTTCCAGTAGACCACTGAAAAATGTGCCTTTACTGGGTTCGGTTGATTAATAGCAGTGATCAGCTATCTGCTGTGACACAACATACTGATACTGTGATGAGAGTGTTTGTAAGAAGAGAGTGTTTCACAAGATCCATCCAAGAATGAGAATAATATTGATGTTATTGGATCTGAACAATCTGTTATGCTTCAAATAATTAAAGACATTGTGGCCCAAGTTTTACTCTCTCCGACTGGGCCTTTAGCAACATAAGCCTCCCTAACCGATCTGAATGTCAGCACGGAATTGACTCAGAGTCCACATTTATAAAAATAGATTTTTTTTTTTTACTTTTTTTTTTTAAAGAGTATATGATACCCTTTCACCATCTTCACAGGTAGGAAGTGGACTGTTTGTTTAACGTGGGGAGAGTGACACTGACAGCCAAATGTTCCACATAAAAGAGTTAGAGAACGTGGCAGCTAAGAGCATTGGGAGAAATGAATTTCCCTTGGAAGTGTGAGCTGGGTGCCTGCAGGTAGGGTCGCTCCATTCAGCAGCATGCAAAGAACTCATGGGGAAACATCAGTATGCTGAGAATAGGGATAGACCTAAATTAACCCTCTCTATATATCTGATCTTACCTGCTTTTCATCCCCCCTGGGCATAGGGAAGCCAGTCCAGTGTCAGGTCTGAAGTGTGAAGTTGATCTCATTTCCATATGATGGTTTGTAATAAAATGCAGCCTCAAACCTCTTTAAATCCTGCTTGTGATAGCAACAGCGTCAGTGCAGGGGCTCGTTAAACAGCCACATAGGAGGGAATGGAAGGGGAAATGCTCAAGCTAAATTTACAGCTCATTGGGGCAGCTGAACTTTTCCTTCACAACACATTAGACACTGATGGATGAATGTCCAAGAACTGGAGTCACGTGTTAAATTTTAGATTATGTCCATCTCTATCTAGCAAGGGACAACATTAATAAAATCAGTGCACAACTCTCCCCTTGTTAAAAGAGAAGGGAGGGGATGGCTATCATCCTTGCCTCATCAGAGAGCGTATGGGGTGGAGACAGGCTAACTGACTGATCTTCCTTGCTGTGTGTTCAGCCCTCATGAAGGATGTTTCCACTATGGACCGCAGGGTGGCCTGGACGTACCAGGCTAGTTTTAAACATGCTAGCTAGCCCCATTACTTGGCAGAGGCTCTGCAGAGCTCCATCCTACTATTTCTACACTGCTAATTGATTTTAGACTTAACTTTTCAATCTCTCTTTCAGTGATGACATACCTAATGGCCAAAGCAGAGCTACCCAGGAGCCTTCTTGTAGTGTATTTTTTTTCCCTCAAAAATGCAGATTAATTGAAAACAAACATTTTATTATAACACATGGCTTTGGAAGAGCCTTCCAGTACAAGGAAGGGAGGGCTCTGAAGGAGCTCTTCCTGCCACACAGGATCTTAAAGCCTCCTGCCAGGCAAGTTCCCATTGGAAAATGTCCTCGATTCATGCCAGCTTACCCACCCAGCCCCATGGTCTGCAGCTTTGCAGCAGCCCTGTCATGTGGATTAACCCAGAAATTCAAAGAAGTCCTGTACATCTGTCACATCTTAACTGTGCAGGTGGTCCTGCATCCAGGCAGCCCTGGCCTTGCAGGTGGCCAAGCCTACCAGCACCTTGGCTGTGTTTACCTCCCACATTTGGTCTGGAAGCATCAGGGTCTCTGGTCCATGCCATCATAACCTGCAGTCTTTAACAGCATCAGCAGCTCGTGAATGAGAGAGACGTGTTTCCCTGCTGCTTTGCACTGAGTGACAGAGATGAGTCTGACCAGGCAGCTTCCTGCTGCTGCTAGCAGAGTGCACAAGTCTTGTCAACTTGCAGCAGATGCTAGGGTCAAAGAAAGCACATGGTGTTTTTGAAGACACAGTGTATCAATGTTTCTGAAACAAATATTTCAATTTAAGTTTTGCAGAAAAATTGCACTATTAAAAAAATTTTGTTTTCATTTCTGAATGTGAACTAAACCAAGTAGCAGCATTCCAGTGCCACAGACATTGCAAGCTTTGACCAGCTATTGACAGAAGAAAATCCAGCCTGTTCTAGGCAGGTGTCATTATTTTTCAGCTTCATCCCACCCTAACTATCTGAAGAACAACATTCAAGTGCAGAGGTCGGGGGGTGAGGGGGAAACCGCTCATGCTGGCCAGCTGAGCCGATAGTGTAGGCCATACATGGGTTTGGAATGAGGGGCATTAGACTCACAACCTCCCCAGTGCCAAGAAATACACAGCTAAAATTGGCAGCTCAGAGATGAGTAATGCACAAACACAGTCCAGAGTGTTGCAAGTGTTCAAGCACTTTCAGAGTATGTTGGGTAAACGAGTATCTGTTTCCATGGCATCAAAACAGCAGAGAGATTATGCCGTGTCCCTTTGGCGGTTCTCTGAGTCCAGAGCCTGCTTAATTTAATGTGAGCAGAGCTGACTTCCAGCAAAAGCACTCCCTGGCTCTAACATGGAGGAGCGTGGCGAAGTCCCCCCTTCATCCAAAAGCAATGCTCATGGGGAAAGGCTGCATGATGCTAGTGGCACACAGGTGAGCCCCAGGCTGTGGACCACTGGCCACCCCCTCCAAGCACTGCCAGATCTGCAGCTCGAGTGCAGCCGTTGGGCAGGAGGGTGAGGGGGCTGTGGCTGCTCCAGAGAGCTCCTGCATGAGACAGAGGCCTTGTGTTGCTTCTTCTGTGTAGTGAGATGGGAGGGTTTTTTTGCAAGAAAACCGTAAAACTGTAGACCTTGGAGACATGCAGGATCCGGAGCAGATTTTACATTGCACTGGAAGAACACTCAAGGTGTTAAGAGACTCTGTACTTGTCCAGCAGCCTCTTAAGGAAACATCATGTACATGGGCTAGCCCATACAAACCAAAATTGTTTAAAATGGGGTACACAGCTAGGTTCTCCGAAGCAGGGAAGGAGGACATGTTTTACATTGCATGGCTACTGAAACCAAAGGCAGAACAATTATTCCTCTATTAGATATGCAAATCAAGTATGTTGACTGTGAAATTATACCAGTTAGTTGTGTCCCATTCCCTCAGTAAGATGCCACTCGTGTGATCTTGTGGCCATCATCTCAATGATGTCCTGCCAAGGATACTTGACTGGCTAGGGTCAAAGAGACTGGCTGAGGGCATGGAAGGCAATTTTCTGGTTTGCCTAGAGTCTGTTTGAGATCAGGCAACTGGACCTCTGGGTAACTGATGATCTCAGCATTTTATTTGGAGATAGCAAGTATGGGGAATACCTTGTGTCCTGTAGTCACAGCATTTCACTGGAAACCCAAAGTTCTGTCTTTATGAAACTTCCACTGGTAGTCAAGTGCCTGCTGGAAGTGGTGCTAGTGAACAGGTTCCTCAGACTCCTCTGGAGAAGTGCGATGGGTGGGCAAAGACAAGGCTTCTTGGAAGGCATTGCTGCCACCATTCAGATACAATCTAAAACCATTCCTGATGGTCAGGAGAAGAAAGCCACCAGTACTGAGTCTCTGATATCTCCCCTGAAATTTATTCTGAGTTAAATGTCTTCCTACACTACACTCACATCATGTATGTCACTGGTACTCCTTACCACATTGTACCACAGAAGACACTAGTTTTGGGGTGGCCAAAAGGATTGCTTTACCTACAGTAAGGTTATTATGTGCTGTAGGATTCTTAAGCACAGAAGATACTATCATGTGCAAGATTTTATTGCAATGCCATTCAAGGTACAATCCCCCTGGTGCGAAGATGCATCCGATCACCCTGCATGCCTGCTGTATTCATTCAGGTGACATTTGCAACTGACAGCCTGCCGGGGTTTTCCACCAGGCAACCACACCCATCCTTTCTTCCTACCCTATTGCATGACTGATGCTTTGCTGTACTATGTTTTGTAGGAACATTTTTATCCTATTAAGGCACCTCTGAAAGCCAGATGTTCTGTTTCAGTAGGGACTCTCTTTTTTTAAAAGAAACATTTTTGAGCTGATGTTATTTTTATTTAGTTCTCCCTGTGAAACTTCCAAAGACAGATCTTTGCTTGGCAAGGTCATATCAGGGAATGAGGGAGAAATTGCTGTCCATCTGTCACTGCCTACATATATACACGTACACAAGGAGTCTACTCAGAGAGCGCTACTGATGTTGCAAAGCTGAATATTCATACGTTAGGAAATTGCTTGATTAAATGGTGCTTGCACTCCCACTCCAATTTTTGAGTTACATGATCATACACTCTTTTTCATGAGGTCATCTGTACTTTGGAGGGCCCTGCTGGACCTGATCAGGCAAGAATCAGGATTCTATATTGTAGAAAGCTCTTGCCTGTAGAATTCCCTGGTCTTTTGTCGCAGAAGTCTAAAGGTGTATCGTAAATGAAATGGGACATGAGGAGGAGTACACCTTCCCTGGCAGCTGGACTCAGTGCCAGCTTCTGCCACAGATTTCCTTTCTGAAGTGTGGTAAATCACTTCCACCAGCTTTTGAAGTGGTCACTAATGCCCTGTTCTTAATTTCTGGGATTCCTTACATAAATCCCTAGAGACAGACTTATAGCCATGCTGAGCCCCTGTAGCTCCAGCGAGAGTGAGCAGGAACAGTGCTTCAAACCCCCTCAGCCAACCTGTCTGTCTGCTCAGAAAGATCAGGTCCAATGTGTTGAACACCAGGCACCCAAATTCACTGTAATCGCTTTGTTCTTTGGCCTTTCTGTCAGTGAAATTAGGATAATACCTTCCTCTAACATCATAAGAATGTCATGTTAATGTGGTTATAAGGTACTGAGCTGTAGTAGTGTTGTGTACTCAGAGGTGGGACTAAGGAACTCACATGCAACAAATATTTCTGCATTCAGCACAGACTTTGGAAAGTATATGGTTAATAAAAGGAAAACGCTTTCTCTGTAGAACCCCTCCTCAACCATTAATCCTGGTTTCTTTTATTCTTAGGATATTCCATATTTTGATATGTTCAGAAGCCAAAAGATCAGTAATTCTCAGCATACTCTAAACTTCCCGGTACTGAAAGCTCTAATACAGGCAAATGCTGAAATTAGAAGGGAGCCATGGGACAGATTTTCCCATGCTTACTAAGCAAGAGCCAGTGATGTAAGGATTTCTTCCCCAGGCTAAAATCTATCATCTTTCTCCAGCACAAAATTCATTTAGCAAATAGAAGGAGACCTGTGACCTTCATGTGTACATGCTGACTTGGATGGTTATCCTGTCTAACTCACAAGTCTCACCATTACAGTCACCTCATTTCTGTGTTATACAAGACTTGGTGGCTGTGGTTGCTGAAAAAGATACAAGTGTCTTGAGGTTACACTACCTGGAGAGGGGCCCAATAACAATCTATTTGCTGAATCTGTAAATCATGGAAAATAAAGATAGAGGAAAATCTATTAAGTAACCTGATCTATTCCTTCAGCCCATAAAATATGGCTCTCAACAGTATTATATGCTGTTCATAGCTTTGTCCAGTCTAGTTTTAAATTGGATTTCTATACCTTTCCTTCACAAACTATTCCATGGCATGAGTGTTAGGAAGTTTTTTCTGACCTTCAGCCTGTGGGTTTTTTCTCTACTTTGTAAATTTGGCTGTGAAAACTGAAAGCATTCAAGTTAGGAAAGTTTTAAGTGTCCCACATAATTGTGAGAGTTGACAAGTGTTTTAATAATAAGGAAGGGGAGGGACGTGGCTGAAAGCACAGATCATGGCTCTCAGTGCTGAGATTTCGTGAGTGTTAACTAGATAAAAAGAGAACTTGTAGAGTGCAATGAGCAGATCTGCTTCCAAGGTGGCCAGGCTAACTGGAATGTCTTTTTGTCTTGCAGAAGATGAAGCCCATAGTCCAAAGAAGACGATCTACCCCTTCTGCCATTACTAAAGCTCTCAGCAAGTCAAAGAACCATTCCAGGTAGAGGAAATACCTTTCTGACTCCTTTTTCCACCTTTCTGCCTATACAGACTGAAATCAAACTGGTTTTCAACTTCATTTAATGGTGTCAAGGGCAATTTGCTTGTGGACAGATACAGAAGAGTTTCTTTTTCACTAGAATGGCATCATGCTCAGCAGTAAAAGCTGAGGGAAAGGAGGAGGATGGGGGGACATTGACATTATGGCATTTGTCTTCCCAAGTAATGCTATGTGTGCTGACGCCCTGCTTCCCAGGCACAGGCTGGACATCTGCCCACCAATGGGAAGTAGTGCATGAATTCCTCTTTTTTCCCGTCTTATTTTCTCCTCCTGTCCTCTTGGGAGGGACTGAGAGAGTCACTGCATGGGGGTCTGGCAGCCAGCTCAGGTCAACCCACTACGCAAGGCTAGCTGGTTATTTTCAATGCATATATTTCAATGCAGATAGTGTTAGGTCTAGGTATTTGATGCCTGTTATATCCAAGTATAAGTACACCTGGACAATATTGCACAATGCAGAGGCACCCAAGTAAAATCAGGTACAAGAAAGAGTGTGTAAGTTTCTGTAGTGTGGTTTCCCTGTTGACCTGGTTGGGATAAATGAGCTCTGACATTTGTGTCATTCAGCTTGGATTCACAGTGCTGGCAGTGCAGACCTCACCAGCAAGGTCCAGAGAATGGAGCTGGGACTGGCTGGTAGAGTGCCCTTCCTCCATCCCCTGCAGAGCCATTCCCTGCCATCAGGGCATGAAATGCTCTATACAGTCCAAGCTGGATTGAGTATCAGAGCTTCCAGCTCTTTCTGACAGCTCTCCTGGCTTTTCTTTCATGTGTCCTGACCCCCATCTGTCAATTCACTTAGCAGACGTGAAGGCATGGCCCTGTTCAGAGCTTGCATGGGACATATTGTGACTCTGTGCTGTGTGGCACTTGGTCTCTACATAAGGAGAGGACCTGCTTTCCTGAGTTGTCAGCCTGGAGTTTTTCCCGAAATTTGCTTTCAGCTGGAAGCCCACACTGCCTCCCTTTTGCCCACTAGCGTAACCAGTGCAGGCAGGCCAGTGTGCTCCTGCCAGGAGGGAACAATGAGTCCAAGCTCACAGCTGCAAAGTCCAGGGGGCTTTTTTCCTGAGATGCAGTCGCTCATGACCGCAGGCAGGCTGTCTTGACGCTGGGAGGCCACACCTCCTAAGGAATAAGAGATTTTCCATAAATATGTATATTGTGTGTACATATATGTGTGTGTCTGTATATATGTATGTATATATGTGTGTCTGTATATATGTATGTATATGTCCCCTATGCTTGCAAACAGCAGAAAAAGCTCTATCCTCCCCTCTCTTGCCAGACTGCAAGTGAGACAAGCTTCCTGGTATGATTCTGGCTGAACAGTCAATAGGTGTTTGGCTGATGGATTCGTTCCTGTTTAGTCTACCCTCTCACCCGCCACAGGCAGCAGTATGAGAAGCAGAAACAGAGATGCCTTAAGAAACAAAAGAGCCCATGCCACAGGAAGGACAGACAGAAGCAGCTGTGGGAGGGAAGCTGCCCAGTGCAGACCAGTACGTGGGGACTTCTGTCCTAGTGGTGTGTGGCTGTGGGTGAGCTACGCAGTTGGGGGGTGTCAGAGGACTGGGGTGCAGGAAGGCCCCGTGTGCTGCAAAGGCCTGCTGGTTTGGGCGAGAGCACAGTTGTCCCCATCCCCTCAGCTCTGACTGCGGTGAAGGGCTGTGGTTAAGTTTAATTAATGGGAAGGAGGCTGTAAACCATCCCCAGCCGAGCAGGTCTGGACAGAGCCGTTGCAGGCAGGGGAAGGCCCAGTGGCAGCGCTGACTGCAGGTCCTGTTGCAGGCAGGGGCAGGCGGAGAAGGGACGAGGTGCACCGTAATGGCACAGTGGGACGCAGGACACGGGCTGGTGTGGCATTTGCCACCTTGCGTGCTGGGACTGCAGCGGCATCATCCCTGAGGAGCATCCTGGTGTTCCTGCCCAGCATGTCCCTGCCCGGCTGCCCCCGGGGACTCGCCGCTGGAGACCTGTCTGGCCCCTGCTCCATCTGCTGGACCACTGGCAGGAGGGCCGTCCCAGAGATTTGGCCACGTCTCAGACGCAGATTCATCTGGGCGTGTGAGGGGGCTGCGAGCTGCAGCTGGGGATGGAGGGAGCGCTGGGAAGCCTGCCCGCACCCTGCCAGCGCTGTGTAGGGTGGCATCAGCCCGAGATGTTTGGTGGGAGAGCCGCCAGATCCCACCATCCTCCAGGACAGTCACGTCCCTGTTGGGTGACAGCAGCTTTCCCTGACTAGCAGCTTGGGTGGTGAAAAGCTCCCTCTCTTGCCTGCGACTCCAGAGCCATCCAGTGCTCTGCTGACGCTCTGCTTCTGCAGGGGTAAAGCACCAGGAGTGTCAGCAGATAGTCAGGTACAAATATGCCAGACATGCAAATCTTCTACTGGAATATCAAGTGCTAGACATGAGCCGAGCTCCTTGGTCTTTTAGTGGGAGCTGAGCCCTCTTCAACGTCATCCCCTCTTCCTCCTGCAGCACCGCGTAACTACTAGACACAGATAAGGGACCGCCACGCTCCTTTCTGCCTTGTTCTGATAGCAATCTTAGAAATAACATTTTCTGAGGGATTTGTTTGGTTTGTTGTTTGGGGTTTTTTTCCTTTGTAAGAAAGAGATGATAAAGCTGAATTGATTGACATTTTGATCTGGACCAGCCCTCCTGAAGAATACTCCTTTTATATCACACCATAGGTAATTGATGCATAGGACATCTTGCTTTTCTGAAACAAGTGTGTGGGGTCAGTCTTGTAGGATCAGTTAAAATAAAGGGCAGGACTGATTTCCATTTGGTTGTCTTCTGACCAAGTTATGTGGCTTCTTTGTCATTGTCCCCACCCCCTTCTAAATTGCACTAAAAAAAAAGTAAAGAAGAGAAAGAAATTCTTGACTTTATTTGGCTGGAGAATATCCTTGTGAGGGAGGGAAGCTTTAAATGTTTCTCGTGATGGATTGCTATGGAGGGAGCTGGTACAATGCCATCTTTGCTTAGGCCACCAGATTATTGGTGAGATTTTTTTGGCTATCCTGCTGCTGTATTTACAAAGCTGTGTAACTCCTCCAGCTTTAGGAAATTCACTGCTGAGATTGTGAGATATTGTGGCTCCCACTGCTCAATCAACGTACATGCAAAGCTTTTAATATCAAGTTTAAAGGTGATTTAGCTTCTCATTTGTAAAGGCAACAGCTGCATAAGCCAAGAATTCACTTGTTTGTTGATGGCTGTGGAGTGGTGAGGAGAGAAGAGGGAATTTCTGCTTGCAGGAGTGTGGGCGTTCCTGTGACAGGGGGATGATTTTAAAAAAGCAGTTACTGGCTAGCTTTAAACTCACTCCTGTGAAATCAAAGTGGAAATTGAGTTAAGACTAACAATGTCAAAAATACTACCCTTAAAGCTCATGTGTTTTTCCATTTGTTCATGTAGAGACTGCCCTCAGACTAGCGTAGTACTGCTGAGGGGTGGAGGGAAGGTAAGTATCTCTTCCACATGCGTTCTTGCCTGCAGGGCAAGATAGACATTTTTGTCTATGTGTAGAGACAGGAGGATTTCTGGCTTTTTTTCCATCTACATAAATCTAAGGCCATGTCTCAGAGGTTAGCTAATTCAGTCAGAATCGGGCACATGAACACGGTCTCTGAATAAGGCTCAGCAAAGAACTATTGCTTGTTCATTCAGCACACCTGTAGAGCAAGTGTAGACCCAGGAAATTACCGTGGGACCTGTTGTACTGCCAGCACTGCCAACCAGAGCCAGGAGCAGCGCTGAGAAGGTGCTCTGGGAGGGTGCTGAGAGGCAAGTGGGGAGATTAGTACTTGGTGGAGCTCTTCCAGCTGGGGACAACATAGGGAATGGAGCTGGTTTGATCCTGATGATGGCTTGTTGACTGCAGTCAACATGCAAAAACCATCAGGGTTTTTGGAAATGGTCAGCACCTATATCACTCTCAGTAGAAACAAGATGCTGGGTTGCAGCCAGGGAAGCCAGAATCAGATGGCTGGAATTAGATGAGTGCATGCAGTTCATTTTTTTTGTGCTGCAACCCTTGCATTGACAAGCAGTTCAGTACAGATGGAAAACATGCGCAGAAATGGCAGTCCCTCCCCACACTAGGCTGAGCAGTGCCATGAGCCATGGGTTTTCCATGTTCTTTTCAAGTCATGGCTCACACGCATGTGCAGGAAATAAGTGTTTTACCTGAGTGAGAAATGACTCAAAAATGAATATTTCAGCAGCTTAATCTCCCTGGATTTGGTGTGGGCATTTAGGCAGTTTTCCATCTGTCTAAGGCTGGTAAAGTTAATTGGGCAGAGGCGGGCAAATGCAGTTCATAATTGAGAGCAATAAGGGCAGTGCTGGGAGAAGCATGGGGCTATCGGGCTGTTCCAAAACAGTTGCCTGTGTCCAATCACAAACCTTTGTGAGAAAAGCTTCTGACAAAGTCTTATGATTTTTCTTCCTCCTCCAGGGAGACTACCCTTTCCTCTTCCCATTCAGACAATGGGCTGCCAAGTGGGGTGTTCAGCAGCCCAGGCTCCACTTTCATCCTGGGTGAGCGAGTACAGCTAACCATGGGCCTGCAGACCCAGGAAAGACATTTGATCTTGTTCAGTGATGTGCTGGTCATCGCCAAGTCCAAGTAAGAGGAATTCACACTTGCTCCTTCTCCCCAGTATGTGCTGCTGAAGTTAGGCTCTGAGCTACTTGTGGAACAGGCATCAAAACAACTCTTCTTTACAAATGTGGATCTAAAAAGTGGCACCTCCAGAAATTCTTCTTGGTATTAATGGTTCACTCCATTTTCCTGAAGGAAAAGGTTGTCTAATTGGTTTTGCCCTTCCCCTATATGGCTTCTTGAAGAAATAGCATGAGGGTAAGAGGCAGTAAGGACAGAAAACTGACTCCTGGTCTGGCTACTTCTGCCACACATAAATTAAGAGCTCAGGTGACTTCAGCTATTAGCATAGACAGTAAATTAGCCTAAATCACCATCTACCTGCATGTGGCTCTAGTGAATCACATTGCCCTAAGCTGCAGCTGTCCCACTGCAGCCACCAGCCCCAAAATCCACTTGCAAAACTTTCTTGTAGTGCCTCCACATGCCCAGACATTTAGTTCTGGGGGGCTTGTTGCTGTCACTGCATCTGCATGCCTGGCAGGTGGCATGACCAGACTCCGGAGGTCCAGATGTTAGGATCTGGCCTAAGAATTCCATAATTTGAATTGCAGATCCTCCTCTAGCCTGAAGCTCAAAAAGCAGGTGCATCTGAGTGAAGTGTGGACCGGCACCTGTCTCAGCGAAGTGACAGAGAAAAAGATGGGTCCCGAGAATTCGTTTGTCATCGGCTGGCCTACCACCAACTATGTTGTCACCTTCAGGTATCTCATCAGACACCAAACCTCCCTCTGCAGCCTGGCAGCTAGCTGTCCAAGTCTCCCATGTGTCAAGCAAAACAATGACTGGGGCTACAGGGCCCTGAACTATACTACAACCCTTCTCCCTGTTGAGTAGAGGACTTTGACTCACATTAGGCCGTTTGGTAAAAACTTAGATGTTGGGAGACAGTCATCTTAGAAAAATACCTGCAGGTTGGTCTCTGAGAGCCTTTTAGAGGACCAACCCTTGCAAGTGTTGTTATAGCAAGGGCTAACCCTGCTGCAGAGCATCCTGAAACATCACAACCAAATCTGCCATAGCAAACCAGTTTGTGCCATCATATAACCTCCCAGCATGCTGTTTCAGCATCTGACAGCAACCATTTCTGTAGGAGGTTAGCCCTAGTTTGAGCATTTTTCATTACAAAGGACAGGTTAGTTATGTCAATGAAAAATGCCAGATGACCTTGTGCCAGGATTAAATCCTTTAGCCACCCCTAGTGTGGCATGGACAGCTCCTGGGCAAACCTTCCTCCTGCAGTTGTCTGCCAGGGTGTCCCAAGCCCACAGCAACAGACTATAAAAGTGGAAACGTTCTTCAGGATGGGTCTGCACAAGCAGCACGGTCCAGAGCTTGCTTAGCCCTTGCTAACCCTAAAAATACAAATGCAGGGGAGTGTGGAGCAGGCTAGAAAGTAGCCCATTCATGTCCAAATGCCATCTCAAAGGCTGTCCCAATGTTGTGCCCGAACTAATAAGGCTCACCAAAAAGCAGGTGAGCTTTTTATTACCTGGAGCTCGGTCTAGCCTGGCTAAATTGAACCTAGAGCTGGTATATCCACAGGGAGCTCAGGTCACAGCTGGCTCAGGCATCTCTGCTTCATGGTCTCTTTTGCAAAGCAGAGATCAGCAGTCTTCAAGGGTCGCTCTGTCCTCAGGGGTTCTGCTGGCACAGCTAGGAAGGGCTGATCTGGCCAGATGCTTTTCCTTCTGTGGGGCAGCTGCCTTGGTGGAAAAAGAAATGGGAACCATACCATGGTTTCATACGTGCTGTCTCATCATTTCCAAGGGTCAGGATGGTCTCTGCTGGGTAACGCCTTCCTGATTAGGATTCATGCTCTGACATGCAAGCTGCCATTTGTGTCTTAGTCCAAACTCAACAGCAGTTCCATTTCCTTCACGTCACTGAGACCTGGGTAACTCGTGTTGGCAGCAGGAGCTTCTAGGAATGGCAGACACAGGGAAGGAAATAATAGGAGAAAGAAAATAGCCATTAAAGGTCACTGCAAAAATAATAAGGGCCCACAAGATGAGTTAACTCCGACATCCCAGAAAGATATTTGTCCCTTATCTGAACACTTGCCAGCCTGGGCAGGAAATGTAGTCCAGTTTGTTGCTGGGATTTTTTTGTTATTATTATTTTTGTTACTTGTTAAAATAGGACAGAAGCAGGAAAGGACTATGCTTTTGTTCCAGGGCTTTGCAGGAAGGAACTTTGACTTACAGCTATATATAAATTAAACTGGGTAGAGTTTCCAAAGGCTGTTACCCACTCAGCACTTGTTTGATGATCTGCCTCCCTTTTTATCTTCAGCTCAGCTGACGTGAAGGAACGATGGCTGTCAGCATTACTGTGGTGAGTGACCCTCCTTTCATCCTCCTGGGTGGTTCCTCTACAATCCTCAGAGAAATTTGTCATGCTAGGTGTCAAATTGCCCTCTGATTTTCAGCACATTAAGTGTCTAGCTACTGTTTGAAAAATCCACCTTTGAAACCTGAATGTGGAAGCCTCTGGGTGAAAGCAAAATTGGTCTTAACAGTCCAGAAAAGATTAAATCCACTAGAAGATAACATAGTTGGAGCACCTTTTTTCCTTTAGAGCTGGAGGTTGACTTTGCTAATAACTATGGAAATGCCACAAGTGTTACTGATTCTTCAGATGTTTTTTGATTAGAATCAAAGTTTGTATTTTGTGGCATCTAGAGGCTACAGTTGTTTCTTTTTCATGTTATGTTTTTATATGTTGTTTCCACTAACATCCAGGCAGAAGCATTTATATAGGTAGAGAGAGGGGAAGAAGTCTCTTGATTTGTGGAGAACAGTAACGATCCTACAGATGCTGGAAGGTGTTATGCTAGACACATCTATCTGCATTAAAGTACTGCCATGTGGGGTTTTGCTGTTCTGGGGCCTCAAGAGAGATAAAGTAGCCAGTAAGAGCATGTGACCACACTATGAACATTGTATGTTATTGTTAGTGTTGTAATTAATCTGTATTTATTATAGTGCTAAGGAGCAGGTCCCTTGGACCTCTTGGATCCAAATCTTAGGGTCCTTCTCAAGTCTGGTTAGGCAACTATATTCCCTCCTCTTTTCTTTGATTTTCAGGCATATCAATGAGGTAAAACAGAATGAATATCTGAAGAATCTAACCCTTCAGATCTTTGTGCTGGATGCTGACAACTGTTCTTCTGTAAGTAAAGCTAAGAACCTGCTCATCAGAACAACGCTACATGGAGGTCTGTGGGGTAGGAGCAGGAAGGCAGGGCTGTGGTGCTGCTGCTGCTATCCCTGTTTAAAATTCAAGTCCCACCTGAAAAGGTTTTAGAGGGTGTGCATCTGGGCAGCTGCATCCTTCCCACTGGAAGCCCACTCAGAGAGTTTTGGTTTGGGAAATTAGGAGGTAGCCAGACCTTTACCAAAGAGCAGTTAATTCTTAAGATTATTCTTGGCCTCTGGCTTCTTTTCTCTTTTCCTTCTGCTTCAGTTCATAATTGGTGATGATTTGTGGTTGAGTGCCCAGTCATTCCTATTTTCAGTGCAATAAGTTGAGCATATTGATCATGAAAGAGTCACCAGTGTGTTCTCCTGAATTAATTTACTTGAATGTGTCCCAGCCTCTTCACATTAATAGCATAGCTTTCTAGGCTTCATGCCAAGCTTGTTGGGTCACATTTACTTCCTAGGGACTCTTCCCCCAGACACTCATGGTTTATTAGCGTCATGCCATGTTCACCCTTTGGACTGACCATCAGTCAAATACAGCATCTGAACACCTCCCACTTCCTGTGATTTCTACTGGACAAAATCTTTGGATGGTATAATAAATCCATGATAGAAGAAGTAGCGGAGAACAGTTTTCACAATGTATAACCATCATCCTTAACAATGATTCCAGTGCAGTTCAAATTAGTACAACTTTTCTAACCATGAACATTTAGTAAAAAGACAGTCAATAGACAGATGAGTGACAGTTTCCCCAGATTTTCAAGCTACAAGAAACTGTAACCAAACTTCATGCCTTCTTATTAGCTTCCTATATTTTCTGTTTTCCTTTCTAGACTACTGCAGTCAATGTGTCCAATGTGGAAACTGCAGAGAGTGTGATGAAGAAGACCCTTCTACAGCTTGGACTTCCTGTAAGTGGCAGTTGCAGAGTCTGCCAGATCTTAGCTAAGGAAGCTGGCAACGTCTGGTTTACAGGACAGTGCAGGTGTGGAGAAGTCTAGATTTACTGTAGCTAACCAGTAAGGCATTAATCTCCGGACCACAAGATGAAGAAACAATCTATTTGTGTGGGCGCCAAGTATGAGAAACATAGACATGCTTTATGTGCCTACATTAAATTCAAACCTTGTATAATAAAGTCCTTTGGATTTTAGAGCACTTCTTCAATGCTTGCAATCCAGCATTAGGATTGAGCCAAGCTTGTCAAAGGACTATTAATATAGCCATGAAATACTGAACAAATCAGTGATGTTATCAGATCAGCCTAGCCCATTGCAGTGGTCCAGCCTTTCCCATTATAGTGTTTAAAAGGTAGCTTTGACAGTGTTCCAGTAGTTTAATAACAAGGAAGGTTGTGGAACATACTGCTAAAATAGGCGGGGAAACCATCATGTGGGTTTACATCCTGCTGGCTTTCAGTCTTTTCTTCTCCTGAACCTTTCCCCTTCCACTCCATATTAGACAGACTGACCCAGAGCACCATCCCTCCCAGCCATGCAGATGTCCCGGAGATAGCCGTGCATGTCTGGCTCCTTGGCCTGTTCAGCTGTTTGTTGCTGTCTGTTGCTTTCTGAATAGAGTGCAACCTTGTGGACCCTCACCCTGGCCCCCTTCACCTAATATTTTTCTCTTCTCTGTTCCTCGACTGCCAGGGCAGGACAAGTGAACATCACCTCTGGGTGATCTCAGGAAAAGATGACCCTGCTTACCCTCTCATTGGTAAGAGCTTTCCCATTTTCCCTGAATTCTAGCACCACAGGAACAAGTGATAAATGATACTGATGTGTGTGGCAGAGAAACATCTCAAACACTGCACTCTTCACTTAAAAAGGCAATGGTAGGGGGACTGTTGCTGATGTGAGACATGACATCAAGCTGATGTGAGATGTCACTTGGCTTTTATGGTCTCAGGATCCACATTTAAGCAATGCATGGTGACATCTTTGAAGATCTTCACACTTACCTCCCTTTTCCAAGCAAAAATATGCATCTCTGGATGGGAGCCTATGACACTTTACAGCAGATGCTCTGAATAAACGGGAGATTTTTAGGCTGGTCTAAGAAGTTCTGTCTATGTAGCAGATGTGATGCAAGGGTGGGACATGCCTCAAAGCCCAATCCCATCCCTGTTGCTGCTGGAATGAGCTTGGAGGGCTGCATGCTTGTCATACTCTCCTGCTCATCTTTGCAGGCTTTGCCTCACAGGCAGTGCCTGTGGTCTGGGCAGCCTCAGCCCACCTTCACTAACTGTGATAGAGACATCCACTGATGTCCATCAGACAGAGCATCTCCTGACACTTCCTGAGCACTTTGCCTTCAGGCTCCATCAGAAGCAAAACAAGTCGCTGCAGTTAGGTGGTCGTTCAGCACAAACATGCTAGATCCAGAGGAAAGCGATTTGGCAGCTGCAGGAAGCAGAATTTTTAGATGGATCCATTGGTGACTTTTAAGCCTCCAGTTAGGAAGCTAACATGTTTATCCTACCTTTTTGGTATTTATTTAGTTTTCATTGCATTTCAGTTCACAAATAAGGAAACTGTTTTCCACACAAGATGTCATGGCATATTAAAAACTCAGTTTGTTGCATACAGCTCCTTAACATTGTTGTCCTCTGAATTGCCACCTTAATCCAGTACCAATCTCATCTCACAAGCACATGTGGGCCACTTGAGGCACCCTTTGCAGGCTGTTTATTTGAAAACTTTCATTTTTAACAATTTGTGTTTAGGTTTTAGAAACTCCGGAGGCTTGAGGGAAAGTAGGTGTGTATGTAGAGACACTTGAGGACAGTCACAACAGTGGAGTGCTGGAGATCTTTAGCAGGTGATTTCAGAAATACAAGAAATTTTAAAATAAACTACTGAATTTTGTCTGTTAAGTGCTAGGGATTCATCATGGAGATCACCAAAGCTGGAATTTTCCAATAATAATAACAATAACAATAATAATAGTTTTTGTTTGTGGATAGTTGACAAAAATAAGACAGCAAAATATAAGATTAAACGTACAATTTGCCAGAGAGGAAGCAAGGAAATACACTGATTTACGCAGCATCTAAACCAAAGCTGTTAGATGCATTTAAACTGCAGCTTGCTTCTTTGACGGATGAATCAATGGTGCAGCCATTGCTCAGACTGTTTTGCACTATAGCATACTGCTTAGTTAGGCCAAATGAGTACTCTCTGCATTGTGTTTTCAGTGATAACCCAATAAATACAAACCCCAGGCTCTCCAAGGAAGTTTATGTATGTTGGTTTATTAAAGAGATCTTGCTCCAAAGACCATGTCGTTGTAGTAAGACTATTATTCTGAGGCTCTTCAGACTGCACATGTTTATTTGTGGGTGTTTATTGGTGTTTTCCAAGTCGTCATGGCACATGCTTGCTTTTTGTATTCATCCAATGCATACTAGACTGTCATAGTAAGCTAACTCCTACACAGAGCAACGCTTACAGTATATTGTTGGCGCAGTGGGGCCCATAAGCCTATTAATAAGGGCTTAAACCCAGTTAATAGTGCTTTGTTGCATAATGTTCTGGAGAGCTGCTGATGAAGCGTGGCTGGCCAGGTTTAACTGGATGAACTTATTTGTAAAGCAATGATCATATAGATGCAAAGATGTGCCCTGGCCTCTTTAGACCACAGATGGAGGTTTTGAGCAACATTGCTTAGAGGCCCAGCTGCAGTGGGAGCCACTAGATGTGGCTGCTTCCTCTTGCCCAGATTTGGAGCTGTTTTCACATAGCTCTGCATCTTTGCTTGCTCTTTACACAACTCTTTGCTCAACAGGGCATGAGCATCCTTTCAGCATCGCATTGAACTGTCTCCGGGACTCTGCTGACCAGCAGCAAGGAACCAACAATAACACCCTCCTGGCTGATGGGACAGAGTCTTCCTTCCTTGATCAGCTCCCAAAGGAAAAACAGTGTCAGTTTGTCCTGAAACCCAGGCTCCAAGCTCCAGTGCAGCTGAGGAGAGGTAGGGGCTGCAGGAGTGCATTACAACCAGGCAGAGACTTTGCTGCTTTCCATGGCAGTGCCAAACTCTTCCTGGAACCATACACATATCCCAGAGTTGCTCTCATACTTGAGTGTATGCAAAGAGGAAGAGATTGCAGAGGGGCTAAATTTGTCTGTGCAAATGTTTGGAATTAGCTTTCAGTCCTTGATTAGCTTTCAATTCCAAGCCATTCTTACATTGCACAGACACCAAAGTTCCCTGAAGAACAGTGATTGAATAAGAGTTTTGCTGATAGTTGAGAGATGAACAAGTGATTTCACTGCTGTATGTTATCTTGACTGTCCCCATTAAGAGTGTAGTTATTAAACACGCAATGGTAGAAAGTCCTTGCTTTGCTGGGAACTCTGCCTCCACTGTAGATCACTCACTGGCCAGTAGGAAGGACAGACAGGTGTGTAATGAAGGTCTGTGTTTTCTTTCAGAGTCACTGCAGAAACACACCAAAAGGAAGAAGTCCTTGATTGATTGGGCCCTGCGCCGCAGCACCAGCACCCCAACAGGCAGCCCTCCTTCGCAGTCGCCTACCACCCCACGGAAGCTCTTTGGCCTGTCTCTGTCCTCTGTCTGTCCTGATGGGATCCTTCCCAAGCCAATCATGGTAAGGAGCAGCCTAGACTGTCCATCCTGACATAAACTTGATGTGTTTAGCCCAGAATTTAAAGCCACTTGTGGTATTTATGAGGATTGCATGGGGAAGAAGACTGTCATTTGCTTGTGATTCAGATCTAGCTCAGTAACAAGGGTGAGAGCATCCCTCTCCTGTGTAATCCATATCACTTTGTGCACAGATGTCTATCCTGTTTCATTGGGTGTCTCTAACCAGGTCATCACAAGCTGATAAGGGGCAATGTCAGTGGACTATGCCATGCTACATAGTCTAGACCTCATTCACTACAAGAGTCCACTGGGCTTACATTTGCCACAGGATAAGTGTACCCACATGAACTGTACCTGCAACTTAGCTGATAGGCTCTTGTCCTTGGTTAAATCATGATAAATCTCTTGTATGCCTGTCCTCTTCCCAGTACTGACTAGGTCTTACGCTAATCATGTTCTAATATGTGAGGTATAAAATACACAAACAACAGGGTAAAGTGTTAGGCTCTGAAGTACAACTGGGCTTTCTCTTAGGATATGCTGCTCCTTCTGTATCACGAAGGTCCCTCTACTAGGGGCATTTTCAGACGTTCTGCTAATGCCAAGACTTGCAAGGAGTTGAAAGAGAGGCTGAACTCTGGAGATGATGTCCAGGTGGATGGAGAGTCAGTCTTTGTGGCTGCAGCTGTCATCACGGTATGTTTGGCCAAGTAACTCAGCTGTCTGGGCTAATGGTACCTTCTTTCTTTAAGGAAGCAACATGAGTCTTTATGGGTAGGGAAGATTGGGGAGGGAACAGAAAGCATTTTCCAGCAAGGCACATTTTCACCTGATGGCGTGCTCCATCTATGTGCACAAAGGCATCTGCCTGACCCAGTGGTGCTTGTTTTCACATGCAGGTATGTGCAGTGGCCCTCAGGCCAGTGTTTCATTTTGCACCTCTCTGTACAAAACAGCCTCCAGCAGGTGATACAGTAATGTCTACCTCCAAGATAACCATGGTATCTATACAGTGCCAAATAACATGCCAGAGTCTGGACTCAGCAGTTCAGATGCTGCACTGACACAAGCATGAAGCCCTTTTGTAGCAGCAGCACAGATGCTCTTTGTCCTTTCTGGCCACACAGAAGAGACTGCAGGTTGATATGGGATGATTCATGCCATTCAAATGCAACTGCTCTGCATCCCCCTCAAACAGAGAGGCCTTGCTCAAAGGATCTGGCCTGTACTATCTAGACCCTAAGCTTCCACCCTCTAATCAGCCAGAAAGCAAGAGGGAAAACAGCTGCCAAATCCAAGCAGAGGGGTTGGGGTGGGTGGGGGATGAAGCTTGCAATAAGACCCAAGTTTTAGTAACAAAAAGCCTATCTTTTGCACTGGCAATTAAATCTGGTCAGAACAACTCAGGCACCTAAAGCATCAAAAACCATCCCTGTCCCTTGCTCTTGTTGCCCTAATACAAAAAAGCCATTGACTGGGAGGATATTCAGGCACTTTCCAACGCAAGACATATATTAAGTTGTTAAATAGTCCCCTGAGAAAAAAAACAGCAATCCTTATAGCTGAGAAAGAAATGTTTCAGACAGAACTATGCACACAGCCTTAGGGATGAGTCCTTTGCCTGCTGCAGTAGAGATGAGTCCTGTTCTGGAGAAGGGGAAGGGCATGAGGACTGGCTGTTCACCCTATGCCGCCAGCAGCTGCAACACGGTCCTGCAGTGCTGCAATGGAAGAGCCCTGAGGAGGACAGCTTGGTGGAAGTGGGGAGGGGAGGAGAAAAGTATTTGTGTCATGTCTTGTTTTATCTTGTGCCTAATATGAATAAACAATGACTATATGCATCGTGAAACCAAAATAAGGAATTCAAAACTGACCAGACTGCTCTGCATATATATATTTAATTCAGGATTTTCTCCGAAATATACCTGACAGTGTTCTATCCTCAGACATGCACGGACTGTGGATGGAAGCTGTGGACACGGAAAATCGGGCACATAAGATTGAAGCTATCAAAAGGTTCGTAAAAGCCTTTGTAAAAGCTTCTTTTGGTGGGAGAAGGGGGAGCATATAGCCTTAAGCATAGACTTCGTCTTCTGGGAGAGTCCTGGCAATGCTCTAGACCACAGCAAAGCTATTGCTGATTGCCAGTGTCACTGGTCAGAACATTTTCATTTCAATGGTCTTTTATGAACATTGTTAACATTTCTGACCCCCAAAAATGTCATTAGAAAATTCTTTTCTGATGACCAGTTCAGATTAGCAGAACCAGCAAACTGAAAAAGCACAATAATTCAGCCGCCAGGAGTACATCAAATGTTAGTGGAATTAGGTCCTTAACATTAGTAACTTTTT
Source organism: Haliaeetus leucocephalus (assembly GCF_000737465.1). Lineage (NCBI taxonomy): Eukaryota > Metazoa > Chordata > Aves > Accipitriformes > Accipitridae > Haliaeetus > Haliaeetus leucocephalus. The sequence continues at coordinate 247,170 of NW_010972776.1, read as the reverse complement.
TCTTATGTGCACAAAATGAAGCTAGTTGTCATATTGGCAGTTAGAAGAAACAGCCCTGCCAAGATGGTGACTGGGATCTTGAAAATGGCTTTTCTGCCTTGAAACTGCTGCCCTGAGCAAGAATAGTCTATCAGCATCCTGTGAGATATGCAGTATATCAAACCTCTTCTTGTCAATGGCTCAGTTCAGTTTGGCCTGGGCCTCCTTCCTCCATTATCTCTGTAGCATGGGACACAGGCAATGGCATTGTCTCCTGTGCTGCTGGCCTGGAGCTATATGCATCTCCTTTGGGCAGTCCTTGTTTTGTTAAGGCATTACAGACTTCTGCTCACGTGTTCTGGATGTAAGTCCCTTGGTCCCTCTGGGTCTGTGACCGGAGGGGATAAGCAATATGGATGTAAAGTTGTGGCTCACATAAGTTAGTGGAGGGGAGTGACACAGTCTTACTTTATTATCAAATGTGAATGTCTCAAACTGGTTGCAAAAGGGCAGAAGGGGGCAAAAGCTTTGGGAAGCAACATCTGATATTTGAAGATCAGATTTTTGTGAACAGCACTGTTTTCCTTTGTTCCCACTCCCTGAATAGTCTAGTCAACCAGCTTCCAGAGGCCAACCTCATCTTACTCAGACACCTCTTTGGAGTTCTCCATCATATTGAGCAGAATTCCGGCGTGAATCAGATGAATGCCTTTAATCTGGCTCTTTGCATAGCACCAAATATGCTGTGGCTACCAAGTCCCACTGGGCCTGAAGAGGAGAGCAGGTCTACAAAGAAGGTAATCTATCATGGGTTTGGCTTAATGCTTATTTTCCCCTTTTAATGCTTTTTATGGGCACTGTATTTTGTAGACTAAAGGAAGGCATAGGATCAGTGACAGTACTGGCTGAGCAGCCGGGCCTCATCCTTTCCCCTGTGCAGCTGCGCCTTTGCTGGTAGGGGAATTTAGCCACTCAGTTTATCCAGGGTGGAAAGGGAAGCTGTGGTTGCTTTACCAGATGAACTTCCTATATGGTCAAGCAAGCACAAGAAAGATGGAGCAGCTGAAGTTAGACACTGCCACTTCATCTGGGTCTAAAGCCATCTTGCAGAGACAAAGTAAGCAATGACCATGACAGTGCATCAGAGGGGAGGAATGCTTGCTTGTAGCTTATGAGGTGTTATCAATAGTAAGGAAAATTGTAGAACATGCTGTACCCGCCTCACTGTACCAGTTCATGTAGCTCATATTCTTGCCCCAGGTGTAGTTCATACAGATGCATTGCCACGTTCTTAACAGCTTCTTGAGCAAAAGATTATGTAGGAAATTACATCTTTGTCAAAGGAAAATGAACATTCTGGGACTGACTTGACTTGCTTTTTATAGCTGGTTATATATTCATGAAACTGACTCTGTAAATTCATGTCTTTGCCAGGTGGCCTTGTTAGTGCAGTTCCTGATTGAAAACTCAGGAGAGATTTTTGGAGGTGACATTGCTTCCTTGTTTCAAAGACCAGACAAAAAGAAGTCCAAAAACTCAGAGGAATCTCTGGGTAAGTTGGTGGTACTGTATCTTCCAAAAATGCTTAAAATCTTTTAATAGGCAAACTCCTCATACAAAAGAGTTTGCCTTCCCTTTGTGTCTCTTCAAGGAAAAGCATTGAAAAACAGTTGGTTTTGGTTTTCCCTTTGCCTGTCAGGCATAGGCAGGAAGCAAGAGCAAAGCAGAGAGCTGAGGTGCATCACTTCAAATGTGTCCCTGCGGACGGCTGTCTTTCTCTGTGGCTCCTGTTCAACCTATTCCAGCCATCACAAGAATTTAGTGTAGCCTTAGAAATGCCATGTCCCAGCAGTCTTTTCTGCCAGATTAGTTCTGTAAAGCTAAACCAGATGGTTGAATGGAAAGAGGTCAAGTTGTCTCTGTTAACTATCCTATGAATACAGGCCAGTGGTGAAATCTCAGGTCATTAAGCCAGAATTCTTGATATTGTTCCCAGTCCTGCTGTGGTCCCTGTGAAAATAACGGATCATCTTTGCTTTTCCATGGACTTGACAGTACTTCCCTGCCTTGGTTGTAAGGTACTGTATGGGGTTAGGAGACATAGGCAACAAATTAATTTGTGTTCTCTGCCCCAGGCATAGGCTTGGCTCAGCATGATGATTCTTCTGATGAGCTGGAATTTTCTGCTTGTGACCCAGAAGGACCAAAGCACCACCTGGTACCTGAAACAGATGCCATTTTTGAAGCATCCAGCAGCTTGTTACTCGATGAGGATCAGGAAGACTGGGACTTGTTCAGTGAGATCACAGCCTGCTACCAAAGCAAAGCCCGGAAGAACACCAGTGCAGACAGCTATGACCTCCTGGAAGAGGAGGGCTCCTTCTGCTCCATCGGCTCAATACGCTCACTCAGCCCGGCCAGGGACCGGTGCTCATCCGAGCCCAGCGTCTGCCTCAGCTCCCAGCTTCCTGCTCAGAGCCATGAGCCGGTGGCCCGCCAGTCCAGCTGCGATGCCACCATTATGCACAGCCATACAGATTATATCCACAGGCTCAAGCAGCTGCAGGTGGAGAGCCAGAAGTTGATTGATGAAGGCCTAAGCCCTGGGGTCAATAAGGCCAGGCAGAATTTGTGGCAGTCACCTCAGACCAGCTCTAGGGTGAAGCAGCTCAGCCTTCAGAAATCCAGCCTATCCAACAGGTCCAGCTTCTCTAGCCTGTCCTCTACCACCACCTCCCCATCTGCCTCCTCACTCAGCTCCTTAGACAGTGCTTTCTCCTACTGCTCAGAGTCATCAGCCATTAGTCCCACAGACGTCTCATCCCTGCCATTCATGTTCGGCACGTCTGCCAGGCTTCATGCTGTGTCGCCCAAGATTGCCAAGAGGTCCCTGAAAGAGTGGCACAAGTCCTTCACATCTCCTGTGCCTTTACATCTGTGTGACCTGGACAGTTTCCATGAGTACGAACACAAGGCTGTAGAGAGCAGTCATTGCTTTGCAGAGAGCAAAAGTTTTCCATCTGTCAGCAGAGCTGCCGTGGGAAGCCCACTAACTGACACTGACTGGGAAGAAGAGGAGAGACAGCCGAGTGGTGTAGTGGGCCCTGGCCCAGGGCTCAGCAGCTGGGATTATACCAAAGAGTTTGAACAAAACCCTGAGCTGCCAGCTGCCAGCCCAGCCAGTGAGAAATCCCCACAGATCAGCCACCAGCAGCATAGGGAGAAGGCAGTGAAGAACATAGAAATCAAAAGCATTGATGTCTGCCCTCCAAGCCAGGAAAGCCTGAAGCGCACCAAGATAACTTTTTACATGGCCCCAAATAAAGAAAGCTCTTGGGGGTCTCCAGTGGAAGAAGAGAGATCCATGGCAAACACCAGCAGCAGTGACTCACCCAGCAGCAGCAGTGAGCAAAGCCTGTCTAAGAGCTTGCAGACTGTGAGAGTCCATATCCCCCAGACAGTTTTCTATGGGCAAAATACCCCCCTTGTCCTGCAGTCCATCTCCAGGCGCTATCACCATGAACCAATGATCCCATCCCCGCAGGCAGAGCACAAAGAGAGCCCCCAAAGTGCCTCCACTCCCGAGGAGCTGGAGAGCAAGCCAGTGGAAATGGCGCAGGCGCCAACCCAGAGCAAGGGCTTCAACACATTCAGCCACACCATCCATATCATCCTCCCCGCCTCCATTCAAAACACCGTCAGGGAGTATTTCAAGCACGATGAAACCAAGCCCTGTCCCACGGCTGAGGCAGAAGCAGTGGAGAATGAACTCCTTCGGAGCAGGGTGGAATGGCTCAGGAGCCAGCCACTGGCAGAGGTGGCCACAGAGGAGCGTGATACAGTGGCGTTTGCAGAAGAGACGTTTGTCTAGGGAGATGAATGTGGAAGAACTGAATATTTTTTTGTGTATGTGCAGCAGAAAATATTCTGTAAGATATGATCAGGGTGTGAAGAATCTAGCAGGCTGCATGGGGCAATAAGTGTAAAGTGACACTAATGTGTATGTAATGTTGGGGTTTAATGTTCATTTTGGCTGGGGCGGGGGGAGGAGGTTATTCTTGTTTTTTCTTTACACCCTTTTTCTATGGAAGACACTTCACTGGTTGGGTGTCTAGTGGGCTGAATGCCACTCAGGATTCTCCCTGCCCGTGAATTAGCTGACCTGTACAGGGTCTGACTCTGTTTCTTTTTAAAGCAGGAAAGGAAAAACTGTTTTATTTTCTCCAGTCAGCTGCTGATGTGCGTGGATGACCGGAGAACTGGGACAGCTAATGCTCCATCAGAATTAGATAAAACTCTTTATGCTTGCACAAAATCCTCCACTATTCACTGTTCATCACCAACATTCATCCAAAGAAAGACCCTTCACCTCCATCCCAGAAATCACTGCTGCTTTTCTCTGCTCATCTTTTGTCCCCTGGTGGTCTAGCTCACAGTCTGCATTCATCACTGTTTGAGGCTGGGTTCCAGAAACACCAAATGGAGCACAGAGCCCAAAGCCCAGCTTTCACTGACAGATGGCATATATAACATTTTAACCCCAAGATTGCTTTTTTCCCCCAATTAATTGTGCATTGATTCTCTCTTCTCATACTTCCCCCAAAGCTAGCATTTGACAGAGCCACAGTTACTGTAAAGGATTTTAGCTCTGTCACTTTGGCAGGGCTATGAACATTTGTCTTCTTTGGGATCCTCTGGGAGTAGCTGGTCCTTTTAGTCCTAGTAAAAGGTGACATTATATTTCTGTAAATGATGGTGACATTTCAGAAGGCCCTTTCCAGAGGCAGTGTGGATGGGGCAACTAATCAAATTCCTAGTCACGCTGAGAAGGACGTAAGCAGGATTTGGCTTTAGCATGAGGTTGAGGAGTTGCGGAAGTTGTCGAGAATGTTGTCGAGTGGATGCTGAAGCAAAGCCCCATCTGGCCAGAAAGTTGTCAGACAGTGCATAAGCTGAGACTGTCCAGGCTACAACAGCACTGGTGCTGTCTCAGAGAAGCATTGAGTTCCCACTCAGCATAGTACATGGCCCAGTGTGCTCCAGCAGAATTAAGTCTGGAGAAGTGCCAGGCAGGGATGGGCTAAGCAGGCTGCTTGTGTTGCACCACTAAAAAAATGCAGCCAATAGACTCTGGGAGCATCCCCATGATTCCACTCAATGCAATGCTCAGAAGCACCATAGCCATAACGGGACTTGCTTAGAGGGTTGTGATGCTGCCAGCTGAGCATTAAAGAGAAGCTGAGAGCACCACATTAGTTTGACAGGCGTTAAGAAAATGATGGGAAAAGTCTCAAAGGTTAAAAGGTTCAGGCTGTTTCATTTGAAAGTTATGCAAGAGTTTTCTAAGGTGGTTTCTCTCAGAGAGACACTCCTTTTTTACAGAGACACTCCAATTACCAGTGAATGGGTAAAGGACAAGAGAAATACATGAATCCTAATAATTGAAAGGTAGTCCCTGTGGAGAAAGTGCCCCCTGCAAGTTCCTGAGTGTCTGCAAATAGCCATACCAGGAGTTGCTTGACACCTGCCATGGTTCAGTCTTTGCACAGAGGGGGTGGGGGGGAAGCCACCTCTGTAAAATGGTCTAGTAGGTATCAGATGCCTCCACTCATCTGCCAGGTGCCTGTGACAGTCAGTGCCAGGAAACTGGCCCAGCACTCCAAATTCACGCCATCAAATACCAGGGCAGGGGAGAGAGGTGGAAGCCCAGAGCCTGCTTTCCAAGGCGTATAGAGTTTGATTTGTTATATGCAGGGTGTTTAACTCTCAGATGTAGCACTCTCTGTCCCAGATCACCTCGTTGGCCCTTGTATGATGAAAGGTGTATATAATCATAATAAAACCCCCCCGCCATCATTTCCCTCACACATGAGCACTGATGAGGCATTCACAGTCTTTTTTCCAGAGCTACAGTTGTAACTATTTCAATAAAAGACACACAAGTTTGTTTGTCATTGTGGTGCAGTGATCACCTTTTGTTCCCTTGCTCGTTCTTCCCTCTCTTCTGTGCTTGGGTGGTGGTGTTTGCAAAACACCGAACCATGCTGTGAAACACACGTGCTTCCCACCCCAGATCTGCAAGGCTGACAAGGAGCCCTGTTCCAGCAAATCGGCTCAGGCATTACTCTTATTTGTGTCTTTTCAGGAAGGCGAAACAGCACTAAATATTATGAGAAAAGTCTGTCTGTACTCGGAAGAGAGAATATTCTAAACATGCTAATGGATTGTAAACTGGCTCAGTGGCTGGGCTGGTCTCAGTTGAAACAAGAGGGACCTGGACCAAATGCAGAGTAAGAGCTCACGATTTGCGTCACCTAAAAAAATTACAAGCAAGATAGAAAGAGATTAGTTTATAGAAACACTAGGAGAGGCGGGGCAAAACACACTGTCATCTTCTCATCTTAGGCTGCCTAATATGGGCGCATTTCCCTGCATAGTTGCTCTAAGCCAGGTCTCTATTAATATTTTTTTTTCATTTAAAACAAAACAAAATCCTCTAAAATTTATCAGAAAAGGCAGCACAATCCACTGGTCCCTTTGGGAGCATGTGGCTGCACAGCAGAGGCAGGGTGCTACACAAGACAGAGGGAGACGAGTTCCGCAAAGGCACAGAGACCTTGCGCACCTGCTACCTCTAGGCCTAGGCATGTAAATCTGCATACCCCCTTTTCCATGAGCCCAGGCAATAATGCAATTCTGAGGGTCCATCTTGCTGGAGACCAAGATGCTCCCCACATTTTGGCACCCAATCCTACATCCAGTAAGTTAGCAGAAGCATTCCACTTTATTCCAGGCCATCAAAATACATGTAGCAAATTAGTCGTAGATTTCCTAGGCATAGCAGACCAGGAAACTTGCAAGCTGTGCCACCATCCAGCATTCTCTAAGTGTAGTTGAGGAATATGTAAGTGCCTTAATAATAATGCCCCACCTCTAAACCTCCCAAATCCTGGCCACAGTCCCCATGGGGACATAAGACATAAAGACAAAAAGGTCCTAGAACTCCTAGCTTCTACTGAACAATAATGCCAAACTACTGCTTTTAATCCCAGGAAACTCAAGGCCCAAGTATAAATTGCCCAAAACACAAATTCTGACTTAATTCTTGTGAGAGCACCCTGCTTTCCTGTCAGTCCCTGGCAGGAGACACCCAGCAGTGGGTCACCATGCCACCTGGGGCTGTGATTTCACCCCACACTCCCACAGCAGCTTGCAGATGTGCTGTCAGTGCTCCCATCGGTGCAGCGTCACAGAGGGGAAAGCTGCACAGCAGCAGACAAGTCAAGATAAGGAAAAAGAAAAATGCTCTTTGCCTTCCTGCAAAGAAGGAAGGTGCAACTGTTTTAGCTTTATCTTCCTTGTAAATACCTGTTCATCTTCTGTCATGTGGTGGAGTCTCTGGACAAGCACTCCTGGGAAGTCTAAGGAAGACAATTACAAAACATTCAAATAAGGGCCCCTTTCCTCAACAGGAGAGTACCCCATCCTCACAGTCATTGCCTTTGTCACTGATTTACACCTGCTGAGAATGTGATCTGTGATGCCTTAGGGTGCTGCTTGATGTCATTTTCCTGTTGCTTACTATATCCAACTGCTATCAAAATTCCTTTCTCAAAACTCTCAAGTGGGATGTGCCCCTCCCTGAGATGCAGAGGTGTATTTGGAAGTCACCAAGCAGTCCTGAAAAAGTTCCACAGCACCCAGCTTACTCATAACAAGAAATACCAAATACATAGACAGTTGGCTTTCTGCCCCAGAAAGGCCACATTTTCTTTTAATGTATAGCCCTCAGACACAAATAGGTTTCCCTTCTCCCTCTGCCCCTTTTCAGATCAAAAGGAGATATTTAGTCCAAGTTGGCCTGACACATACTGAAAGCCCTACTCAGAGCCCTGCCAGACACAGTCACTCAGGAAGACATGTTATGTGGTTGCCATCTGGGAAGTGAGGAGCCTTCATGACCTGCTCCCATTATAGACTAAGGCCAGACAAGTCCAGCTCATTTGCCTTGAAGAGACAATGACTGATGCACTTCAGCCTCTTCTCATTTCTGCTTGGCATGTACAATTTGTTCCCTTACCCTGCAGGCTGACAGAAACAGTGATGGAAGTGCCCAGGGCAGCTGTAGTTTATTTCAACCATCTCAATCCCATTTCTGACATCCCAACAGAGTCAGGAAAGCCAGTCTCTCAAGACATATTTCTCCCCATCCTTTGCAGGTAGCTCCTTTGTACAGAGTCCTCTCTGCTATCCCATGGCACCTTCAAGGGACAGAGCCTTGCCAAAGAGCAGCTATTCTGGCTACCTGCATATCACAGCAAACAGCTTGCACCTGGAAACTTTTTCTTCAAAGGTCACCCATGCTCTGAAGAGGAATGCTACAGTCAACCCACCCTTTCAAGACAGCAGCTATTCCCTCCCTCGCCATCCCACCAGCATATGGCATCGCACCTCTGTGTAGAGAACTGACATCTTTCAGCAGCAACCTGTGGTCCAGCTTCAAACTCACAAACAGGAGGGGGCTGAAGAGTGGGACTGCAAAGCTCCGGATCATCTCTGCTTTGCAAACAGATAGTGGCAGCATCAGGAGTGGGGAGAGACGTGAAGTGGTACTGAAGGTGGTGGCTTTACTGCTTTCATTTAATCCCTTTTTATTCTTTTTGCTTTATTATAACAACCTGGGGCAAGTCGGAGGAGAAAAGGTTTGGGAGAAACAGGCACACCCTGGAAGAGTTTCCTGAGGTTTAACAAAGGGCTACCCTGTAGAAGGTTTGGCCTTGCACTAGCTTATGTGAAATGCCAATCGAGAGCCTCTGAAGCCCCAGTACACCACCACAGCCATGGTCCCAAAACAGGGCTGGGACCCCGCAAAAACCCCACCCTACTGCATTCACCTCCTACAGCAAGTGGTTCTGGCCCACACTAGAAAATTCCCCCAGTAGACAGCTGCCTGCTCTTTTCCCCGGATAAAGTTTTGTACCGGTGTTTGCATGATGGACCAGAGAGGAAGCCAAAGCCTGTAGTGGGGAGTTACAGGGTGTCACTCTTCACCTGTGCCCGAGAGCCCCCCGCGGACACGGGACCACCCTGAGAGGGGCAGGGCTCGGGCCAGCAGTACCCCTCCCCGAAAGGAAGGTGTGGAGGGAGGCAGCACCGAGGTCACCGAACACGGACAGCAGCTCCCAGCTCCCCGGGACAGAGCCAGCCACGGGCAGAGACGAGGAGATGAGGGAGGGAGACGCGACGAAGCCGCGTCCTCCTTCCCGCCGCTGCGGGCGCCGGGCGCTGCTGCTGCACCGCGAGCTCCACCTCGCGTCCCCGCGAAGCCCCCGGCCCCCCCAGCATCGCCCGGTGGTGGTGGCTGATGCCAGCGACTGCCGATCCGAGAGCTCGGAGGTGACGTTCTCGTCCTGCTGAACTTTTCCAGGCGGGTCCTGGCCTGCGAACCCAACACAAACCACAGGTCAAAGCCAGCGGGTAACGGGGGAAACGAACTCCAGGAGGAGGCAGAGTTACGAGGTGATCCCAGACAAAATCATTCAATATGCTTGCAGAGATCCTGACCTTGGAAAGATCCTTTCCACTCACTTTGCACCAGGATGCTTAAACTTGGAGTTTGCAGCTCTTATTTCAAATCTAAAGGAGGACGTGTACGTCTGAAAGTGTTTACCCTCCTCTGCCCCCAGCTACAGCATTCAGTCTAACAAGAAATATTACCTCTCTCTGTACAAAATTTGTTTTTCACCCATCTAATCAGGTAGTATTGTCACAGGCTGAAACACCTCAACTTGTGGAATTTTACTTAATTTATTGCCGATTAACATAACCTTTTAATTACTGATTCAGTAACTGGGGGAGGGAAGGAATATGACAAACAATTAAAACAACAGGGACACACCAGTAGCTCCCAATCCCTTCAGTGAGGGAAGAGGTGGCACAGGAGGTCAGGGTATGTGCATAACAGTTTCTTCCTGCCAGTCCTGGCTTCTTACTCATTTACTTCCAGTGCTCCTGGTTTCTTAATTACTACATCTGCTCAAGTGTTGATCCTCCAGGGGCCACAAGTCCCCCAGGGGTGTCCCTGCCCTGGCATGGGTCATCCACAGGCTGCAGTCCCTCAGGGTTGTCCCCGCTCCAGCGTGGGTCATCTATGAGCTACTTCCCTTCAGAGATATGCCTCCTCTGGGACAGAGCACCTCCTTCCATGACAGGGTCACTGACACTGTCCCCCTTCCACCTGCCTCCTCCACTCCCTCCTCCCATGTCACCTCCCGTGTCTCCTTTTGTGCATGTTCCTTGTCTCTCCTACTCCTAGTGGCTATCACTCCTTAAATGTATTTGAGCACAAGTGCCACATGCTCCTCTGACTGATTTAACTTTTGGTGTGCAAAGGGGTTTTTACGCTGGTTTCAGAGCCAGCTGGAAGGGGCTGTGACAGTCATAGAACAGTTGCTGGCCTCCCACACAGGGCAGTCCCATCCCATCCCTCCCACCCCCCCACCAAAACTCTGCAATTTATGCCAAATAAAACTGTGAATGCTCTAATATAAGAAAAGCATTTTTTAAATGTATATGTCTTTTATGGGGTTGATACCTTGCCTAAGAACAGTAACTTGTTGCTTTAAATTGGTTGCTAAACATAGCCTGGGTTTTAACTAAACCCATAGGAAAAGTTTCTGTGCAGAATTCTGTTTGTAAAACTCAGTTACAGATCATGGATTCTCTATGACATTTAGATGGCAAGATTGACATATTTACTCAAACACGAGGGGAAAATCCAGTCAAGTAAACTGGGGCAACAGGATATTATACCTAAATTTCCATCAAACTCATTCTATTCCAGCCAGGCTCATGTTACCAGAAAAGTGCATCTCACAGGTCTAAAAGCCTGTTTATTAGAATTTTATTTGACATATGTGGTAGTACAGCAATGGGAAAATTTAGTATTTGGAGAAAGTAGCAGATTATGGCATGTAACAATTCAGTGACATGTAACATCTCAAATTCATAGCAAATGGTTCCCTCTTATAGGAAATGTCAGCATTCAAATGGTTATCAGTATGTTCTTGCTAACCAAACTCAGGTAGCCTATGTCATCAAGCCAATCAGAACACTGTCTTGTATTTGGAACAGCTCTCTTAAGCTTCCCAAATTGGGAAAAGTCTGCTCTACAGTTAAAGAGCCAAGCCTTGCAAAAATCCCAGCAGTTGCTTAGAATAGCAGAATTCCTTATATTTCAAAAGGAGAGGGTGAGTCACATACAGCACAGATGTGTACCGTCACCTACCCAGGGAAATAAAGCCATACACTTTGGTCCAGTTGTGTTCAGCAGAGCACTTAAGCACTTAAACTTAAAACATGTACCAAAGACCCTAGCATTAAGCTTTGTTTAAACAAGAGATTTGCCAAACAGGCATTTATACCAAATCAGACCTCTACGGTCAAGCCAGCCACGTAAAGCAATAGTGTTAACCAAAAGCAAAGTACCCTGCCACACCTAAAATGAGGACACAAGTTGTGCAGGAGTCATTTCCGGTTACTGTTTGCTTTGCTTTCCAACCTCCAGCTGCCTCCTGATGTCTGATACATCCATGGGCACCCGCACCGTCAGACCATCCATCGACTTCTTAATGCACACCTGGCAGCCAAGGCGAGATCTGAGAAGGAAACATTAAGTGAGGCTCATCTGTTCCCACAGTAAAGGAAGAAATTCCCCACCCACATTGGGATGCCTGGTCCAGGCTAGGTTTTCACTAAAGTTCCTATTAAAGGTCTCCTGTGCCCCAGGAGAAAGCAGCTCTAGAGGTACAACCATAGTACAGAATAAGTCCTGTCCTCTTGGAAACAGATGCCAGGTGCTGAGAATCTGCCTCAGGGGCTTGAGAATCTACTGCGATCAGCAGGGAGGCTTACGTCTCAGTGAGTCCATACGCCAAGTCCAGCATGTCCAGCTCTTCATCTGAGATGGCATCCAGCTTTTGGAAGGTATCCTTCTCAAAGATGAGGTGACAGGTGGAACAGGCTAATGTCCCTTCACATGCACCTGGTGGAGAAACACAGGAGAGACAGCAAATCAGAAAAAACAAGGGGGTGAAAGAGATCATCTTCCAGAACCACGTGAGGAAAGGTCCTTTAACAGATCTGGAGCATGTCAAAAGAGATGCCAGAAAACACAGCAGATGGATGCAGATTTCAGCCTGCCTCTTCTCTGGGAGGATCATAGTCAGTTTTCAAATTTGTACGTCAGCTCTAACCAGCCAAACACATCAACACAGGCCACTGGAATCCCAGCAGTGATAGTGTGGAAGTCACACTGCCATCTCAGTGTGGTAACCAGCCCAGCAAGCAGCTGTTGGGGAAGAGAAGCTTGCTTCATGGTCTCACCAGAACACAGTGGCATGTCTACAGCTGCACTATTCCCAGGTACCCACTAGTCACAGCACAGACACATAAATCCTAAGAGCACATACCCTTGTGCAACACCTACCAAATCCATCAATGGCCAAGTTTTGATTGACTACCACTTCCAGCAAACTCTCCCCTTCTTTAGCTGTGGCCGTAAGTCGCTCTCCATCCCGATTTATAAAATGCACCGTCACCTGGTCAGCAGAGCTGTAAGAAAAGTTCGCAAAAATCAGAGGAGCCCACCATTTCCTGCCCACCCACTGTTGAAGTCTTTTGGCTGAGGACTAGAGACATGGCACTTGGAGGGAAATGTGCATGCAAACACCTTTCTAGGATTACACCACGCATGTCAGAAAAGATTCAGATTATCAGTTCTCAGTGGCAGGCAAATCTGAGTTGACCCAAAATATTTCCCACTTTATGGAACATCCTTCAGAATAAACACTTAGCTGCACATGAACAAGTGGAGATGCTCTGCATCTGCTGCCTCTCCTTGGGCTGGCTGGCAGACAGAGTGCTTGTAGGCAGGTAAAGCATTTGCAAGTCCCAGGCTTGGGATATTAATCCTGGATGGAGTGATATAACAACAACAAAAGTGCTCAGGATCAGACACTAATCATGCAATAAGGGCTGTTGTCATCCACATTTTGTTTCCCCTTCCCTTCCCAAGGCAGTTACTTGATGACTGTTCTCTTTCTGCTGCTTGATCTTTCACGAAGTGCCCACTCCTTCCCTGAACTCAGTCACAGGGAGCCTTGTGATGAGACATGCTCAGCTCCAGCTTACAGAGCAACCATGCTGAGTAATGTCCTCTGAGCTGATGTGATCCTTGCTCAGGAGAAATTGCTAGTTATTTTGACAGCCTGCAAGATTTATTCTGGTAGAGAGTTAAGAACAAGGCCATCAGCATCTCTTAGTGATGACTTGTGGAAACTGCATCTACAAATAAGAAGGAAACAGCATCCACTTCATCTCCTCCAGACCAGGCTCTCCCTACCAGCACAGAGAAGGCTGCCACCCTGACAGCAGTGTCAGGGATTTCTCACCAAGACAGTGTATTCTGAGACCATCTATTATATTTGCCAGGGGAAGCACATGAGCAAACAGTAGGTTTTCTTATTGTACATACCCAAATGGTCACTTAGAAGCAGGAGGTCACAGTTACCCAAAGGTCCCACCTCCTGTGCTGAAACAAGGCAGCACCCTGGAGGCAGTAGGTATTTTGCCCAGTACCTCTCCATGTGGCACTGCCCAACTGCCCATCATGTCAAAGTCCAGGACATTCTCCAGTGGCAGAAGCTAGGTCCACCCTCTTCTCCTCCATCAGGCCAACAGCACACACTGCTCTCCCAGATCTTTGGAAAGATCCACCTCTGTCTCCCACAGCTCTGATAAACTCCTGAGCACTAGCAATGTCAGCGCTGCCCTGTGGCCTTGCTGCTCTCAGTTCTGGCATAGGATGAAAGAACCACAGCCTTGAAGATAGAGTGAGTTTCACAGTGAGAACTGGCCAAGGTCACAATCCCCTGATTTTTCCCCACTTACACAAGACTGAGTGAAGCAGCATCCAGCGTCTTCCAACAAAAGTGCTGTTTGTTATACAGTTTGGTAACACCTCTCCTGGAAGCCCTGGGGCCGGTGAAACAAACAGCAAGTATGGCTCAGAGCTCTGAGAATTTCTAATATTATCTCCTGACTTCTTGTAATGTATTTGCAATATACCCTGAATACAAACTGTCACAGCCCCAGAGTCACACATTACAGCAAACCCACCAGCCCAGGAGTGCTGCAGTGCCTACACTCCTCTATGCCAGGCATCCTCCTGGAAAGTCACAGAGACTGGGAGGAGGAACTGGGTAAATGGTAATTGTCCCTGGGATAGCAACACCAGCTGCTGAAAGGACTTGGACTTGCCTTGTCTGCTCATCCCTCTCTGCTCTGTGGCAGATGAAAGTGAAGAGTGTGGAGATCTCTGCTGATTTCCTTTTAATGTTAAGCACAGAAATATATAAGGATCAAGTTTAGACAATTTCCTTTGCTCTTTTTTAACTCACAAGAGGCAGAGGTGGAGTACGGGGGATGTATCCAGCTGAATAGGAGATAGGAAAGAATTCCTGTAGAAATGTGATGGAAAAGGGGGAAGAAACGTTCTCCTCTTTCAAGTTTGCAGCTCTTGTTCATTCTGCTTCACATAAAACATAATCATCATCTAGATCTAACCCCATTTACCTGCTGACAAGTCATTGCAGTACATCTCTTAAGGATGCTGTTCCTTCAATTGTCATATGGACTTCATCAGCAACATTTCAGGTGCAGAAAATTCCAAACAATTACCTCTTTCGAAAGCCAACCCCCATATTCCATCAAAATTTGGAAGTGCAGAAAAAGAGATGAAACTATTTTTTGCCTTCTCTACTCTTTTGTTTTCAGTTGCATCTTGATTCAGCCAGCAGGAGCAGAATACAGGGGCCACTGTACCTTCATCTGAGGAGGCCAGCTTCCTGTTTTTCAGAAAGCTTCAGCAGAAAACAATGCCTGGGCCATTAGTCTACAACAGGGTCCCCTGGTTATGAAAACAGCTGTGAAGTTAGCACCGAGACCATGCGGCAGAGGGAAGAGTTTCCCACGTGCAGAATGGAAAGATCATGTTGCAGTCATGCACAGCCGAGCAGGGCCACCCTATTTCCCAAAGCAAACAGCCAAAGAACATCTTTAAGACATTTTAGTCTCCTTCATAGAGACACCCACAGACATTTCTTTGTAAATAAGCAATTTAAAGACTAGTTCTCAAATGTCAAAAGAAAACAAAACAACCCTCTCCGTATTTTGATGGATTAGACCCATTTAGTCCATTTTTATGGCAAATAGGCAGGTTTCCTGGCAATGTTGGTTTTACAGTTATGGGTGAAATAATTTGTAACACAATAGAAATGGTAAAGTCATAGGACTTCACTTAATGCTGCAACTCAATGCATTCTTCAACAGGATAATGAGAGCTGGCTGCCTGCAAGCAGACACTGCTGGATCCAACAATCCCCAAAGCTGCACAGATGATTATTGACAGAAAACTTCATTCATGTTGTCTTTGAGGCACTTATAGCTTCAGCCGACATCATTCCCAGGAGGATCCCCGCACCAGGCTCCCGCCAATACTAGGAGGATTTGTACTCTGTGGCTCCTCCTGGACACAGCCCTGCTTTGACTCTTGCTGCCAGTTAAATGAGCCCTGAGACAGCTGAGTTGCAGCCAGGGTCTGCACACAGGGTACCCAGTTAGATATAAGGAAGTACAGATGGTATTGCCACAGACCCCCTGCATGACTTCAGACAAACCTGGGTGCAGCAGAACTCACCCTTCTCAAGAGCAGGGATGATGCCAAGTGCTCCCGACCACAACATAGAGAGCATCTGTAAGCAGCTTCTCTCTCTTCACTGGCTGTAGGGGAAATTTAAGTTGTTTGTCTGTGTTCTTAGTGTAGGTGCCTCTGCTGAGGGCATAAACCCAGCCTGATTACTCCCTGTTTTCACTGTTCAGTTCAGTCATCTTTTGAAACTATGAAAAAAATCCTTTCATGTTTTATTAAGAAAATAATTTTGAACCAGGATTTTAAAACCAACTCAAAATTGATCAGGCTAATTTTGCTTCATTTAGGCTGAACTATCTTACAATGGCATTACTGTCACAGGAACACCGTCAGAGCTTTAGAAAGATTTTATCAGGACATGACAAACTCAGCACAGCAAGTTCAACACATGCCAACTGATTATTCTCTTTCAAACAAAATCTCCCTGTCAGTGTTTTTCCCTAAGAGATACTTTCCAAGGCCACACAAAACAGCAAGATGCCTACAAGTACTGCCAGAAATAACTTCATAAGCAACAAACCAATTAGAAAGAAAACCCATTGATAACAAGTCTTCATAAACCCTATTAAGCAGGGTTATCAGTATAACTTTTCTCTAAGGTCAGATAGCAAAATGGCTTATCGTATTTTCTGTGATGTTGGTTGGGTCTTTTTCTCAATGTCTAGCAGATTACAGTCTGACCCAGATCATACTGGTCTAGGAGATCTACAAATTCCCTTTATTTTGCTCAGAGAAATGCAATCTCCTTCTGAATTATCCCTAAAAAACAGAGGAAAGACTGGCAGTGAGTCTGCAGTAGTTCCTGCTATAGAAATACAGATGAGTACTCTGTGCCAGGCAGCCTCTCTTCTGTCAGCCCCATCCTTTCAGCACATGGGGACGGCCGGCTCCTGTGCCTTTACGATTCTATCTTTGAAGGATGTCCACCCTTCCTGCACTTCTTTGCCCTTCAGGACTGCCTCCCAAAGGGCTCTGTCAACCAGGCCCCTCAACAGGCCAAAGCCTGCCCTTTCAGGTGACCAGCTGGGAGTCCTCCACCCTGGCAGGGACCAAATGCATTTAGAGGCATTTCTAAACACAAGCTTCTGACCAATTTCCACCAGAGTTCAACTCACAAACTCAGCCACCATGACAACTGTGCATCCTGTCCTGAGCAAGCGCTCTCAGCAAATCCCAGCACAAGTCACTGGCTCAGGAGCCTAGCAGGGCACCGGCGCCATGGGCTCGTACAGCCCCTCGCATCTACAGCCACCATCGCAGCCCTTGAGCCAACCTCCCCATCTCCCTAAGAAGGGCACACCAACAAGGCACGAGAGCTTGCAGTGTGGCTTCACATAACCTAAAGAGAGCATTTTGCTCCCTGGAGCTGCAGACATCATCAGCTCCCTACTCCGGCTTTACAACGGCAGCGACAAGAAACTTAAGAGAACTTGCAACTCCCAGAGCAACCCAGTGGTCATCCCAGCTTCCGCACAGCAGGAATACAGCAGGCTTGTGGCCCAGCTGTCCAACACACCTTGCTCACCATCCCCATGTGCCATGTCATCATCTATATGCTCAGTATCCAGGCCATGAGCTGTGGCCCCCACAGCTCCAGAAGCAGGGAGCAGCATCTCTCACAGCCTGGCTCCCTGCACCACCTTCCTCCTGTCAGCATCTGCTTAGCCCGCACTTCCTCACCCACCACCTCCTGCGGGCCATGTTCTGCACTGGCCTCTCTCTTCTTCCTTCTGTGGGAGAAGAGGTAAGCGCATGTCCCTCTTGAAAAGTCCCTTCCAGACACAGCGAGGTAGGGTTCAGCATTTTACTCACCTCAATTCCCCAGGGGCATCCTGGAGCTTGTGCGTGGAGCTGAAGCCTCTTTCTGACCCCTGCTTAGCTGGTGGGTGATGCTGCTCAGACACCCCACAGAGATAAATAAAGCGAATTTTGCTTACACTCAGTCCACTGAGCAAGGGTCGCATGAGCCCTGAGAAGCCTTGAGCTATCATGGTGCTTAAGTTCCTGCTCTGCCTCTCCTGAGCTGTTGTTTGTTGCAAGGCCAGCTAGATTAAGGGTTACAAGTACAGCTGAGAGGGCAGAAAAAAAGAGAAAGGAAAAAAAAAGAAAAAACTAGGACAGCCTCCCTGGGGGTGGAGGGAGGGAGGAGGGAAGGATGGACAGATGCTTGGATCTTGCTGCAATCCAGCCCATTAGGGCACGGGCATGAGAATTGGGTGAAGCATGGTAACATGAGCATTATCTCCACGTACCAGTCCCCAAGCAATGCTCGCCTTGTTTTGCCTTACGGACTTCCCTTTTAGGAACCAGACCTAAATCCATTTTCAGGAGTAATATTCATTGCAATGTCTAATCATACAAGGGGTTGCAA
This sequence comes from Haliaeetus leucocephalus, assembly GCF_000737465.1. NCBI lineage: Eukaryota > Metazoa > Chordata > Aves > Accipitriformes > Accipitridae > Haliaeetus > Haliaeetus leucocephalus. The sequence goes on along the minus strand of NW_010972776.1, from coordinate 229,051 downwards.
GCTGAGGGCTGGAAGAGTAGACTGGCAGGAGCACTGACAGCTGCTGCCTCAGGAAGAGAGGGGCATGCCAGTTCTTACAACAAGGTGAGAGTAAGACTTATAGATTCTGCTCTTGATGTGGATGTCATCCAGTCACATCATTGCCTTCCCTGATACTGCAGGCTCCCAGCTCTAAAATGTGAATATTCACTTACTTCGCAGGGTGGTGGTGAGAAAGAGCCACACTTTGCTCATTTGCTAAATTCTCTTCCGAAAAGGCACAGATAAGCATCATTCATTTCACACTGATACTCCACACTAGTGAGACTTCTATAGAAGAAAACTCTTTAATTTATTCCCAGAAACACTGTCACTAGTTTAGTCTACACTCCTTTCCAGGGTAAACCAATTTACCCCTGAGGACCAAAATGCAACAGCAGTGACAGTTTCAGTTCCTGTTTTTTGTGGAGTTTGAGAACAGCTCTCATCTCAGGAGTCTGTCTCTAATACCAAATTAACAGTTCACCATTTGCTAGGATGTTTGCTTTATGTAGTAACATATTAGTAGCTGGTATAAGCAAAAACCTTTGAAACTGGACTCTAATCAATCCACAGAGGGGAGAGAAACTACAGCGTAAGAGTGAGAACTGGCTGGAAAATGTTCCCCTCAACACACATACACACAGTGGATTCATAGTATGAAGATAACTGGAAAGTTTTGACTTCTCAAATGAAAATTTTCCACCCAAAGCTTTCAGGTTGGAAGGAGATGCTTAAGCTTTCTGAGAAAAGCATCGAAGACATTAAGGAGTGCAAGTATTTTCCATAAAGGGGGAGTGGAATCATATTCTTCAGTCCAATAAAGTTTTAAAGGCAAGTGTCCAAGCATTCAAACATACCACTGAGATAGCTTCAGTGGAGAGAAGCTCATGGGCAATGCATAAAGGATTAAAAAAGAAAAAAAACTCTTTTTTTTTTTTCTTAGGGGGGAATTCCCTTTCTAAAAATCACCTGTCTACTTCCCTCTGTTCACTTTGCATCTGGTAGAGCAGCACAGAGGAGTATTTCATTCCTCCTCACTCCTATTTGCCAAGTGCAGGCTGGGCATTACTGCTCCGATGACAGGACACATGGAAGAGAAACATGCAGTGCTCTGCTATAGAGGGATGTGATCTGAGATAACTTGGAGTCATATTTGCAGGGCATCACTGATCAAAGTCTCCTTGCTCCTCTTGCTGAAGGTGGGTGACACTTCCCAGCTCAATATGTGATGGGCTTGGCAACCAGCAATCACAGCCTTGCAGCACCCCCATGCCAGCCCATGCTCGTCCCACAGATGCTTTTTTTTTTCTCCTGCTGCAGAATTTGCCCCTCAGGTTTTGTTCAGGCCAATAGCTCTGTGAGCACAGGGAGGGTGTCACGAATCATTGAAGCAGGCATGCCACATAGCAGGCATGGGTGCACATCAGACTGCCCAGCTATGTCCAGGATCACTGGGACTTCTCTGTAATTCCACCCCTCAGCCCCAGTTAACGTAAATATTCCTCATTTCAAATCATTTGTAGAATAGCCTTTGAAGGCTTCTCTCCCCACCCTTGCTTGCTTCTATCACAAAGGAGGGCTGGCAGTGAGGCAAGCGGTTTGTTTTAGCTGAACACAGCTCTGGCCAGTGTCCCTGCTCTGTGGCCCCTCACTCTCAGGTCAGCTTTTCCACGTGGTTTGCTCTCTCCTGCAAGCTGCCCTGAATACTTTGGCCTTCAAACCCTAATTCTTGGGCTGCAGCTCACCCCTGAATTTAAAAATTGCTCTGTGCAGCCTCTGCAGCTCAGAGACTCTGCCCAGTCCTGCCTTTGCTTTTCAGGCACTACAGAGGCGCAGCAGGCAGCCCAGTTCTGTGTCTCAGTCATTTCTGTAGAAGGAAAGCAAGGCTTGCCATAAGAGACACAAGGAAAGGGGCCATAGCACATCCAAACAAACCACAAAGCATCTTATCTCTCCAGCAAACCTTGAATTGAGAGATACACTAGATATATGCAGCAGTTTTCACAGCAAGGACGTTTGTGTGTTTGCCTGGCACTGACCTCTCTCCTTACCAGGAACTCAGAGCACAGCAAGTGACAGGTCAATGCCACCCACCAGGAGAGGGGCCAACACAAAGGGGGAAGTCAGGTCTGAGAGCATCATACCCACCCAGTCCTGCAGGGAGGCGAGAGCAGTGGAGAACTGTCCTCTGGTGAAAGCAGGAACAACCCTCCTGGGGTAGGAGAGAATAATGCCCCATACTGAGTTTGGATAGCCTGTTTTAAGGTCGAAGAAAAGGGCAGAAGTAAGATCTCCTTTTTCCTCCTCTCCCCTGCTCCATCTAGCAGCAAGCCTAGAAGTAAATGCAGCCTTTCCAGAGTAAACCAGTGTTCATGTAACCCAGGACACAAAAATAGGAAGCTTTACAAATAACCACCCCTCCCACAAAAACCCAACCAACAGAAGAAAAAAAAAAAGAAAAAAAAAGCTAAGCAAAAATATCCTTGCTTTGAAAAAAAACACAAAACCCTCAAAATGTTGCTTTGGAGGTCAGCACACACTTTTTGGGCAGGTCAGACACAGCTGAAGTGAATCTTTAGCTCTGTTTCACAGAAGTTTGGCAGAAGCCAAGTTTCCATCAGTGTGCACACCAGCACACCATCCCCCCATCTTGCTTCCCAGCAGGTCACACTGCTGTCAGTGCAACGGCTGTGCCTACACATCTAGCAACGTGTTAGCACATGCTGGGAAGGAAGTGGTTTTCTAGCTTGAAATACATTGCCCAGTTTCTTCTGCACCACACAAAGGACAATTTGCCCCCCCCTCCACCCGGTCTAGGGACTCTCATGCAAATGTCCAAAACAGCTATGAGGTACCATTAACTCCACCTCATCCCTGACTTCTACGCAAGTTAAACAGATTGGAATCAGCACTGCACTGATCCAACAAGAACTTACACGTTACCATTGCAGCCTTCCACAGCCAGAAGCACACTCAGACTTCCGAGATACCAGACCCAGCTCCTCTGACCCCCATTAGAGTTTCAGTCCTTCCATAGGCTGGCTCAGCAAACACATAGGCATAGTCAGCACAAGGCAGACTTGCATCGGTTCCTTTGGGCAGAAGACACTCTGAGCAAACAGCTCTGACCAGAAGACCTCCTCTGTAAGCTTTGGGGCTTACAAGAGACCCAAGATGTAAGGTTTAAAAAATTATGTTAGTCTGCTGCCTCTCTGAAAGCAGATTAAAATCATTGTGTAATCCTGTAGTTATTAATATAGACATTAATACAGTTTTAGCAATGCTGCAGTTCTGGGGTTGTGAGAATAAGTCCACCACCATTTGAATCAAGATTTGATACATTTGATAAATTAAGGGAGGAAGAAGTTCCTCTGCAGAGGAGCAGGAGGAGCATCAGAAAGAGCAGGAAGAATCAGGAGAGGCAGCCTGTCCTGCAGCAGAGCTGCCACAAAAGCAGGAGAGGGAAGAGACAGAAATCACACACAAGTCAGAAACCCCCTGGCCCCTATCCATGAGGAGCTGCAACATATGCAGAAATATTACACGTGTCATCCAGGCAAGCAAATTAACACCTGTTTGTTCCAACACTGGAGCATTTTATCAAACCAGTATTTGATAAAATCCCAGGTGCCCAACAGTGGAACTCCCAAAGGAAAAGTGTCCAGAGGGGAGGGAGGAACTGAGCAAGCAGCTCAACAAGTCATGACAAAGCTCAAGGCCAGCACTGTGCCACAGTACGGAAGTCTTCGCTCCTTTATTGTTTGGAGCGAGCAGGACTGGCCCATGCTCTCCTCCAGGTTTGTGGGAAGTTCTTAACTTGAACAGTAAGAACAGCCTACCCTTTACCTTCTACTGAGCCCACCACCTCACAGATACTCCTGTAAGGAAGCAGATACAGGCTGCTAACATACACAGAACTACAGCCACTGAACAAAACTCGAATTCCCCTTCCCTATTGCCACTATGAAAACCCATCAACTACCACAGGACCAGATACAGAGTGCTACCCCAAAACAGATGCACTGAACACAAACCTGCAGACAAAGTGCTTACATCAAGCGTGCTCAAGTCTCAGATAACAGGGGCTGGAGGGGAAGACTGTAAATGTGCCTCAGTTTCCACACCTCTCAAACAAGACTACCTTTTGCCCACTCTGATCTCTCTCTAGATGTTCAGCAACCTTCTGAGAATCACTACAAACAAAAGGAGCAAGGGCCAGATTTTCACCACTGGAAGCAAGAGGGCAGTAATGCAATAATCAGAGATAGGCTAATACTGCAACAAGGCAACAAACTGAATTCACAACAGGGCTTCTTGACAGCAGCCACCTCTGGCAATGCAGCTGCTGCCTGGCTGGGTGAAGGCCACTAAGAAGTTACAGTGGCCCAGCCAAGGCCTTCACTTACAGATGCTTCTCCTTCAGTCAGTCAAGGATGCTTCAGAGATGGATGGGAGGGCAGTGCTGCTGCGTGTGAGGTACAGACAGCCTTCACTGTAACCTCCCAGTTCAAGAGCAGTATATGCCACATCCCCTTGACCCTTCAGTCAATCTTTATGATTGAAGGTCAACCCTGGCTTGTATTTCTTTAAAAGATGATGGGGCAATGGCAATCATAGGTGTTTGTAATTTTCCAACTAGCTCTGCTCACCAGAAAGCAGTATGAATGGTATTTACACCTGCTCAGAGCAAGTGCATTCTCAACAGAAGTTGGAGGTACAGTCCCTTCCAGGAGCTCACAATATTCCTTTTTGCAGTCCCAGCACTACTCTTTCCTTAATGTCTCCTCCTCATTCTTTCCTCCACTTTTCCCTATACCCACTTCATCCTGCCATCTGTCTTGAGAAAGCCCATCTTGAAACTACTAGTAACTTTCAGAGACCCATCACTTGGCACTAGATGTTCATTTAGACATTGTTCAGTTGTAAGGACCTGCACCCTTGTCCACAAACTGCACTTCAATTAGAGCTGCAGACCTGCAAGACAGAAGTCAGCCTCAGCCTAACATTTGATGCATCAAGGCCCAGATCCTTTTTCTTACAGGTAAGTTAATTTTTCTGCAAGGGAGACATTAACATCACACATGGAATCAAATTCCGTAAGGTTATGCAGCAATTATGGGTTGACATCAGTCACAGATGAATTACGCTGTTCGCTGCCAGTTATCACATGCTCTGATTATACACTGGTATAAGATAATTAGACTGTATGCCCAAGATTGAGTTATGTATAGCTGCAAAGCTGGCACTCACCAAAATAGTCACACTGATTGTACAGGGCGAACAAGCCATACTTCAGTTATTCTCTGCTTTCTCACTGGGACATGGCATGCCTTTGTTGATGTTCAAGCAGCTGCCATACAACTGTCTACAATTATCATACCTTACCCTGTATACTGCATTATCAAGCTTCGTAAGATATTGGAAAACAGGTATTAGATGCAGCTACTTAATGGAGAGCTACTGCAGCATGATGCACCAAGTCTGAAGCCAGGTTACAGACAGAAGTAGTGGCTTCTAGGACCAGTGAACATGAGAAAGGGGGGAACAAATCTTGTTTGGTATCTCAGAGACTATCTACTAGTTCCATAACGTAAAGCAGATTTCAAGAGGATAGTGCTGTCAAAAGGCAGAGTCCTACCCTGATAAGTAGAAAGCAAAAAGTCTAATCTAGTTCCCTTACTAAGTTGCCATAGTTACTAACAGTATCCTACACAATTGACCTGAACTGATAACCATGGCATCAGAGGATGTTCACGTTTCATTTTTGCTCATCACAGAAAAAAAGGAAGTGGCTGGAAGGTTACCAAGCCTGTTTATCTGTTCATTGAGAATCTCACAGCACGTCACTTAAAAAATAAAAATGCCTATGCTTCCCTCCAAATGTATTAGCCTGAGCAAGCAACTGATAAGCTCGTCATCTACCTCAGAAGTCTCTATGAGATTTGTCTACATCAAAGCAAATCAGAATTTACAGACCAACCCCCTGCAATTCCCTTCCTTAGAACATGAAAACAAGAGAAGGAAAAAGCAATCACAGCCTTATTTCTACAGCTGCACTGACTCTGAGTAGGAGGACAAAGTATCCTAGGCCAAATGCATTAGCCCACCAGACAGATTTATCTCAAGAAAAACTTGACTCTACAGCGTTACTGTAGCTTTTCTTTAGAGTTCTTAGTAAGTTGCACTGCTTAACAGCCACATTTCAGAACCTGCAAAAAGACAGCATTTCTGGTCCCCAGCTCTTCTGAGACCCTTTATGCTCCAGTCTGTCCCACAGACAAAAGCATCTGGGCCCCCAGTACTTGTAGGTGTAGCCTAAACTGGATCTGAAACATTACCGCAGACAGAATAGCAAATCCAGCAGAAGCTGTCCACACAAACTAGACATTAAACACAAATTTCTGATTCTAAACTACAAAGTACCTTCCAATAGATTAGAAGAATTAGGTGTTTCAGATTTTTTTTTTTTCTTTACTGCATGGTCCTGCACAGAAGCAGCCTTCAGCCATTAATGCTTTGCACTTCCATTTCTTCAAAGACAAACTGAATATAGATATACCTAACAGGAGAATTACTAAGCCTCTTAAACCTCCACAGATACAGGCAAGGGAATGCCAGAAAGCTAGGCCACTCATGCAGAAGAGTTATCTGGCTGCAATCACAGTCCTCAGACTCCAGAAATTTAAGCACAAGCTGAAAGGTATTATCCATCAAGAAGCAACAGCAATAAAAGCAGAAAGAACCCCATTTGAGAGCAACCTTCCCAGACCAGTGCAACCTTCACTTGAAGGCTGCAGTAGCGTTCATGCAGACATGCAATTCCTCCAGTGGTGTTCAGGTTTTTGGAATCCTGAAAGGAAGGAACAAGACCCACCTATGGAAACTAGATCCATACCAAGCCTGGTGGGGATGGCAGAAGTCTCCATTGCTCCACACTTCACGTTTTGTTTATAGACAAGTTCACGTGTCTCCCCCAGCACCAGATCTCTAAGCACTAACACATTCTGATGAAATCTCTGCCTTATTCTGCAGCGCAGCAACCATGAGACAGAGGTTCTACAAAGTCCCTCTTCACAGCCACACAGAAAGCAGCTACAAACAAAGATCACGCAGTTCATTAGCAGAAAGTTGGCAGTAACAACACTCTTCCTTCATTGGACCCAGTCCTGAGACTTCAGGAAACACAGGTAGAGATAGCCACGGCAAGGTAGCTGCAAAACAAATTGGGTTGAAATCCCCAGTATGGGGTCAGGGCAGGACAGACTCAGCAGAACATACGGGACAAGAAGCAGCATCAAGGCCCGGCCACCCTCCGCACACTGACCTGGTCGTGGATGCACATGGGCCTGGGCATGGCACCGCAGGCACTCACCGGTTGCAAGTTCCAACAGCAGCTCCTCCTCCTCCATTCGACCAGTCCATTTGCAAGTTAAACACAATATAAATTTATACTCAGTGTCTCCACAAAGAAATGTGAATTCCAGTACTGGCTCCAGTCAGACAGCTTGGAGGGCTGGGGAGGGGGAAAGGGATGTTATTCAAGCAGTTGCTTTTCAGTATGCAAGGAAGACCTTATTTGCAAGAGTGCTACAAGGCTGACCTCTCAGGAACCACACTGGCAGACCTGTTTAGCTTGGAGACACAGCACTAGACTCAAAGCAAGCCTTAAATAACCAGCCAGACACCATCTGCTGAATTTCTCCGAACTTTATTGGCACTTTATGAAGAACAGGGTATGGATTTTAACAACTCCTCCAAACAGGAAAAAAAAAAATGCCTTAATATCAAGGTTCTCTCTGCAGATAAGCACGTGGACCCATGAATTACTCCACAACCTTAAGGAATTGATGTTTTATTATAATCCAGTAAAAAGACTGGTCAAAAAACATCAACATAATTTACAGCAACAAAAAATAAAACAAGAAAAAAACAAGCCAAGCAAAAATTTGCTAAAGGACTTCCCTCCCCCCACCCTCAAGAGGAGTAGTTATCCAATTAAACTGGAACATGGAGAAGAACAATTCACTGTAATCTAACAAATAAAAAATGTGTCTACAAATCTCACTGTAATACTGAAAGCTTCTTACATTAGTTTTCTTGCAAAATATCATTTCTTTACAATACAGTATACATTTCCAAGGGAAGGAAGACCATAAACACATCCACCATCCCATAACTAATATTTTCTAATTGTGCATAGCTAGAAGTATTGAAATCAAATATCATTAGATACCACTGGAATATAATACTGGTTAAAAAGGCAGCAGGGCTGAAACAACTACAAAGAGTTAGGTGGACTCACTGGCACAAGCCGTTCTATTCCTATATTGGACCATTTGGAATTAGAACGATTAAAAAATACTATAAACAGAAGTCATGCCAGCATCATAATACATGAGCTCAGCAGTGTTGTGTGACCCATCAAAGCAGAAAAAGTTTACTGGTTTATTATTTGAACACATATTCCAGGCACCATACATCAGCTTGTTAGGAAATTTGTAAAATGTAGTAAAGGCTTTTCTCCCTCCAAATGCATCAATAGTTGCCATGGACAGAGCAGAATGCCGAGAACCAGCTTTAAAGCACCAAACAGAAGTGTAAGGGTTGTCTGTTCCCCCAGTAATGAGACTCACGTAGAGCCAGTGCCAATAACCCTTCAGTATAGAAATATGCAAATCACTTCTGACAAATTTAACTGCAATCTTTCATTTGTGACTTCTGAAGTACTGCAGCATGTGTTTTTGGCCAAGCAAAAGCTTACCATGTTGTGTGTCCCCCAAAAGCATGCTGTGTTCAAGGGAAAGAAAGGGACTCTCACATGACTTATCTGGATGTATAGAAGCAACACGCTAAGCTATGCTCCTAACAGAGGTTGGTACTTGTGTGGATCTCCACACAGACTTGTATTGCTTCCAAGAAATAAAATAATACAGCACTGGTAAGGTTGTTTCCAGTGGCCCAATGAATTCTTGGTGAAATACTGCAGTTTATTAACACTATCATGAACATTCTTTTTGGCACAGTCCCCCTTTACCTTTCCCATAGAGCAGGGAGCTGAAAACGCTCTAGCATTCAGAGGTTATCCTTCTATGACCACTAGCAGTGATACCATAAGAAGGGGGAATCCACAAAACTGAGAAAGTCACAAGATTTAGGATCATGCTAGGCAAGAAAATAAATCATAGGCTAGCTTGATGACTTCCTATAGGGACAGGCTATTCAAGGAGGGCAAAGCAAAGCAGGACTCCATTGTAGGTGGAATCCATTTTTAAGAGACATCTTCTGAAGGTTAACATTTCCTTCTATGAAGGAAAAAGGCAAAATCCAATTCAACCCTGAGCATACATGGCTGTTTCCTCCCCAGAAATGGCAGGAAGGATTCTGGGTAGCTACAGCATGGGTAGCTTGGAAGACAGGAGGTGGTGGGTATTACAACAACTGGTACAAACAGCTCTCAGGACCAGTCTCAGAACCACTAGTGTCCCATTTCTAAGAGACAGAGCCTTCTGTTCTCAAAGCTACAAAGGGGCAAAGCATCCTTCTGGGGAAGGAAAAGCACTTGAGCCAGGGATCTGGCAGAATGCTAGTGAGGATTAAGGCAGCAATTGGACAAATATCTCAGGATCCTCTCCCCTCAAACGCTGCTTGAAGCCAGGAAGAGAGAGATGCAGTCTTGTACAGAATAGTTTTTGGTCCACAGCTACTGACGACTTTTTTGATTGCATCTAGTTTAAACTAAAGACGTCTGAGCTACAGTAGATCTATACACAGTCATAAGGCACCAATGACTATGTGCTTAAAAGGCCTCTTATGGAAAAACCTGAAATCCTGTTCACATGACTAGAAATGTACTGGTTCAGCAAGGGAAAAATACGGCTACAGGAATTTTTAGTCTTTTACGTTTCTACCTACCCCTTTAGGCTTCCACTGGCAAACCCAAGAAGGAAGGCAGTGTTCTTTAGCTATCTCTGCCTCACTGGTCACATTCAAGTCAGACAAGTGACAGTGAACAAAGCCATTTACCAGAGACAAAACTTCTGGAAAGCAGGGAAGTCAAGGCTCCAAACCACACTGCATCACTGGAAAAAATCCAAATGCTTCCTCATAATTAGGAAATTCAAAGTTCCATCATTAAACAACAGAAGGTAACACCAGCAGGAATGCCACAGAATCTGTTTGGTCTGCTTATGTTTGAAGGACAAAAGCTTTAATCTTTTACAAAGAAAGTCCATATTCTACCTCCAACCCTTCTTCCTAGGCTCCAGCCTCCCCTTCTCAACTACATGACTCAGACCCTGTATTAAGTCAGAAATTCAGACCCTGGCTTCTAAGCTTAATACTGAAGCTTGTGCAAGTTAGTAGGAAGGCACAGTGTCAAACTGTTAGCACTTTACATAATTCAGTAAAAGTATCTGCTGGCCTCCCCACGCAACAGGAGAGGACAGCAACACAGCCACTTCAGTAAGCAATAAAAAACTAAATGCAGTGAGACTACCCCCAAAGCCAAACAATTTCAGATTTGCCCCAGTACACATTTGCTTTCCCAAGCCACCCCAGGAAGATGTAAATACTATTCTTTCTTCTGTCGCTTAACTCCAGCATTTGCCCAGAACTCCATAAATAAGACCATGGTCACTCTTCTGTAGTGGTTCCAGCGTAGCACGATTACGAGTGAATGACGGGAGAGGATGGGAAAGAGAGGAGAAGAGAGTGCAGGGCAGCAGGTGCAGGGGAGAGTTTACATAGACTCAAACTCATCAATGCGCTGCTTGGTGTTGCCCTGCCGAATCTGACGGAGGGTCTTGTACTTGTCTCGGCCTAGACGCATGTTCTCAGCGTGGATCATATCATTGGCTGTCTTCTTGGTTTCATCCCGAGCATTTGCCAGCTCTGAGGAAAGAGCCTTCAGAGAAGGGGAAACAGATAGCAATGGGTTAGCGCATGCCAGAGACTCAAAGCTGGACAAGGAGGTTCCTTGCTGATCCTCCTAAAGATTCAACGTCCATGGAGACAGGAAACAGATAAGCCCTAATATTTACAGTTCTGGGCAACCTGCTGTAGCTGACCCTGCTTGAGCAAGGAAGTAGGACTAGATGATCTTAACAGGTCCCTTCCAACCTAGGTAATTCTGTGATTCTGTGGAAGTTGTTAATATTTTTCCATAACATTTAAAAGTAGAAAACATCAGGCAGTCTGTCACCCTATTCATCTTTGTCTAGCACAGTATGAAAGACTATCTCCAATGTACTTCAGAAGAAGAGTCAAGTGGAACGATCCCTAAAGACAACAGGAGCAGAATTTGAGCAATTACTAGCCTTCTACCACAAAAGAAACTCGCTGCAGAAGATAAAGTACACCTTTGTCACTCTGCCTGTGTATAACCACCACAGCATGATGCAGAACAAACAAAGCACGATGCAAAACAGGCAGCTAGCAGGCAGTGTAACAAAATGCTTGGACAGAGTCAACACCAGAAGACTGGAGTTCCTTATGAAAAGGTGGTGCAGCACTATTCCCTCTATGCTGAGCCCTAGTGGGCTGCTCTCAGAGTTTTGCAACACAACCCAGTCAGACAAGACAGTTACAGACAGCTGCTTGATAGGAACTGGACCAAGTTCTCTGATTCATTGCAGCCAGGGCTATGAACATCTGTCAGATGGCTGGCAAGAGTCACATAAGCACACTATGTCTGACAGATGCTGCTTTTTGGCACTGCTTGAAAATACTTTACCACTTTCAGTGAAATGGAAGTCAAGTGCCAGGAGACAAGATCTGCCTCTCTGCTCAATGGTTTTACACAGCTATCTGGCAAGATCACGATCACCTCTCTTCCCCACGCCCTTTGTTTTTTTTAAAGATACCAGTAATACCTCCCAGCTGCAATTAATGGCAAGAAGAATAGAAGCAGCACCCAGACACACACCCTCTCTGCTGCCAGCTTCTTACCTTCAAGTGTTTCTGGACCCGTTCGTTCTTCTCTGCTTCAGTGGTGCGCTGCTCCTCACTGCGGTCCTTGATGGTGGCCTCTGATCGTAGCTCAGCACTGGCTTCTGCTGCATTCTCATCCTGCTCATCATCATGCTCATTCTCAGAGTGCATGGGCTCAGTGACATGAGGGGTGCTCATAGCAGTCTTCAACTCCTCTTTGGTCTTTTCTAGGTCCTCCTGCACCATCTGTGCCTGCAGTAGGGCATGCCACAGTGAGTTAGTCAATATAATCCTGAGTGCATGTGACTTCGCAGAAGTGCACAGAAATGCTACTCAGCGCTTATTACAGGAAAGCTTGCACCTCTTGCACACTGAAGGGGCATGTTCCAAAGCTACTCAGCCACAATCATTTGCAACACTTTCTGCTGGCTTCAGAGCAGAGATTTTCAGAATGATTCTAATACAGGGAAAATGGGCTTTAGGCCTAATTAGTCAACATATTTCTACATAGAGTTAGAATAAGGCACTCATTCCACCAAGAAAAGCAAGGATGGGTATTTACAACAGCCTCAAGCTTGCAGACACTCAGTCTAGTGTGGTATCTAGTGCAGTAGTTTAGGTCACAACACAGAATGAGAACAACTCCACAAAAAGTACTGCCATTTGTTCAGATTCTGCTTTACCTTCTGTTGCCACTCCTGGGCTTCACTCTCTTTCTTCTGCCTGGCCAGCTCCAGCTGCGTGATCCTAGCTGTGAGTTCTGCCATCTCAGCAGCCTGCAAAAGAAAGGCTTTTAGTGGGGACAAAACCAAAGTACTTGCTAAATTAAGCATTTAGTCTAAGTCCTGAATGAAAACAGTATTTCTAACATCTTTTTGATAAGGAGAAAGCCTTCCTGTAAACTTCAGTCCCACCAATATCTCCATGATGCAAGGGAAAAGGAAGCCAAAAGAGTTTCAGGTTTTGCTGTGGGTTTTGTTTTTTTTCTTCTCCTCCAAATAATGCTACAGAACTCAGTTCTTTGAATCCAAACCAGGGAAAGCAATCAGTGAGCTCTACACTCTGTTCCCAGCGTCACATATGAAAAAAAGGCAAAAAGCACAGAAGTCCAGATCTACTGTACAAATACACTTGTATTTAGATATAAGTTCATCTGCTTGAGGCTGAAAAAAAACCAAAGAAGCAAACTATGCTTCCTCACTATATTCATAGCCTGGTTTGCTTCAAGACCTTAGATGCCTACCCTATCACTATTTTCCCTACCCAGTTTTCAGCTCACCCACTTACCAGCTGTTCCTGGGTCTTTTGTTGATCATGGGATGCTTTCAATAGGGCCTCCTTTGCCTCTTCTGCTTCTCTACGTTCTTTAGCCAGTTTCTCTGCTTCCTCCTGAGCTCGTTTTCTCTCCTGTTCCAGCTCCATAGCTCTGCGAGTCTGTTCTTCCAGTTCTGAAAGAACAGGGGAGAGCATTCGAAGAGAGATAAAGAACGGCAGAAGAGGAGGAAGGTGCCATTACACCTACATTCTGGATAAGGGTTTTCCTTCAGAGGGACAGGTAAAGGAGAGATGCAAGTAACTGTCCCCTTTTCTCTCCTTCACATTGTAACTAGAGCTGGAAGACTAAGAGCCAGGCCTGTTCCAAGCTAACAGATTACTTGCCCAACTGATTTGTGGGGAAGTACCCACCCCAAAATGACATCCTCAAAGGCAGAGAAGCATACAGCATTTTGCTTGGGCAACACCACACTAACACTGGCCAAGCAATTAGACAGTAATCACATCAGAGTACTGGCTGGTGTGACCCGTGCTACACTGACTCCACCCTCTTCTGATGTGCTGGGATAAAGCTTCCAGCCAGCACATGAACATCTGCAAGGTACTCTCACTGCCAGAGGGGCATCTTGGCTGCCATCCATCCCTTTAATGCAAGTCCTATTTCAGCAGCTGCATATGGAAGCTTACAGTCAGCTTCAGAAGGCTAAACCAGGGCCCTAACACCAGTTAGCATACAATACTGGAGAGCCAAATGGCTCAGAGATGCTCATAGCTTTACTGCTTGAACCCTTCTCACTCATACTATACATCTAAGGAAATACTGGAACATTTCATATTACCTTGCTGAGCTTTCTTGGTTTGCTCCTCAATTTGCTTGAGTCTCTCCATTAGCTCCTCCTTCTCACGCTCAATCTTCTCCTTCTCCTTTTCTGCCAACTCTCTCTTCTTCTTCTCATTCTCCAGCAGGGCTCTGATGAGGGGGAAGTCATAACACCATTTCAAATTAACACCTGCTCAGATTGGAGTGCTTCCCAGTAAAGCCATGAGCACAGAAGAGATGTGCACTACAACACTCAGCTGATGAGTTTTACTCCAGACACACCCCTTTATTGAAATGCAGAAAGAAAAAGCTCTGCTGGCATTCCTCTCAATGGCAAGTTCATAATAGCAATGTTATAAGGGAAATCTCCTTATATCAGGATGCATATTAGTCCCGTCAAATAGACAGACAAATCTTTAAGAAAGTGCTGGTGGGTCACATTTGTGATGAATGTCATTCATCCCATTAGATCTAGCGAAGCAGAAAGCAGTCTGCTCTATTTTTGGCTCAAGCAGATTAAGGTGCTGCCAGCAATTTATCTAGCACGTGATGCTATCGTGCAGCAACTGACCAAGTCCAGGTTACTCAGAACCCTACCAACCTCTCCATCTGTTTCTGATGCTTCTCTTCCCGAGCCTGTGCCTTCATCTGCTGCACCTCAATGGTATCTGGTTTACGTCTGCGCATGTAGAGCTCATGGTTCCCCATGCAAAGTGCCAAGATTCGTTTGTTAATCCGTAACCGAGGGGCATAGAATACAAAGTCCTTGGGACAAGAAAAAGGCAGTATTAGACCTGTTCTTTCAGCATAAGAAGCCCCCCGTGTATGCAATACACTACAAGACCCTAAGCATTCTAGAATTGTTAGCTTGCTTTTCTTAACAATGTCTAATTCATCAGCAGTGGTAGTTAGACACCTATCTTTCAGGAATGAATTTCAATCTGACAAACACACACAGGGCAGAAGTACCCAACTTGTTGTTACAGTGTTCTGCATTTCATTGTAAAGCATCACTAGCACATAGACTACACAGCAACTTAGCTTCACTGTTTTGTTACAAACACCATCAGGGGCTGGTTCACCAGATACACTGAGACTATGACTTTCTCCCACCTTTCTCCCCACTTAGTTATTTAATGCAATAGTCTGGCCAGCCACATCGAGTGTAATGTTTTGTCTTATGCCATAAAGCGTGTTAAACATTATTTCCAATGGATAAATAACTTTGTTCTGTTAAAAGGGAGCAACAGCAGCAGGGAAATGCTTCCAAGCAGCAGTGTAACAAGAATGACCATAAGAACAGAAGGTATCAGCTGACACAGGAAATTAATAAGCCTTAAAGATTAAACCAATTACATTCATTATAAATCTGCAAGGAAAAAAACCTTTCCAGCATACCCTACAAAACAACCTGAAGCTTCAGCTTCAAGTAAGGTGAAAAACTGTAAAAGACCATCCCACACACTATTAAAGCCAACAGGCTGCAAAGGAAGCATTCACAGTTAACATAGGTGCCTCAGATCCCTAATTGTATTATCAGAGAATCTGAACAGTCTTAGGAGAATCAGAAACCCTAAGCAGAGCTTCTCCCTTCTACTGACCTTCAACAGCTTGAGGTTATACTGAATTAATTTCTACCCTCCTAGCCAGAAAAAAATCCCAACTATCACCTTACTGCCATTAGACCCATTCTGTGCATAGTGCCCTGAACAGATCAGGTAGTAGAGCACTCCTTAAATCAGCGTTGACATTAGTGATGAAAAGATTGTGTGCAATTAAAAAAAAAAAAAAGATCATTCAGCTAAGAAGCCAAAAGTTTAATTTGAATGTTGCTTCTTACTGGTGCTTTCTTGTCAATAGGCTTGATAACAAATTTCTTGTCATTGAATGAGATATTTCTGATCTCACTCCAAGGGAATCCAATTTTTGGTGTTAGCCTGCAGAAATAGAAAGCAGAAGGAAATAAAAAAGCCCCAAGTCATTCCAAATTCTTGACTTACAATATATAGCTCAAAATACTACCAAATTTGACCTCATATTTCAGTACTCCTATGTTGACTGGAATCAGCCAACAAAATTAGTCATGCAAACGAACTACAAACATAAGAAATAGTTTTTCAATCCCACTTTTTTTTTTAAAATGGAAAATAGAACTGGAGAATGCATCTGTGGCAGGAAGACTAGGGATACAACTAAAACTAGCCTGATAAGATTTGCCAATTTCTTGTCTTTTTTTGGTCCCAAGCAGCATGTTTAATGGATTATTCTGGCAGTGTCAAAAACACAGCCAAGAATGATACAGAAATTGTAGAGTTTAAAGACTTGAATTACAGAAAAGATTAATTTTGAACACCTTTACACTGGAAAGGAGCTGAAGGTAATGATGAGGACAGGAGGTTTATTACCTGTCATTCTGCTCATAAATGTTGAGTCCAAGAGCATCTACACCTAGCCAGAGTTCAGACCCCTTCTTGTTCTTAATGTTGAAGTAGTTCACACCATACATTTCCAGATCCTGTGCAATTTTCAGGTACTCCAAGACAGCATCTTCTCTGCAACGTGCAAAAAGAAAGCAGATATTCCTTTTTGAGTCTATAAACCATCAGAGCAAGAAGGTGCTGTCTTCTACATGGGCAGAGCAGCAACAAGCTGGCAAAGGTTCCAAGCATCACCCTAGTAGAAAATAACAAACTCACTCCGCAAGCTCAGTTTAGTTTTACTAAGAACAGCCAGCTGACGTGGACTAGGAAGAGCAGAGGCACGTGAACCTAGTTAGTCTGAGCAGAATAACCTCAAGAATGCTAACTCATCCTGAAGCAAGCCACAGATTTTTTGTATGCATTCATACATTACACACTAGCATATATCACACTACTTTAAATACAGCAGTTTCACACTGCATCAGTTACCTAATCATTCCTCGATGTTCCTCATGCCACACCTGGATCCTCTCTTCCCACTGGTCCTTGTTAAGCTTGTGCTGCTCCAGAACTCTAGAAAAAGTACATGGGATGTCTGAGACCAGCCACTGCATTTGTGCGCACACAGTCACATCACTCTTGATTAACACTTCAATAAATATTCCATTGGCATCACAGTTACGCCACAAAAATATTCCAGGAAATACAGTTTTATTACAAGGCTCCCTAGAGACACAGCAGTCAGTATTCTGAGAAATGACAAGTTGTATTCAGTTATGCTTCTCCTTGGAGCATTACATTTTTTTGGTTTGGAGCTTCTCTCACTACTTCTGATAAGAGTTTCTTCAGTAGCAATAGGATGTTTAAGATTAAAGCTCTTAATTAAATGAATACTAACCCCAGTCCTCAGAGGCACCAGGCTGTATTTTATTCTGAACTATCCAATCACCACCCCACCCCCCCAAAAAAATCCCAAACCCTTTAAGGCAAAGGTGTAAGACTACCCAGGTTCACTTACCTCTGTGGGAGCAGTTTGTCACTGGCAAGGTAGCCTGATTTGTGCACCTCTTTGTTGAAGTCTCCATATTTTGACTGGACAGCATAAGAAGCCAGAAGGACAGCTGTTTCTGGAGGGCAATAAATGTCATCATTCAGAATTGCCTCCTTCACTTGGAGGAAGAAAAGGCGCTGCGTGATGTCCTGGATCAGCTCTTCTGCCACATCCTCTGGGTAGAACTTGGCACGGAATTTGAAAAGCAAGGGGCTTTCTTTACGTACATCTTGTGCTGTTACCTGGAACAGAGTTATCAGATTTTATAGCCTACATACCAAGTGAAGGGGAGCAGGTTTATGAACAGGAGGACAAGCATGCATTAGAAAAAAGTTATTCTTTCCAATGCAGAAGTGAGTGGGCAGAAGAGCAAGGATTTTCCATTCCTTAATGCTAAATACCTCATCACCTCTCCTCACAGGAGGTATCACAAGCCACTGGTTATGATCAGTGTTAGGTAAGCTACTTTCCGGGTTTCTCTCCAACCAAGATACTCATGAGCACCACATTAGCGTGTTACCAGGAAGGGTAACAGATCTGCCTGGATAACAAACAGGACCAGATGCAGGAGGACAAGGTCAGACACCGTGACTCCTTGTACCCTGGGGAGGGGGTCTGTGTACTGAAGGAAGGCAACACCAACTCACTAATCTTGCAGTATTTCAGGTGTGTGGAGAGGCAAGAACAGATCCCTGACAGAAGTATGGAGACTGAATTTGCCCCTGCCCTCCAAGAGAAGGGAACCCAGGACAAGTGAAACACTTTGAGCAAACATACCTTTTTGTTCAATTTCAGCCATGTTGAGAAGCCCTTGGTGTCCTGATACTGAAGTCCAAAAAACCAGACCTCTCTTAGACCAATTGTCTTGACGACCTGGAAGAAAGATGATTAGCAAATGCCCCAGCCAGACGGGCTGATCTCACTGGTACAAGAGAACATGTTAGAGGTAAGTTCAGCTGAACACAAAGACAACCAGTGCCCTAGCCTTCTGCCTCCCCTGCTATGGTGCACGTACATAGGTCTTAGGGCATCTGAGGGGGTCTTAAGTGGGAGATATATTCTTCTCTCTCCCTCATCTCTTTTAAGGCTTGTTGCTATTTATGAACAACAGCTGGGACACTATCTTCTTCAGCTACTTATGAGCCAACATGTATAGCCAAAATACGATGCAACAGGTCTGACAGGTGTAATAGCTGCCAGGAATCAAAAATGCAGCTCCATTTTCAGGTACACCCCTCACTTATCATGCAAATGTACCACTCCTGGGCAAGCCATGAATCACCCTGCTAGGTTGTGCTATTTTAAGATTTGTGTTCTACTCCACCAATAGCTGAGGACAGGGCCTTCACGCAGTTCTTTAATGAGTGGCACCGGTAAGAGGTACTGCAGTAGGTAAATCGATATGCCATCCCTTGTGCCAGGACAAAGAGCCGTCACAGAAATTAACTACACAGCTATGTAAGCTCTCTCCTTGGTCATTTCCCTAACACACCATGGGTGCTATGTAAATAAGAGTTAAGAGGGCTTTAAAGACATACTGTAACATGAGCCAAGAGCCTCATGGGGGGGCAAGACTACTGCGGTATAATGCTACTGCTGGTAAAAGGAGGGGCGGAAGCTTCTTGGTAAAGCCTGTTCACTAGCAGGAGGCCACAGCTTTGTGCCCTCGCAAGTCTGGGACATGCCATAGGGTCCAGCAAATCTAGAAACTGAAGTTCCGCCACATCTCTCCTGAACCCCCAGGAGTTGTTTGCATACCGGCAAACAAGGCACTTAGTTGTCACCTCCATTACTAGACGAGGAAGGGGAAGGGAGAAGACACTTGTCTTTGGGTGGACACTGTACCTGAAGTACAACACTAAGCTGCCTTTACACACCACCCACCCCTCGGGCTTGCTCCTTCAGAGACATACTCAACACCTGGATGAGCCTCACCCTAGGAAATCCAGCTGCCTGATCATGGTATCCACCCTGTCAGGTAAGTTGAGGTAACTTTGTACTGCTTTGTCCCATGTTGTACGATTTCTCCCTAAATGCCTACTTCCTTTTAAATTACTTCCTTGTTGAATCCTAAGGATGCACTCTGTTCCCTTCCGATGTGGTCTCTAGCTTTGGCAAGATACACCACCAAGGACGTAGGTTCCCTGCAAACACAGTACCAGTTAGATTCTTTAGGGCTTGGATCAGACATTTCTTCTGGCCTTACAAAAGCAGCATTAGGGCGCTAGCTCCTTTCAGACCCAAAAACCAAAGGGAGCTTTCAGCAGAGGCATGCTATTAGCAGCACACAGAGACAAAACCTACACACGGCCACATAGTCTATATACATCATCCCACTGGAGTCCCTGAAATTATTCAGCCTGTCCTTGCTTGAACATGAACTAGAAACCTGGCCTAAAGCCCCTGTAAACACAGGGGAACATGGGGCAGATAAACCCGCACTCGTGCATATCACATAGTAGGATGCACACAGCCAAGGGGACTTTCTGAGAAGAATCAGAGTTTGCTGTATGCATTGAAAGCACGTGGTACAAGGAGAGAAAGAAAGGCTGTCCTAGAGCCTAAGGAAAGCTCTGTTCTTGGTAACATTAACATTTGAATGGGATGGAAGCTCCCCCCTCTGCTGTATGTGTCTGCTTGCCTCACTTCCATTTGTCAGCAGCTTATGCCTGGAAATTCAACAAGCTGGACTGCCAGCAAGGAACTGAACGGCATCACACTGAGGCCCTGCACAAAAGGACTTTTATTCCACAGCAGAAGTCTGCACAGCAATAGCAGTGACAACAACGGACTGGACAGAGGAGAGGGGGGAGACGGCACAGCACACAACATCACACCCCAAGCTGCTATTGCATGGGGGGGGCAAGGGGGAAAAAAGATAGTCCTAATCCCTCCTTCCTGCCTCAGCTTTCACAGGTTTAGTTCCAGTTAGCAAGGGAAAAAGCATGAAGAAGAAACAGCTTTCTACAGCTGCAAGGAGTCTTGGCTGGCAGTTAGCAGCCCAATTATGTTTGCGGGTGTACAGCATTCAGAGCCCTGATGAGCTGCGAGATGTTCCAAAAAGCAAACATTTACTGGCAGTGGCCGAGGATGGAGAAGGGCTGGCACACAGGACAGAAGAAGACTACAGAGTATTGTTTAACCCAGGCCACTATACCTAACTACCTGAAGTTTACACTCTTGGCTAGACAGTGACGTCTTTTCTTCATGCCAGGAAGAACATTAAGTCAGTCCCTGGGTCTTGTTCAGCCCACAGTACAAGGCTTAGTCTACAACTGGCAACAGATTACAGGCAGCCTTAAAATCCAGCTGTCCCACAGTACCTTGACTAGCCATGACAAAGTTCTTCATCAGGTATCCTTAGCTTAAAATTCCATATAGTAAGCAATACTGCCTCAGGGGAAAAGGTGCATTTCTGGTGACTCTCACTGCAGACAGTCTAAGTAAGCACACAGTAGTACAATTTTTTTTTTTTTTTTTTTTTTAATAACATTCAGAGAAGAAACACAAGGTCTTCCAGGTAACCTTTTCTCTCACTTCTCCTTATTCCACATTTTCCAGGTCTGCATGACTCCTCCTGTCCTTCCCCTCAGCACTCACCCATCTCCCTCCAAACTATGTTCTTGCCATTGAGTCCTGCTCCACAGCAGAAGGAGAGCCATAGGCAGCCCCTTAAATGTAGATTTTAGCATCAAGATGACGATTGAAGATTGCCCTCATTCTCAGCCCAGGAAAATACACCACCACACTGGCAAACAAGTGCAGATCCTGCATGAAAGCACTATCTACACATGGGTAAGACCAAAGCATTCCAGCAGAGAAGACATTCCACTCAGAGCAAGTTCCTGTGCCAAAGGCCAAAGCATCCCAGGCTGTACCACAGCACAAATCTGTCTTGAATCTCACGTGCTGTCGTCATTAAACATGAAGTGGGCCTCTCTCCCTTGCTATGACAGGCATGTCAAGTACTTCTGAGAGAAAACTGCTAGCAAACCTTATTGCTGGATGAGCTCTGAACTGGTACCACACCTACAGTTTCACATGCCATAGCCAAAAACAACTTAAAACATGGTCTTCCAGGTACCCAACACCCAACGTGGGCTCCATCTACAGCCATAAATACTCAACTGTTCCCCTTCCATTTGGCTGATGGATACATTCCTAACTTTCCCTTTCAAAGTGCTAAAATGCCAAAGTGCTAAATGACAGGATGATCTTTGAGTTTTTAAGCTTATTACAGTTTGCCATCGATCTCCTTAGCAACAAGCAGTCCATTTTTGGTCAGACTACTGCTTTTATAAAAGCCAGTAAGTTTCCACATGTTCCTGTGAAATTCAAGACCCATTTCCATACCACTCAACCACAAGCCTTCATTACACAAACAAGACTTCTGGAGTTTGGAGGAATCGGCCACTGTCCCAAGACTTGCTGCTTTCTACCATGAAACTGCTATAGCGAGTTTTCAGTTCAGTGCTTTCATCTACTGGATCAAGTGCCCCAGACCAGTTTCCTATGTCTTCAAACACTACTAGGTAGGACCTTACCAAGGCTAAAAGCTTCTCTACAGTCTCTCTCCTCTCAAAGCTTAGTTTACAGGCCATGAGAGACCATCCACATTTATTCCAAACATAGCTCAATTCAGCTGGAGTTACTCACAAGTTGAGTGCAATTCGGTCAGCCTGTGTTGTAAGCTTTAGCAACCATGAAAGAAGAGACTGAAATTGGTACTCAACAGAATGACTAAACTCACTGCAGCAGATAAGCAAGCCAGGGCAGAGCACATAAACTCAGAATCTTAGCAGCTCTGGCTCTTAATGAAATTTGTAGGATCCTCAAGATTAAGAAAAAAAAAAAATAGCCCCACACTCCACTATGTATTAGGCTCAGTGCTGAACATAAAACACAGCATCAGTGACTAGGTTTAGAGAGAGCAGAGAGATGCTTACTGTTACAATTTTAACCCATACCTGACTGTACTTTTCTGTTACAAGCTTAGTTTTGACCCCAAAAGCTCATGAAACTGAGGAAAAGCCTCCTACGAAGGTTAACCACATGCTTTCAAAGTCTGAAGTGACAGATACTAAAGTTTTTCCAATGTCTCATTTCTCCTTAACCTGTGACTTGGCTTCATGGCTCTTAAAGGTGATCTCTGTCCAATTAATGAGACTGGGTGCTTTGGTTACTCTAAAGGCTTATTTTGGAGTGGCATGCTGAAGCCACCATCTCCTGGACTTTGCAATGTTCAAAAGCTAGCATTGGAAGGACTGAAGTTTACATGGTCAGCTATAGGCTCAAAGAGCACTAAGCACATCACTGAGAAGCAAATCTGTCCTGAAGCTGGAGAAATAGAGTTCATTTTAGGTTGGGGAAGGAAGTAGTGACTGAAGAGTTTAGTAACCACAACTCATTGTTAAAAACAAGATCCTGATGTAAGTAGGCCTATCAAATGGGTAGAGATCCCCACCCATCAACTGCATTCACCACCCAACAGACCTAGTATAGCAGACAGCTAAGACTCCAGCAGAGACGAGAAGGAATAAGGGGCTCTGAAGGGGAATGAAAGAACAAGGCACCAGCAGGATGCAAGGTCAAAAGTGATCACAAATGAAGTGTTTGAGAAGCTGCCTCATACAGCATGTGGGAGACATGGAAGAAGGGAGTATGTTTTCATACCACAGAAATCAAAGCAGTTGAAGATTTTGTGACTAGTCTGTACACAGGCTGCCTGAGGATCCTGTAAGGTGCAGCATCTACTAAACCAGGGCATTTCTGTGAAAGCTTTCCAGCCAGCCAGCTATGGAGCACTTAAGCAAGTTAGATAACTCTCTCCTTGTCCAAGGTACAGGCTAGTCCCCCTCACCCCCCCAACAGGCCAAAATCTCACTGACATAAGCTAGAATCAATTTATCCCACAAAAGGAAGTTTGAGAGTAAAAAAGATTGAAGGGACACAACTTCAAAGCTATCCATAGCAATAAGTAGCTAAGCAGTTTTACCAGAGAAAGGGTTAATCTTTCACATGTAGGAGATACACAAGGTAAAGCAACACTTTGTTTTACACACAAGTCCCCAGTCCAACTGCACTTCAGTCTGATACAGAAAAGGGTCAAATGATTAAAACAAGCAGCTATTGCTGTTGCAGTGCCTGTGCCCTGCATCCCCAGGAAAGCAGTATTACAAGGTACCTGTGAAGTAATCAAGCCTATGGGATAGCAGCACCCCTGACAGGCATAGCCCTTCTCTCAAGCTCTTCTTTTAATCTATCGCTAGCAGCTGAGGAATGGGAGCACAGTTGCTGTTTTTGCTAGTGAGTCTGTATGCACTGGTGCTCAGCAGCTGATGCTGAGGTACATAAGCAAAGAGGTACATAAGCAAAGCTGCAGAAGACAGACAGTACAATCCTCCTGTCTCAATCCAGGTTTTGTCTGTGCACACAAGCTTAAGCTATTTAAGCTAAAGCTGTACAGTTACAAGCCTAGGGGATGGGGTGTCATAGGAAGATCTCTAGCATAAATCACGATGTTACTGCACTGTGTGTCAGCTCAATATTTCTACATCCAGCTGCTTTGGGGCAGAAAACTACTTCCAACAAAGCAGTGAAGCATCTGTGTTGTTCTAACACTACAAAAATTCACTTTGGAATTTAACCAAGCAGGAAAGAGGGAGACAGGAACATTGCTACCTCAAGCCCGTTCACCTATTATTACTATAGAACTTTAGACTCAAACTGTTCCTCCTCATGAAGCTACTACCTAGATACAAGCTTTCCAAAAGTCTTTTGAATCCTATTCAGAATAGGTCAGAATTATGTGTGGCATCATGAATATATTTATCTACCTTTATATACAAAAGGTGGAAATAAATACTGCCTAAATGTTACTGAACAAAGCCAGCAGCATGCACCGAGGTAGCTGTGCAGCTAGAAACCTTGGTAATGCTTAGCAGCTTCCTTTTTGCTTAAATCAGAACCGACAGCTCAAAGTGAAAGGGCACTCTAGGGCAAAAACATGCAGGATCTCTTAAAATTTTTCTGTGAAAGAGTCAAACTTCAGGTTTCACACCAAGTCAATGTGCTAGAGCAGCAAAACCGTAAGTTTGCTTTGTAGAGGAACACTCCTTTCCCTCAAAAAAGCATTCATGAAAGCAGCTCCTTTTTCAGAACCAGCATCATGCAGAAAGTACTAGATTAGCAATTCCAGGAGCACAACATAGTTTAAGAGAGCCAGAAGATGAATGGCCGTAACTTTGTTCTTACACACCCCATCATGGGACCCAAGACTACCTCTGGATAGAAACTGAGATAGAGTGAACAGATTATCAGTCAGACAGCAGTCACTGTTTAGTCCCATGTCAGCAGGGGGAATAGCTCCAGACTATCCCTTTACAGGAACTAATCCACACAAACAGCCATTTGAAACACACTGGATATATGCCAGCTGACAGCATATTCAAAGCCCCATCCCCATACTAAAGGGAGAGAGTTTAGTATTTGTTGTCAGCGCACTAGAGGCTCTCATATTTTGGTTCAGTATGCAGTTAGCTCTTTATGCAAAGATCAATAAACTGTTTGAGCATGTCCATATAGAAGTACTTGCTTTCCTTTATGTGCAAGTCTGACTATAAAGTTTTTTGCAATACAAAAGAGCCTTGAATTTTCCATTAAAAAAATAAAAAAGATGGACAGACAGTCTGTTGTGTATCTGCATTCAGAGACCAAGATGACATGTTTCCCATTGTGGCAGGAGCTGAATAGCTACCTCCTTTGCAATTAGTTTCCTTAACTGTAAAGGACCAACGATTAGACTGCAGGGCAGCAACAAGCAGCTGGGATTAGGCTCCTCAACCACTCACATTGCAGTAGCTTCCAAGACTCCTTATTCATGTTAGAGGTGGAAGACTTTTGACATCCCCACATCTACTGCCAACTCCCTACCTTACTGCTTACCATGTTCTCAAGCCCTGGTAGAGGGTTAGTCTTTCTACCACCACCACAGTGATGATACCACACAAACACCACCTAGCACTGTTGTGCTAGGTCTTTGATCATTTAGTCAAAGCCTGGAAATCTGCCACCCGTGAAGCTCTAGGACATTCATTTCAGTAACAGCCCTATCAGGAACCAACATCACTACCTTCACAAGGTAATCTTGTGCACTAGGCAGTAGAAAACAGTTTAATTCTTATTCCAGCAAGTATGATATATGGACAGTATAGAGAGATGGTGTCCACTTTTAGAAACAGCAAATGTTTAACAGCTAGCTTCAGACACCTTTTTCCCCACTGTACTTCTCCTTCCAACTCCACCTACAATCCAATTTAATTGAAGTAAACACTGCCTCGTTTACCAACTCAGAAACTTAGCTCTGCAACAGCATTTGTTTTCTCACTTCGCAAAGTGTTTGCTATGGAAAAACCAAAACAAAACTTGTGTAGACAGGTGCTGTGTGAAACACACTGCAAGGAGAACATGATGCAGCTGTTTGAGAACACAACACAAAGGAGTGAAATCAATTACTAAGACATGAAGAGTTCCCATACTGGAAACATGATCAGATGCTTCTCAAAAAGAGACGAGTAGCTAAAGCCCAAGTCTGCCACCATAATGTCAGTTTGCAGCAAAAGCTGCAGATGGTCTAGAGCCAACTGAAAAAAAAAAAAAAAAGGAAAAAAAAATCATGTGCAGATTAAAAATACTACTGACTTCAATAGTATCACTTCTTAGCACCTGGTTCTTTGCTTGGATAATGTCAGAAACCTGATATTGAAAAATAATCATGGGAAGCATCCACATGAAGAACACCCCTCCAAAAAAAAAAAAAAAAAACAGTTCACCTTCTGAGGAACTTGGGGGTATGTCACCTCAGCTTCATTGGCATATGCTGCCATGAACTAACTGCAGTGGAGTTCCGTGTTGCACACACAGATTCTGGACAGAATCCAGCTCCCATTTCTATCAGTCAAAAACTGTCAGATTTGAGACCACACAAGGCTAAAATAAGTAGGAGCTACTGCATAATAACACACTGACAGCTGAGAACTACACTGCAACTCAGAACTTTCCTGAAAGCCTTTCCGGTTTTCCCATTATGAAAAGATGCTCTTTTAGTAAAGTCTAGGATCTCACTCTATTCCCTCTATTTCGGGTCTGGGCTGCAAACGGCAATATAATATCTAGTGTTGAATCATGCAGCTGAGTTATGAGAGAAAGTAGTATTTTGTGGTTAAACATCTAAAAAACATTTTAAGTTAGGTTTGCTGGCCCCAAATTAAATAGCTGACTTCTATGGGTGGGTCAGCCCTTAAGTTTCTCTCTTCATTAAGATAGGTACTATGTAAAGCTGGCCCCAGAACACTTAGCACTACTGAACCACACCCATATCTGATATATCTGGTCTGGCAGTTCCTTTATCTTGTCATTAATCCAAGATTCATTTTACTTTTCTTTAAGCTATGAACTTACTGTTCAGATTTTCCTCCAAGTAGCAAATCCATGGCCTTCAGGGCTACAGAAGTGAAACAGAGTGGAGCCTGTCAAAGTTTCAACTGCTGCAATTGATAATGTCTGTCCCCAGTTGCTCCAACTTTGGGCTGCACATGCCTCCCTGCTTCTGTTTGGGCCAAAGTAGGAGGAAATTTGCCTAGCCAGTGAATGCAGAAGAAGCCTGAAGCGCCCAGATGAAGACAGCCCAATACAGTACAGTACATAACTTCTCTTAAGATTTGCCTCAGGGCCTGATGGGAGTATAGAATATCACTTCACCTGCACTTAAGGGTTGCAGCAACATTTGAAACCCAGCTAAGCCTCTCCTGTTTTAGACACCAACTACTCTTTGAAATCAATTACACAATGCTTGCAACTAAGCCAGCCAAAGATAGCTTGCTAGCTCCCTCATAAGACTTATCTTACAAATTATGACTGCAGACATCTACTGCTTTCCAATTATTATTATTATGAGCTATAGCACCAATTCGGTTCATTAGAGGTAAGAATAACTCCTAACACATTCTTGGAGATAAAAAAATGCAGTTGCTTTCCAAAAAAAAAAAAGTGTGATTTCTTACTATGCTGAGTTCTCTTGAAGTGATTATACACACTGTCACTTCACCTTTGAAGTCCTTCAGAAATTGTTTGCTGTTGCCTTAATAGAATCACAACACCCGTATCAACTTTAGATCTTCTGCAGCTCCATCACTTACCTGATCAAAGAGTTGCTTCCCTGTAGTGTTGGGCTGGATGGCAAACTCCAGCTCAGCATCCATGGTGGTAACACGCACACTGATCTGGAAGACAGAAAATGCATTATTACAACACATGCTGTAAGTAACACTACCCAATAACGAAAATCAACATCTGCCTACAGCCAGGGACCAGCTCCCAAGCCTCCAGGAGCTTCACTGCCCGCAGTTACAGAGTCATCTGCCCTGCCAGCACTGTGTTCCCCATTTCCCTGTAGAATATAACTTTCCTGTTTCTTAGTGTAAGAGTTTATCTTCTCCGTTCCTACTAATATTCCTATCTACATATTGACACATGTGAGAGCCATTACAGCTTATAAAGTTGAATTTCTGCTGTAGAACATTCTGGTGACTTTCACAAAAGCAGAGGTGTTCCAAACCTTGATACACACCACCAGACATCCAACCCTTCCATTTGAAGGATAAATATCAAGGAAGTCCCTGGAAGCATTAACAACTCAGTATTGACTAATCTTCTGTGGCAGGCTAATAATGCTGTTCCAGTCTCCATGGGTATTTGGAGAAACAATAAGGCACAATCCCCAATACACTCCAAGGGCTGTGGGTATGAAGCAGACAGGATGCAAGGATGATCTCATGTGCTAAGGCAAAAAGGATGCATGCTGAACTGACATATTCACCAGTATGTGCAGACCCTTCACAAAGCAGTAGAAGTATCTCTATATCGTTGCCTACTGCTTTCCAATTCTTGTAGGGAGGTGAAAGATCTCTTAAACACTGCAGAAATGGTTTAGGTGTAATTTTAATATTGCGTCAAGATTCCATGATAATATTAGCCTTGGACATAAATAAGATCATGAATGGCCTTCCAGTAGAAACATTATAGGATGCACTCTGTCTTGACATGAAAGTCTCACCATCACGTTTTCACATGTGAAATGAAAGTGGCAAGGGATTGCAGCAAAGGAGTTTGCAGTGTCATCCCACAGAAGCAGGAAGACATCTGTACATCTTTCACCAAGAGTTCTCATGAAGCAAGTGAAACAGCAGAGGCATTTCACCTCAAAGATTAGTGTAAAACATAGCCAATTCCAATCACAACTCCTGAGCATTACTGGAAAACACTGTGTGGATTCTTAGGGGTAGATAGGAATACTCCTGCCTAAACGCAGATGCCTTAACTTTTGACCAGGCAAAGTAAGGCCTGCAAGTACACCAAGCTGTCTGAGAATCAATTTCTACTTGCATAACTATTAACTGAAAAAGGTAAAGATATTTCACAATTTATGAACACAAACTGCAGATATTTTAGATCAAACTGTTTTAATGCTTCTCTGTCAAAGCAAAGATTCAAAATTTGAAGTTGTACAGACAAGATATTCACAGTGCACCAAACCCCAGCATAAAGGCCTTGCATTCATAGTTCTCTTTCTTGCCAACAGCCGTTTACCCCACATCAACAAACCCCAATTTATTTGCTCATCAGTGCAATCAGTTCTCTAGGCACACTCCACCAGCCTTCCAGGGATGAGGGGTGGGGTTAATGCAGTTAACAGTTTTACTAAGAATAACTTGAACTCACATTTAGACTATAAGCTAACCACATGACACTAAAGACCAAAAAGCTAGAGGAAGCAGAGAAATATTCAAGGAAACACCCAATACTGATATGATCGCAGCCAGTTCCGATCCCTGTATTTCTACTTAGTATATGGACAGATTTCACATCTTGTTTACTAAGAAAGCAGTAGCAGACTGCAAGAGAGCTACAGCCAGGGTTTTTTCCATAAGCAAGAAGCATTCTGCTAGTTAAGTCTAAGTAAAGTGCTGAAAGAGACCACTACATCCAAATACATTCTGAAGTTTTGGAAAAAGCCTACTTGAGCTGAGGCACACCACTATTTTGTACTTGATAACCCCTCATGAGCAGCCTAAAAGTTTTCTTGTTTCAAGTTTAGCTAAAAATTTAAGCATATTCTGTAAGAGGTTAAAAGTAGGCTTAGCACAGCAAAGCTGAAGTCAAGAAGAGTTGCAGTCCTAATCGTTGCATGTGT
Source organism: Haliaeetus leucocephalus (assembly GCF_000737465.1). NCBI lineage: Eukaryota > Metazoa > Chordata > Aves > Accipitriformes > Accipitridae > Haliaeetus > Haliaeetus leucocephalus. The sequence continues at coordinate 199,286 of NW_010972776.1, read as the reverse complement.
AAGGAATGCTATTTAGACGTTATTGGAGCAAAAATATCACAAACAAGCAGACAAGGAATATGTTGGTTTTGAAACCCTCTGAACCTTCTGACACAATGACATCAAACTGAGGAATAACCATCCCATAGAAGTAGCAAGGAAAGAGCAAACGACCTAAACTCATAAGCAATCAAGCTTTGTTTAAAATTAGCAGCTTTCAATAGCATGCAGATGCGTTAAGTTCTCTTGCTATACCTTCCCAAAATTATTCTCCTCAGATCCTGGATGTTGACAATTGGCTAATTTCACAGTGCTTTGGTGAACCAGGAATCCAGTTGCTTGTTAAAAGGGCTGAATGCTCCCTAAAACAGCTTTGCTACTTATACTTGGAAGCAGCCTCTTCTACCAGAAAGAGTGCTGGCTTGTAAGCCTGACTTGCCCAGCATACGTACCAGTGAGAGCAAAGCTGTCCATATGCCACATCTAAGTATAAGAGGAGTTACATTAAATGAGCCATTAAGCAACAGGTTGCCTTTTTTGTTTGTTTTCAGGTCTTTCCTGTCCACCTAAAACACTAAGGTACCAGCTACCATGAAAGAAAAAGTCTTTTTGCTCCACTGGTTATGGATAAAACACAGTAGCTACTCTTACCTGACATCCTCTGCATAGGTAATTGAGCGTTGAAGTATCTGAGCACAGAGGAAGCACCAGAAAACAGAACTGAAACATGTGATGCAGTTCTTCGCAACCTGTGCCCAAATAGCTTTTAAGCTGTTCAGAGCAAATCAGACCTTAAAATTTAAAATAAAGCTGCTTCAGTAAATATCCTCATAATTCATGCACAATATTTATTTGTGAAACTCCCACCTTTGTTAGCACAGTAAAAAAAGGTCCCACAATGGAACCAGCAAAATTCCTTCATTAAGTGCACTTAAATGCACTTAAGCTATCTGACCAGTTATCATCCTTCAATTAGTACATTCAATAGGAAGACATACACTTTTTTTTCCTCTAGTGGAAGCCCCCTGTGCTTAAGATGAACAGCAACCTTAGGTTTAGGAGCAGCAGAGTCTTGAATGGGGTCTGCACTTGCAACTTCAGCCTATGCTATTTTAGAAGACAGCATGAGCTAAGATACCACAGGAAACGGGCTTGTGCTTTAGAGAACCACACCCCGGTAATGCTAGCTTCCCTGATCTGAACAAAGTTTTAACACATTCAACAGCATACTGCTGTTAACTGTCAGCAAGCCGAGCTGGGGAAGAGTTTGTCCTGGGCTGTACCGGTGACATTTTAACCACTGGTTTCATAGTAATTTAATACTTGGCTGAGAAGTTAGTTTGCTGTAAAATTGAGCTTTGTTAAACCTCATTGGTGTGGAAACAACATACAAAGAATTGTTTCTCCACATGCTACCAAGCCAGGGGTTTTTTTTGAGCCAGTTGTGGACTGGAAAAACAAAGTGAGGTTTCTACCATTTCAGGTGGTGGGAGGCACTGCTCTCCATTCCCAGTTAGCAAATAAGAGGCCTGACAATACTTCAGAGCAGATGCAGCTTTACCGAGTGTTTTGTTTCATATCAAGAGCCCAAGTGCTGGCACAGAAATACAAATCGGTTCTCCTAGCATGTAAAAAGGCTAAAAAACCAAGCACCAAGGGCGCTTTGTTCTGAAAGATACCCAGGGGCCACCTCACTATTGGCAAGTCACTGTCATTGATCTTAACATGCTCTGCCCACAGCTCAGACAAACTACAAGAAAAGGTCTGCTATAATTTCTACCTGACAAGTAAGTACCAGGCACTGCATCTTTACCTTCACCCTCCTCATTCGAGGTCTTACTTTTAGTAAAGCCACTTTACCGAGGCATTCACAGCTGAGTACTGCCCAACACAGACGTTACACAAGGGTTACACAACAGAAGTGCTATACCAGAAGAAAGCCAGCATGATCCAGTCCCATCATAATTTAGACTCATTTGCCTTGTCCCTTTAGAATTACCCTGCCAAAGCACTTTTAAACCATTTATCTAGTTCACCATCAATGCTTATTCTAAGAAAAGCCGCAAGATTCATTAGTGTTAAGCTTTTATACTTTGTATTTCTAAACCATCTAATGAGGTTTTCCTAGGTTTGAGGGCTGGCATAAGCATCAACATGCTTACCATTTGGGTTGCAAACAGAATAAAATGCTCCTTAATAAGATAACCAGCTTGGACTGCTGAGCATATATAAATCTAGCTCTGTCAGTGTCCAGACAGGTGAGGTACACACTGCTAAGATGTAAGGAATAGGCGTAAATACAGTGAGAAAAAGACATTGCCCACCAGCAATCAGGTTGCAAGGTCCCCAGTGGCAGCACTCATCCCCAAGTACACTACACTCCTTTTCCAAAATTTATTGTTAGTAAACTTTTGTCTTAAGCTTTCAACACTCAGCAGGTGCTTTTAGAGGACTTACTGGATTTTATCATCAACAGATTTACCAAAAATACTAACCTAATGCAGTAATTATACTCAAATTCTATTTAAAGCAACTCATTGAATTTTTTCATCACAGCATTTATAATGCACTCACTGCTGCATCCAAGTGTCTGCAACCCTCTGAATTCTGCTTAGATCTTAAACTAGCATAAGTTTTACCCTAGTAGATGGCCTCTAAATAGTCTTCTTTTGTCTTTCCATCATCATTTAACATAGTATTTTGCATATAAACAGCTAGCAACATTATATGAAAAGCTTCCAGAGGAGATCATCTTGCACATTACAAGAAAATTCAAGTATCACATTTCAACAGACAAATTTACACTCACCAAGCTAAAAAATACTCAAGAAAAAAGCCCGTATTTAACTGATTCATTTCATAACAGCTACAGGAAAGAGCTAGAAACCTAGCAACTCTTCCTCTTCTCTATTTGAGGAATTAGCATTGTTCTACCAGTCTAAGCACAGCTAAAGATTGCCACTGTGAGAGCACATTAAAGACCTTCCTGCTGCCAAGGACAGTGCTGTGGTGAGGGCAAGACCTCCTGCACAGACAGAATCTCTTGCATGGAAGAGACACTGTTCCAGCCCCCAGAGCAGCTGCAGCCAAAGAAAGCTCCTTTTGATAGGCAAAAGCTTTTACAAGCTACAGGACACCACCACCGCCCTCCTCCCATGGTGTTCAGCAGACTACAGGAGACTTAATAGACCACAGTACCAGGAACCTATCTGCAACATCTTTTCAGCAATTTTAACATTGCCTGTATACCTTCAAGTCTCACTTTCCACCCCACTGAGATTCCCAGTAAGTTTTACTAGCAGCAATGATTATCAGTTAACTTCCAGGTCTCCAAGTAAGCCCTACTAATAACCTGCTATAACTTCTTCCCAAGATGATAATTTGTAGCTGCATATGGCAGGACAAACAGGAAAGATACCGTCACACTAACGGATGTATTACTTGTACTAATGCCCCAATGTGTTGAGCAACGCAAGAGGTAGAAGAGACAATTGTCATAAGTGGAGACAGGAACAGAGTACTAGGAAATTCATGTGAGAATAATAGGTAGAGTCAGCACAACAGAGTATCAACCTCTACAAAACCCTGACCCTGAGCTAAAGCTTCTTTCCTCCCTGGACTTCCTGAATCCAAGGAAGCTGTTAGACTCTGCTGCTCTGTAGGCTTCAAGCTTCAGATATTTACGCTTCCCAGGTTCAAGCCACCACCACATGGACTATTTCTGGAGAAAATGGCATACAGAAAAGTCACACATCATTGCTCATTTGACTGTTACGGAACAGAAGTAAGTTCAGTTAAAAAGAAATTCCAGGCCATCCTTTGTAGACCCTCTATGCTATAGGGCACCAGTTGACCCAGCAATTATTGCAGGTAAAGATACTAGACTAACACCATGCATCAGTTCCAACAGCTCTGACCAAAGCAGCACATAAAATCCAGCCAGAGTTGCATGAACTCTGAACTCAAGATCTTGTAAGGCACCCTAATAATCTAAAAACCTTCCCAGTTTTAGCTTTCAGCAAGATTGGCAACAGTATAGCAAGTCCCTTAAAATGCAGGAGCATTTCCTGGAGGACAAATGCTCGCCGGGGCTGTACTTCACTTGCCGCAGCACCAGCCAGCCAACATAGGCCCTGCTGTGAGGACAGGAGTCACACGCTGAACAGCAGAGCGTACCAGGACATCATGCTTTGCATGGCCTCAGAAGAGCGTCAGAGGTAATGCCCCCCACCTATTGCAGCACCAGCAATACTCACAGACATCTGGCTCCTTCCCTAGTGCCAGCACTCTGCCGAAACAGCCCTGGGTCCTGTGTGTCAGGGTGAGGCTGGAATCAGGTCATGTGAAAGTGCTTGCAATTTCTAAAGGGATTACACTTAATTAAACCAAGCCCCCTTCCAGCAGTCTTAAAGGGCCTTTTCATACCCCTAAGCTCATCAGGGAAGAGAACAGCAGCAGGCACACCCCCAGCACCAGCCCTGGCCCTGCCACACTGCAGCCCCCAGAGCCAGCCTTAACCCTCCTGACAGCTCCCTGGAGCTTCCCAGTCCTCCCCACCACCCTCCTCCCCGCTCGGCTGGGGACACAGTACTCCTCATTTGACTGAAGCCATAGGGGAGCAAATAAGGCCAAGGAAGGCATCCCGTTCCACCCCGCTATGACAATTTGAATAAAGTCACCATAATATAGTGGAGGAGAAAGCTTGCCCACCTTTGACACACTCAGTAACTCAGCAAGGCAGAAGTACAACTTATGTGCTATAGAGTACATGCTATAACATCACCCTTTCAGGCACTGATTGTGTCTTGGTTTTGTTTTGGTACCCAACTACAGCCTGTAGCAGGAATTCACCCTTTAAAAAATCCCTAATGATTTTACTGCAGAGCCTGAAGACAAAGAGCTGATGTTACAGAAAGATTGAGCTGTTTTGCACATACATCTTTTAATCATCTTACGCTAAGACTAAAAATGGACACAAGCAAAGATCAATACCTGAAAACATTTGACCAGATAAGACACCCCCATGATTGTTGCAAGAGGAAAAAAAACCCCTGCACTTTCCCCACCCACCCCCTGTTCTCTTTACACATTTGACAGCACAGCATCTAAGCTAATTTTGCAGAAGTAGTTGTCAGTTATTCAGTTGGGGCTATTTTTAATGTTATTTCCGACAAACCCAGACAGATACAAAGTTGACTGTATCTTTCAGCAAAACCCTAGTTACATCCCAACTGTCTGCACCTGCTGTATGTTAAGACATAACACAGGAGTCACCTATAGATTGTGGATCAAATTTCTGAAGGTACTGAGATGCTTAAGGATCTTGCAGCTTACTGCCTTTCTTATGTGTTGTTACCCTATGCACCCAACCACCATCTAAAACTAGCTCAGTATTACAAGCTTCAGACTACCTTACATGAAGAAGACACATGGCTGTCATTAAAGCACAAAAAATGCCAACTGTAACAGTCAGACTCAGCAAGAAATGGCAGGTTTACATGAAGCTTACAGTAGAATTTCATCCACTGTTATGCTGAATTCCACAACTCAGTGTCATCTACAGAGTGAAATTTCAGTTTGTACCTATAATAAAACTAAATTAAAAGCCACCTGCAGAGGGAGGACAGGCTCCTCTGTAAGCAGCCAGTGACAAAACGAACAAGGAACTGGATACTCCAATCTCAATGGGCTCAACTACTATTTGAGTTCAGCTTGGCAGAAACATAAAGAACTGTAGTCTGGAAGCACAGAAAGAAGCTCCACTTACTAGCTTCATTAACAAATATTTTTCTAGCCTGCTCCCTTATCTCCACCACCACCACCCCCCTTGCAGAAGGATGGAAGAGATCATACATCTAGTGTGCTGTGACACACACATCACCAGGCTCTAGACCAAAACCATGAGGAACTGGCAGCATCCTCCAGATTCCACTGGAAAGTGGATATTGCTGCTGACTGACCTAGAGATCACAAATGCAATCTGAGTCTTCAAGGAGAGTCCACAACCAGTGGATTTATGTGCTGAGCCCTGTAGCCACATATGCAATATACTGCTCTACCCTAAGTTTACCACATGTATTAATAAGTTCACTTAAAAAAAAAAAGAGAAAAAATACTTCCTTCATTTGAAATAGAGTGGCAGATAGGGCTGAGCAGCACCCCATCAAGAATCTCCTATTTAGGTCAGCATTTGAACTAAAAGTGATAAAAGAGCAAATCACTTGAATTGCCGCACAATTATCATACATGAGCAAGTTGGCTGAACAATAAAGTGAGGAAGAGCTGGGAGAAGACACCACCAGCTGACATCACAGAAGGACAGACAGTTCTGTTCTGTTGGCTCTGGTGCCCTCTGAAGTAACTGAAAGTGCTGAGCTGTACCCCAGGCTGCTCTGCAGGCAGGGAAGAGGCAGCTGCTGCAGCACAACCGCACTGCACAGCCCTGTTCTCACATGAGCACCAGCAAGCCCAGTCAGGGAAGCAACTGGGCTAAATCTAACTAGATTTGTGCTCATGTGGTCTTACTCCTTCCCTGTGAAGAAGCACAGCAGCAAGCCAGCTTCGGTTCAGAAACTGCTGTGGAGCCACACCTTAATGTCACATTAGAGCTGCGTCCCCCCTCTCCACCTCCCCCAGTTGCTGCTCTTAGTCCCCAGCAAGGCAAGATGGCCTATGTGAGCAGCAAACTGCAGCTTTCACACAGCTTGAGGAGCCAAGCTGTTGAGGACAGCAAGAGGAAAAAGCTGCCACAGGAAGCGAGCCACAGCAACAGCAGGCAAGACTGAGAAAGTTCACAGCTTTGAAGAGTCTACTCGCAGAAACCCAACGGCGAAAGGGTGGAGGAGGGAGCGCCTGAGCTGCAGGAAGCCAGACATGCCCTGTGACACAAGTGTGCATCTGACACTTATCTCACTTCAGCAGAAACCCCGAGGGGGTGTTGCCAGTGCAGAAAGTGCTCTGCCCATAACTTCCAGCAAAACTCACCTTCATAGCACTGATTTACTATCCCAGGGTGGGCGAGGGGGAGCTGGTTACAGCACATTGGCCATTAAAAAGCCACACTGCAGGTTACCCACTCTTCTAGCACTTGGTGACTTGACACAGAAGTTTTTAGAAGTACCTCTGCCCCATGCAGAGCTTGGAAGAGCAGCAAATTTCTCCTTTATCTGATAAAGGGGTTAAAAATAAGCTGATTCTGTGTCCACTCCAACAGCATACAAGTTTTCTGACAGGGTTTATAAGCAGGCATTGTATCTGGCAGTTGAAAGAGCCGATCCCTAATCTTGAAAAGGGTAAGGAGTAGAGATTGACTGAGGTGGATCTAAAAATCTGGTACACAATATAATGCTAAAGCAGTCAGTTTCAAAAAGGAAACCAAGTGGTTTATCCTAATATAAACCCTGTCATACTGTAGTGTCAGAGCCCAAATATGTATTTGTTTGGCTGTTAACACAAGAGACCATTCTGAGATTAATTTGGACTGCTCATCTCCCAGTGATAAGGAAAATAAAATTCTTCCATACAGCCTGTGGTAAACAGGAATGTTCCCATGAAAAAAACATAATCAGTTTCTTTGGAAAGAAACTGGCTTCCGTTGAAAAGGTAATGCCTGCAGAGCAAAGCAACACAGCAATTATGTGGTTGCTTTTCTGGTTCTCAAGACCAAGTGTGAGAAGCCACAACTACCTTCGTGTTTAAGTCCCCCTTTGCAACTGATCAATACCAGAGGGACCTGAGTACAGGGTAACCAAATGGAGACCAAGGGGATCCTCCTTGCAGGACATGTCCATCAGTCCAGAGATCCGTTACTCGTATCTAGGCAGGGAGTCTACTTCAGGCATCCTTATATAAACTAGGGCTTCCCCCCCCCGCCTCAAGTGGCAGAGAATCAGATTTATTACCCCCAAGGACAGTCTCTCTGAAAAATGAGGTCTCCTTCAAACCACGTTCACAGAACTCACAAGAGGGCTTCAAAAAAGCCTATTCCTTATGCAAAGGGGCTAACATTTGCAGTTGCCTTACCTTAGAAGCCTTCACTCGCCCACCCTGCCCCAACTTTTCAGTTTTCTCAACCAACATTTCAAAGGTCCAAAGCTGTCTTCAATTAGTACTAGCAAGCACACACCATTAATGCAAGAACACAGAGCCACACAAAGCCACGGCTATGCCAATGCTTATTAATAGGTTGGAGAACTCAGAATTTCAGAACTCTGGAGGCATCACTTACCCAGTTTAATCAGTGATCTGATTTGGGCTGGCAACTTTTTCAGGAATAAAAATTCTACTTTACAAGAAGGTTATCAACAAAGTTACTCATTCAAAACAATTAAAAAAATAAAAACCCCACCAACAACAAAATCCCCCAGGGAATTCCCCTACCCCCTACACAGCATGGCTTCCAAAATCATTAATGACATGTTTCCAAGTTAAAGCTACTTGAATACAATTCCCTCCTTTTCAACCAAGCAGATAGTAAGTAGTCACATCCTACCAGTGGTATTTCAACACCATGGCTGCTAGCAGCTTGCCACCCTGTCCAGAGGGCAAACAAGTTTCAATTTGACAAAAGGAGTTGCAAGATGAGAGTACTAAGCCAGTAAAAGAAAGCAGCCATGGGTGGATCCCCACAGTTACAGTCAAGTCCAGATACTTGTATGCCACTTATTACACAACTTATAACCTTGTGCAATGGATCAATTCCTCTATTTTTGCCATTTCCTTTCTCATAAATAGATTCCTCATGCACCTCCCTTTGCTTTCCTGTAGCTGTTCCAAGCCATTAACATTGCTGTTTGCTATTTCTTTAGAGCTAGCTTGAAGAGGCCCTTAGAATAACTATTTTTGTACCTGTTGTTTGAGCTACTTATAGAGAACATCCTTTACCAAGTCAAAACCCAGAATGAGATTTTAAAAAATCATGGGAAAAAAACATGACCCCTTTTCCACAACATCTGGATCAGGAGGTAGAACTCAAAGCAAAATCTAGCCATATGCAGTTGCCATCGTTCAATTTCTACACTCTGGGTAGCTTTGGGTTTTGTTTGGGTTAGTGGGGGTTTTTTTGTGAACACCCATTTGGTTTGTGCCTGTTAGAAGGTGCTGTTCTCTGGAGAACTAGTATATGCCCATTACGGCCTCTGCACACTAATAGTAGGGTTGGCAGTTGTACTTCGCATGTCTGAGCTTAACCACATCCCTAGCTAAAGCTCTTCAACTGAAAGGCAGTCAGCAGGGCAGTGGGCGTGTTTGAAATGCCAGCAGTGGTACGGGTGACATTCCTCACAGCTACTGCGTGCCCCTCCTAGGCAATCCTATTCACAGGTTACAAACAAGTATTTTGTGCTGCCACCACCGCCTGCTCTCCCCCCTCCCCCCAAAAAAATTGTATGCGGCACACTAGTGTTATGATCCTGGCTGCTACTGCCATAACTTAACCAGCAAAACAGTTCCAGTACTCCCTACTACCACTAGAAGCATTTCAGATTTTCTGAGAAGACTCTTAAAAGAGCAGTTTCTTCCCCACCCCTAAACTTGCCTTAGTCTAGTTCTTCCCTCCCAAGCTTCATTCCAAAGGCCGGGGATTTCCCAGTACCATTTAACAGCTGCAAAGACCCAGTTCAAGGGGTTAAGCAGACGAGCCTGGTAGCCAAGACACATTTCCAGACAGCCAATAAGCTTTCCAAACCTAGCATCCAGTGGATGTCTGCCAAAATTACAAGCAGCTATTTTGCTGGAAGGGGCTCAAAACAAGATCAAGACAGGATGCTAACAAGACAAGTGTGAGCTGCATAGAGGCACCACATGTAGAGTAAGTACTTGAGGTTCATGAGCTAACAGACTAAATACTCATCCCCTATGTAAAGGTCTCCAAATTCACCTGCAGTTAGGAATTGGGTTAGAGGTAACTTGGAATTGAGGACAAATAAAAAAAACTAAGCTCAGACGCTCTGCTCATCTTTCAAGAGACTTTCCACAGGGAAGACAGCATGAAGATAACTGCTGTGACTGAGCTCTTCCTTCCAAAGGATTCTCATGTTTGGATGAACAAGTCAGAAGCGTGCTTATCTGTTTCACATGCTTCTCTGTCTTTCAACCCAAAGACACCTAGCATTTCAGCCCACGGGTAATGAGAGGGGTAGCTGAACACAGGACTGCCTATTTCAGACATCCAAAGCACTGCCTGGGTGTGGCACATCAAGTTCTTGGCCAGCTCACAGCACTCACTGAATATCTGAACAATAGCCAGACTTCCAGGAGCTAGAACACAGCCTTACTGTGGGATCTGACTGCCCAGACTATGAGCCATCCCTCCGAATTTAACTGCAGGCACAGTCAAGTGTGAGGTAAAGCTGTTTCATCATCCTGTGATTTTCAGTTTTATCATTTCCAGTGTGCTAGACAAATCCTGCAACTTCCTTTCGGTACAGGGTCCCATTTAGGCTGGCTGCCTTTTCATATCTATTTAGGTCACGGTTCCCTAAAATGCAGGATTTCCCTGAAATAGCTCCATTCTACGCTTCAGTATTCAGTTTCCCCACCCACATTTGCTTCCCTTGCCACCAACCTATTTTATGTTTTAAATAGCTCTGTTGGGACTGTACATAGTTTATAAAAGACCAGCTTGTGATTGCTGAAGTACCTTTTGTTATTTTAAGCTCCATCTAGTTCAAGCACTTGAGCTTTCCTAATATAGAGGAGAGTAGCTACACCACCAGGATACACAGAACCCCCTGTCCCAAAAGGCTCCCAAACAGGCACAGAGCTGCTCCGGGAGCCACCGAGAGCAGTGCCAGCACCACAGGGTGTGGTGTCACCACCACGGCAAACCATCCCGAACAGCCTGCACCCCCCCACTGCCGCCTTTGGGTTCATCTTGGCATTCCATGACTACACCAGAAGCAGGACCAAAGAATGAATCAGGCTGAGAATAACTCATCTGTTATTTTTTCCAGCAGAATCATTTCATTGGTCCCATCCACTACCTTTATAGAGGGGCACTGCTACTGGCACAGATTACAGGAAGAGGGAAGGGTAAGATGGTTTTTGGGGTACAATTGGACAAGATGGGCCAAGCTGTTGAACCACTTCTTATTCCTCGCTCCCAGGCACACCTACCTTATCCCTTGCAGTAGCTCTGATACACAACCCCTTGATGAGATTTATCCCTCATCAAGCCAGATTTGTACATGCCATTAACCCAGTTTTCTGCTGACCTAGCAGAACAGAACTGATGCACTATTGAGTCGGTCTATCCGAGAATGTGCAAGGCAGGAACACACAGATGGGACCAAAACTTCACAGTGGCAGCAAATCAAAGCTCTCAAACACGCAACCAAGTTGATCTAGTTGATTAAAGACTGCAATAAATGCACACTCAAGTTCACACTCATACATCTCTTAAAATACACTGTTTGAAATTGGGCTATTTGAAAAGAATGCCTGATAAACTGCAGTTATCACCTGAGACCTAGATGCATGCATGAAAACACTGCTAAATGCCCAGGAATCCCAGTGGTCAAGTGTAAGATTTATTAACATGTATTCCTTTTAAATACAGGTCCATCACATAGCACTCTTACAATGCACAGAATTAAAGGTAGATGATAGTTGGACATTCCATAGATCAGGCAGACACCACGAGACCAAGCAGCCAAAAACCAACCATGGTAGACGGTATCGCTTAGACTGTTTCAGATGCAAAAATAAATAACATTCTGCATCACATAGCCTTTCACAGAAGCCTGACTAAACTGAAGGGAAAAAAAAAACTTTTTTTTTCCTTAAATGTAAGAAAATACTTAATTCCCCCTTCCACTCCAGAGTATTTCTTTAATGTTTCAGGGTATTCTCAAAGAGTCTATTAAGAAAAAAGTTACAGCTACCTGAATGTAATTCATAGCTGGTGGACTTCAGTTAAAGGCTATAGTTGTATACAGTTTTACAGAGACACAGTCACAATTTAAAGTACAGAATAAAGCCTCAGACTTCCAGTGACTGCTACAGATTCAAGCTATTCCCAGTTTGCTACAGGGCTGCACGTTCAGAAACAGTGCTATAAGCATTGCTAAGAAGCAACTATCAAATGCATCAGTAACATACTGCCTCAGGACTCTCGCAGCTTGATATCATCTTCTGGCCTATCCTAGCTTTGCATGGGGAAGTGTTTTTAGAATAATACCTGGACATAAACAGAGATGCCTGCATAGATCACCCTGTACCAGCAAACACAACTGGTGAGATAGCTGTACTCACAAGTAACTGGGCTTATATTAAAGAGTTCCTTGAAAAAGGGTTTGCTTTTGATAGTTTTTAATCATTATACTTGACTAGCTCTTTTACTTTCTCCATGCCTCTGCACTCTAGAGGATGAGGTTAAGAACTTCCAGGCACCTACACCATACTTCACAAATTCCAATAGTTTCCAAGTTATCTTTGTCAAGAACTATTGTCGCACTGTTACCAAGAACAAGACCCCAAACAATCCAATCTAACTTAGAAAATGATCCAACTTTGAAATTGGCCTTGTTCTGAGCATGGGGTTGGACCAAATTACTTCTAGGGTTCTCTCTCAGCTTAACTTCTTCAGCAATTCTACAAGACTGCAGACACTGTTGAGGAGCTACCCTGCATTGGCTTAAGCATTTATAATGCTGACAGCAGAAACTGACTTCTTGTATCAAGCAGGCAGGAGCAATTTCCTTACATGATTTGCAGTTTCAATATTTAGATCCTTTAAACCTCCTTTACAAACAGAGATGTTATGGACTACCTTTATGCAGCCAAACATACAGATAAGTTGAACGGTTAGTAGTCTTCCCAAAGCTGGAGGTCAAAACTGAGAAACACAACTGAGTAGTAGGAAAAGAAATAGCCAGATGCTGAGTACATATCCTGTGTAAGTCAACATACATGCAAATATAACTTATGAAAGCAAACAGTAAAACTTCCTAGACTAACCCGAGGCAGGCAGGCAGCAAAGCAACCTTCTGCAAGGAGCATTCATAAGTCAACTTGAGAGCTCAGCTCTTATTCAGACCTAGTGTATAGGGTTGCTTTTTGTTATGTTTTTAGTTTTAGCAGCATAGAATTTGCAGGCATTAATTCAACTTTGATCAAAGCCTGGGGTGCCTTCAACATTCCTGCATCCAGATACCTCATCCCCAACTGCACATCTCCAGAACACTAGGAGCAGTAAGAGCAGCTACACTACTGTTGCTCAGGTTTGTCTCTGTGAAAGCAGAGATCCACACTAACACATCTAATAACCCATCTTTCTCTAAGGGAATGGCAGACCAATGAAATCACTTGGTTTACAGGACTGCCTGAATGCCCTCAGATCCAAATTATTTTCAAATCCTTCCAAACACTGCTAAATCAAAGCTGTCATTAGAATATTGTAAAAGCATTTCACTGCAAAGTCCTCTATGCCAAACTCTTCCAAGACCAAAGCATTTGCACCCAGCCATTTGCAAAGAGATAAGGATAAGCTTGAAAGGACAGAGTAAAGCAGCACACAGTCCCAAGATACAAAGGAAAGTCACATAACATGCACTCCTCCTCCAAACTGAGGGAGTCAGCTTACTAAGCAGCAAGCTATGATGCAGTGATTCTTAAATCTGAAATACCTTATAGGAATTTGAGGGGTTCTATAGAAAAAGACACACACACCAACCAGCTTTTTTTGCAGTATGAAAGAAAGACACTTTCAAAGCTTAGCCATGGGAGCAGTGGCTGGTCACCTCCTCTGACTACTTGGTGGCAGAAGAGACTTTGCACAAAGGTGAACAAAGTACAGAGCAAGCAACAAAGCCTATATACTAAATTTGTCAGAACCGAAGCAGCAAAGGAAAAGCAGGACAGCCTTCTGTCATATTTCTACTTGATTATTTAGCATTTGTCAGAACAAACGCTAAGATAGCATCGTATTTCCTGTGCCTGATGCTGAAGCAAGTATTGTTCAGGACTTCTCATCTTCAGTTGATTGCTCTGATCTTTTGATGATTTGAAAGTTACTTAGTCCTTCCGTTTGCTGTATCTTTTGACAGAGAGATTCAAGACAGACACTACAGTGATACATTCTTACAGCTGAAGATGCTGACAGGTATCCTCATTGGAAACAGATCTCTACCCTTTTCTGTTGGGTGTGCAAAGGGGTATTCAAACTGAGCATAATACATCGCATTGCAGCTTGCGCTCAACCTTCAACTTCAGATGTTAGTAACAAACCACAGATCAAGATAAAGAAAAAAAAACAACAAACTTGGGGGGTTTTGAGCTTTAACTCACTTCCGCATGTACGGCTGTCACCACAACACCCTAGGTATACGTTGTGCTCATCGGTGCAGAAGATATTGATGTCTATAGATTTCACGTAGCCTAAAACACTTGCAGCGGCAAGTCATTAAAAGAAGAGTTAGAAAATTCTGAGTCTTCAGGAACTTACTGCTAGAGCTTACTGCTTCCCAGTTTGTCGTGGCTGGGTCAGAATACTACCAGTTTGAGGTGCAGTTTAGTGTTTTAAGCCAAAAAAAAAAGATTACATCAGCAGGCAGTAAACACTTCTGGATTTTTTGAATACCAAGTTCAGGTAACAGAGGCTTCTTACTTGCTCTTTGGAGCAAAGGACTAATGTTACAGCAGCAAGGAAAGCTTGTCATCTCAGTATTCCAGGAAAGACTAAGTTACAGTCCAGCTCCCATAACAAAGGCAGCACAACAGGACTGGAGGACTAAGACACATTGCTTACTCAAGTGTTTTCTTCGTTTAGTGATAAAGTGGTTTATGGTGCTGAATAAGAATGCTCTCAAAGTCTACTACCTTCCCAACCATGGACTCAGAGCTTTCAGGTATTGTAAGTAATGCTAGCCTTTTCAGACCCCATTATTCAAGCTATTAGTAACCTTACGGTTTTTGAGGCAGCTCAGAAAATGAGCAGTCATGTGTAACAGTTCATTCATACAGCACCTTCTGGGTCTCTAGGAGATTGTGGATATTGCCTAGAATGCAGTAATTTTACTGCTCTCTGCTTCCTGTATTTCACCAATGCAAACAAATTCACATGTTGAGTGCTCCTTGGTGAAAAACACAGATCCTGCAACAAAAAAAACCAGTTGTTCACACAGCACATTTTCAGAAATGGAAGAAACGTTTCTCAGCTTGAGGTAAGCTCTGATCCTAGTAACTCTAGCCACAGAGCACTGAATACAGCCAGACACTGGATTCAATACACCTCAGCTATAGTTCTCATTATTTACCCAATAAAACAAATGAAGTGAACCAGTCCTCTTTTTCAAGTGATTTTAAGTTTTGTTAATATAAAGGTATACGTAGGGGCAAAGGAAATAACCAGATGTTGGCAAAATAATTATTGATGCTTAAGCTTTTGATCTCATCTCAGAACACAAAGTTATCTTAATATTTGGTATGTACCATATAGTAGTTACAAACAGTAAACCAGAAAAGCAACACCTTTCTTATGTGTGCTGCACAGCATCTCCATTAATTAATGCTGTCAAACAAAACTTAGTGGAACATATGAATATAATGAGTAATCTAACCTAGTATCATCCCTAAAGGACAACTTTGGGTTTAAAAAACCAAACAAAAACACCACACACACAAACCAACCACATACACCAAACCAGTCATGATTTTGCATGTTGTTATTGCTTAGACACTGAGTATTCTATTGTCTCAGCTGCACTATAAGCTACAATACAAACAAGTTTCTTTCAACCCATCCAGCTTTCCAGGCAATTTTGCTTTCTTGACATATAGTTACTAGAAGATCTGTTTTAGTGGTCAGATATTAACTAGATTAATCAAGTAGTTGAAAGGCACTTAAAGGACAATGCAATCATCAGACACAGCCAACACAGGTTCACAAAGGGAAAGTCCTAAATAATTTGATATCCTTCTATGTTAAGGTCATCCACCTAATGGATGAAGGGAAGGTGGTGGATGTAGTTTTTCTGGATTTTAGTAAGGCTTTTGATGATGTCCCTCACAGCATCCTTCTGGATCAGTCATCCAACTGTGAGATAAGCAAGTTCACAGTGTGCTGGGTGAAGAACTGGCTGGAGGGCAGGGCTCAAAGGGCTGCAGTGAATGGGGCTACATCTGGCTGGCAACTGGTCACCAGTGATGTTCCTCAGGGCTCAGTTCTAGGGCCACTTCTGTTCAACATTTTTATCAATGATCTGGATGCAGGAGTCGAACGCACCATTAGCAAGTTTGCTAATGATACCAAACTGGGAGATGCCATTGGCCCTCTCGAGGGTCAAGAGGCCTTGCAGAGGGATCTAGATAGACTGCAGCATTAGGCAATCATCAATGGCATGAAATTTAACAAGCATTCTGCACCTGGGATGGAGTAACACTGGGCACATGTCTAAATTGGGAGAGGAGTGGCTGGAAAGCAGCCCTGCAGAAAGGAACCCAGGGGTGCTGGTCAGCAGCAGGCTCAATAGGACCCAGCAGCGTGCCCTGGCAGCCAAGAGGACAAACCGCATCCTGGGGGGCATCAAACACAGCAGTTGAAAGAGGTGATTATCCTGCTGTATTCAGCATTGGTGCGGCCTCACCCGGAGTACTGTGTGCAGTTCTGGGCCCCACCATTTAAGGAGGATGTGAAGCTGCTTGAACGCATCCAGAGGAGGGCAACCAAGCTGGTGACAGCGCTGGAAGGCATGTCCTGTGAGGAGCAGCTGAGGACCCTGGGTTTGTCTAGTCTGGAGAAAAGGAGGCTGAGGGGCGACCTCATTGCTCTCTACAGCTTCCTGAGGAGGGGACGTGGAGAGGGAGGTGCTGAGCTCTTCTCCCTGGGAACCAGTGATCGGATGCATGGGAATAGCTCAAAGCTGCATCAGAGGAGGTTTAGACTGGACATTAGGAAGCTTTTCCTTAGAAAGAGGGTGGTCAAACACTGCAACAGGCTTCTTGGAGAGGTGGTCGATGATCCCCCAAGCGGGTCAGTGTTTAAGAGGCATTTGGACAATGCCCTTAATAACATGCTTCAACTTTTGGTCAGCCCTGAATTGGTCAGGCAGTTGGACTAGATGATCATTGTAGATCCCTTCCAACTGAAATATTCTATTCTAAGTAGAGGTTGTGATGGACAGTGCTATCCATTTCTTTTAGAGGCCAACAAAAAGATAAAACACACTATTGTATATTGCAGCCATATTGAACAGAAAGTAGTTTCATTACATGAAAAAAATCCCTCAAAAGTTAAAAGCTCTTATGCATCCTAAGACAGAAAAACACTTTATCTCCTTTGAAGGAAGCTACAGAAACCAAGTTCACTAAGAACCTTTAACTTTCCAGTTTCCACCTTTACAAAGCTACTCTAACAACCTTGAAGTTCTATGTTCAAGATACAATATGAAAGCAAGAAGAAACTCATCAAGAAAATGAGTGAGCACCCAAAACTATATCCATGCCTCCAATATCCAAAATGTCAGTGGATTAAAATTCTTGTTTAAAATATGGGGAAGGGAAGGATGAGAGTGGAAGTTTCCTTTTAGCTTAAGTTCAATTTAGAACATCTTCATACAATTGAAATAAATATTAAGCGTATTTATTATTACCCTTTTATGAAAAATTTTGATTTGCTGACCCTTTTTTGACCAATGGTCAGCATCACTTTGCTAACTACCCTTCACCAAAAAAAAAAAATTATCTAGAGCACCAGTACTTGGTCAGTTTTCCTGCACAGACACACCATTGGTCAACTTCTGCAAGAACCACCTCTTGCACACTGGGAGGAAGCATTTCTATACATGTCTATACAAAGACTTCTACACCATGTGCCTCTTGCTAACTTGCCTGTGAACAGGTCAACCATTCATTAAAGTGTCTGCTTAACAGATTAGTAAGTAAACCCTTACTTTTAATACATATGTAAAAATCCTTCCTTCTCTATCATTTCTAACTGGAACTCCAAGGTTGCCAGTGAGTTGTCATACTAATAGGATTGTTTTCATATAAGAAGATGTATTGGACCACAAAGTTTTGTGCGGGTTTTGTATCACCACTTTTTTTATTGGGCAACTTGATACTGCTTGAATTTGTCAGCAGTGGAACTGCCTTACTTCCTTACAGAGTGCCTTCAGAACCATTTGCTGCCGTTCTGCAAGTCCCATGGATTACGATCATTTTAGGATGATACCAAGTTCTGCATTTTAATAAGAGAAAAAAAAAAAAAAACTTACAACCAGAACCCTCTGTCTTTTCAGGCTGGCTGCTGGATGGACATTTAGTGTAGCGAGGAAAAAAGATCTTTTTTTTTTTTTTAATTCACTATTCCAGAATAGCATATTCAGGGGGTGAAAAAAAAATTATACCTTATTATTCTTAGAGACATTACAAACAAAAAGCTACACCTCGGAGGGTGGGGGATGTTGAGAGCCTTGACACCTCACCGTAATAATTTGTCTGGCAGCTCATTTTTTGCAGTGTAACCAAGCACAGAATTAATGCCAGAGAGTTAAGTTCAGTACAGTTTAAAAGCTATGACAAGGAAAAATTTAGCCCAGAACTCCATGCTTTATTAGCCTGTGTTACATAAAACCAAATACATTTATTAAATGGTGCGACTAAATGATTGATCAGACTGCAATGGAAGATTTTTCCTGTACTTAGTCACTTCCCCACAGTAACTAGGTCTCCCAATCCAGAGAAAAAAAAGGTTGTGAGTCATAAGGGCTTACTTAGGAGAAGAGGACAAATCAGTGATATAGAGATGGACGAAAATGGCTCATGGCTGCAGGAAGTCATCAGTTTGCTTTAACAAGAAAATACCTGGAGAACATCAGAAGGCATATAATTGCAGAAGAGCTGTTCTCTAATACGCTGCACACAAGATTCTCTGACATCAACTTAACCCCCCCCCCAAAAAAAAAAAAAAAGGAAAAACAAGAAAAAACCAAACAACGAGATTTTACAGTATTCACACTCCAGTACAGTGAAGTCCGTTACCCTGAGCAGCATTCCTCTACAAAAGAAGTTGACCAATAAAGCTAGAAACTTGCAAGAGAGTATAGATCAGTCTGGATCACACGTACCATGACATTCTTATTCACTACTTCAGTTATCCTCTTTCTGATCTCTTCTGAGATTTGTTTTTCTCTACACAGAATCACTGCTGGCAGAGAAAGGAGTCTGTCTCTTCCCCCTCCTAGCCCGTCATCTCATCTCATTCTTGCCTAATTGCATGTTTCTCTACAGAGCGCATCGGATTCGGAGTTTTTTCATTCATTCCTCCTTCACAGGCACCCCGTGCCTTTGTCTGTAGCTATTCGTCAGCCAGCAATGGCCAAAGGGAGAGAAGCCTAGCATGGCCAAACGTTCTTATTTCTTAGCCTAGGAATGGGATGAGAACTGAACATCATTCCTCCATCCAGAGTTTGTATTTTCAAACAGGTGCCTCAGAACAACTACAGCTTCAGAGATGTTGGAACAACTAGGAAAAAGCATTTTGCAGGAGTCATACTATCAAAAAAAACTCTTCAAAGAGTGTTTTCTCCCCATTTAATACAAGTTCAACAAGCTGCTATACAAAGGCCAGAAATTTCTGACCTCCCCAGTACTCCACTGGAGGATCACACATTCATACAAGTGAAGACACCCTTTCATAGCTGCATAGGAAGGAAGAAGCACTAGATCACCTACCCATGTATCCACAATTGCTGAAGCCATAATTGTCTCTTGTCAACAATACAAGGCCCAAAATTCTGCAATTTCAGGTTTTAAACCTCCAAGCAGCTACAGCTGATCCTGTGGTTTTATAACCACCAAGCCTGCCAGCGACTGTCTCTTCCTACATCCCTGCCAAGTATTTGCTGCACAATCTTTTAAACATTACAGTAAGAGTCAGCAATAGCTAACTGGAGTCAGAAGGGTGGGTTTTATGCCCACAACTTCCAAAACACTCAAACACTCCACCTAGAAACAGCCATAGAAGTGTTACAAAGAGGTTTGCCCAAAAGAGTAGCCTTCCATGAATCTAGAGACTTTAGCCTGCTTTAGAAGTTTCAGATGGGATAAAAACAAACTCCTTTGATGCAGTACTATTGGCTGCACTATGCAAATTCCTGCTGCTCCAAACACCCCTAGGGAAAAGCAAGCAATTAACTGGCTGCTTACTAGTGCTCTTAATTTACATCAGTTAATTGCCCTGGATTATTCCTGGGCAGGGAGGGATTTCCTCTCTTCCAATAGTGTGTCTGCAACAGCAGAGAGACTCCTCGCAGGGTGATGTTGATTTCTAGTATAATCATTTAGCAGACAGACAAACAAGACATCGGGGGGGGGG
>NW_010972776.1:173736-178873 GCF_000737465.1 Haliaeetus leucocephalus | reverse complement strand
TCAGCCAAATAAGGTTGTTTGAGCTGCACCAAGGCAGGAAAGAGTCCAGGAGATGACGTCGCTAGAGGAAGCTTTTAGTCAGTTTCCTTTATAACCTGGAGCAGGGCCAGAGCTACCTCTTCCCGAGGAGTTTCTCTGTGAGAAGTGTCAGTGGATCAGCAAGGACATGCAGAGCCCAGCAACTCGGGAAGGGTCCTGCTCCCCCTGCACAGCCAGCCTCACAAGAAGCAAGGACAGAGGGTGTTTGAATCACACGGTTTCAGTTCATCAGCTGTCTTTCGGGTGGCTACCTAGGGACTTCAGTGAGCTCTGTGCCGAAGGATTTCACTTCAGACCAGACATTATACATAAAACAACTGAAACAAGTTTCCTCTAGAGGCAGTGATGCCATTTCCTGTCAAAAAAGGAGTCCATATTAAGACATCTTATGAACTATCCTCACGAGAAAAGCAAGAACTGTAATTAACCTTCAGGGGTGATTAATCAGACGAGGCAGAGTCACCCCAAGGAAAGTGCTGCAACCCCTTGCAGGTCCAAAAAAGGTACTGCCTGTAAATGCTAAGGGGACAGGATATTTGCAAGTGAGTGATGACCAACCCCTGATACTAGGCACTCGTTTCCCCACAGGATTCTTATAGTAGAAGCAGCAGATCTAAAGCTTTCCTTGGGCTCCTTTTATTGTGTGCGCCTCACCAACCTGCTTCTTGCTTGTCTGCCTCAAGCAACAAATCAAGAAGTCAAAAACAAAAGAAAGTACTCAACTAACATTTAATCTTCTAGAACCTCTGTATCATAAGCACTCTTAGGCCTAACACTGTCACATTAAAGTTTTAAGAACTGGATCACAACTACCAACTCAGATCAGGCACTCAGAATAGTTCTTGCTCACTACAGTCTGAAGCTACTATAACTGATGGGTTTTGGCAACACTGCCAGTTAGGTGCAAGGCTTGCCATAAGAAGTGGAAGCAAGATTTTACCAGTAAGTAAAAACAAAGTGAACACTAATTTATCAGTGGCATTCTTTAAACTCGCCATTTAACTCTAACATAGAAGGCCTGTAAGTACCAAACAGAAGCTTCTGCTCACTATCAGGCTTAACTGCTTCACCTGCACAAGAGGTAAAACGTTGCTATTCTTGCAGAATCTAGGAACCAAGCTGATGAATACAATACAAGCTAGGGCGTAAAGGCCTTTCCTGGCTTGTAAAATCCCATGGTAGATATAAAGCTACAGATAATTCATTGTATAAGAGTCCAGTAGTTTACCTGGTTCCACTATACACTCAGCACATTTTAGCTATTGCTGTTTCTGAAATACAAAGTCATCTGAAATTCACCAACAGGGTCAACACAGACTTCTGTGTAAAGCAAGGTCTTAGGGAGCTGTCAAACACACCTTTTCACAGCAACTCCATGTATCTGATAGTGTTAGAAGAAAGGTACAATGGATCAAGTTTGCCTAACAAGCTAGCACCCATGTCACACCAAAGCCTGTCTAACTTTGGTCAGTGCTGCCAAGCTTTACAAGTTATACTGAATGAGGGAGAGGAGATACAACACCAAAGGGTTGGTCCTCAGATAAGACAGAAGGTATCTGGAATGCTTCTGTTCCTTCATACCACAACAGGATCCAAACCCAGGGCATCAAAAGAAAAGTGTCCATCCATTACAAGTCATGGTTTCCATCACTGTCTACCCTTCTCCCTAAGCTTTCAAGACCTCTAGCAAATTCCACAAGAAAAAAAAAAAAGGATCACCCAAACAATTGCAGCACTCTGCTCATAGCTACCATCTTGTTGCAGCATTTGGTAGCAACTAGCTACACATTAAGAAACTGATTACCGAGTGGATTCTCCTGATACCTACCACATTCTCTCAGTTACCTTTCTTCTAACCAGACCTATTCAGTTCCAAAGAACAAAGGTAGATATGCTTCAAGAACCTTTGGGGTCCAACTGGGAATTAGGACCATCAATTTAAGCTACAGGCAGGGTCCCCGAAGGCCCCAACGGCTATTGATACACTGAGTTTTAGAAAGTATTAAGGGAAAAGGCAACAGCAAAAAAAACGGGTTTTAAAAATCTTAAGTATCATCATAGAGCTGAGAGCTACCAATCTTACTATTGCTTTGTGCTAAAGACTTCATGCTTGTCCAAGTTGATTTTCTCTGCAGTAACACTTTGCCCTAGAAACCTGGAGACTTATTCTGAACATTGAGAGAAACACTTAGTTCTTCTAATGCAATAAGAGGAGTCCAAACTTC
This sequence comes from Haliaeetus leucocephalus, assembly GCF_000737465.1. Classification (NCBI taxonomy): domain Eukaryota; kingdom Metazoa; phylum Chordata; class Aves; order Accipitriformes; family Accipitridae; genus Haliaeetus; species Haliaeetus leucocephalus. The sequence goes on along the minus strand of NW_010972776.1, from coordinate 176,609 downwards.
ATTAGTTTGAAGCTTTCTGTATTCACGAGATTAGCTCTGATTAAACCCACTTCTCTACAATGAGTAAAGACTATGCTACCTAGAACAGAACTGCTCAAGCACTACTGATAGGACAGTTGAATGCACACCTCATACACGACAGATGCTCAGGTTTCAAGTTCAGTGGCCTACCATTCATATAGCCACAAAGTACATTCATAGGCAAAATAGTTAATGAATCCTGATACAGAAGCATTGCTTTTTCTAATAGCTAAAAATACAGTAAAATATCAGCCCATTAAATGGGCATGACTGGTACAGAAAAAAAAAAATGTCTTTTTCTTTGCCACTCCTCCAACTAAGATGGTTTTTGTAACACTAAAGTTCAAGCAATCGACAATGGAGCTTGGACTAGCCATCAATGTGACAGCTCATTCACTTCTATCAGGATTTGGAACCAAGTGAGACTTCCAGCTCTGCCCAGCCTGAAATGACTCAGTGAGAGACCAGAGCACTAGTCAGTAAGCATGAGATCAGAGCTACTCATGACCAATAAACAGACTTCTCACAACTTGGGGAGAGACTTTTCAGAGCTTGACAATGGCTTGCAAGAGGCATTTCAGCACTCAAATACTTCCATACCTCTGCAATACAAAGTGTGTGGGGGAATTATATGCCCTCTTTGGTGTGTGCTTTAATTGTGTACATCTTGCAAACATTTCGGAACAGAAAAAATATAAGCCAGAGTTGGTTCTTAACTATAAGATCACTTTAGATAAAACAGTGAAGCTTTCCCCTAGAGAGCATGGCAGGACCAGCAGGCCAATCCGTGATGGACTTTCTACATACCCTACAAGGCCTGCAGCAACCAAACCCCCCCAACTGTGCAGACATTACACTTCACAGCAGCAAATCATGTGCCACTAGTTCAAAGGTTACCAGAGTTAATCTTGGATTCCTATTAATAGTGCTCCAAAACATAGCGCCACTTGTAGCAAATCTCATGTAACGAAATGGCAATCTCTGGCTAGATGTGTTAACATTTAGCCTATCTTAAGGAGGAGTAGGGACTCAGAACTCAACAGGTTTTGCTGCTCAAGCCACGCAGCAGCATGTTCTGTAAGCCTGGTGAGATGAATGATAAGAGCTACCAAACACTTTAGACACAAATGTTTTTCCTGCCCAGCCAGAACTGTTCCCTGGAACATTTCCTCCATCTGTCTTCTTCACAATGGATTTATTTTTGTGATGAAGCCCACATATAGCTACAGGTAACTGCTCCAGTTTCACCCACATTTGACCTTGATTGAGGAAAGTCACTTGCATTTTACTGTTTTGTTAATTAAGTAGCTATTAACAAATCTTAAGCTAGCACACTAGTAGTCATGTTTCTTTCACATGAAGAACTGATTACACAGTTATGCCAGCATATCCTGTTCCTGCAAACCACAGCTCAAGAAATAATGTTTAAAATATTATTTCAGTTGTGTCTGCAACTAGGCCAGATGGGGCAGGAAACCAAACGCTAGTGGCTGATACAGCAGGAGGCCTGCAGCTCTGTACCTCAACAGGCACAAACATCTGAACCACCTTCTGCAGAGCCTAAGGTGTGCAATACAGTGTCACAGCAAAGCACTTGCATTTATTTATCTGTTCCAGTTTTCAAAAGCTCTGAAAGCAGAACTGCTCTGTCAGAACCAGAAAGCAGCAGAGTGAGAACATGAATCCAGCCTAGGCTGTGTCTGCAGATACAGAGGCTGCAATGAGCACCTTGTAGCAAGTACAGTGTCATAACTTTTGGATTCAGCCTATTAGTGGGAACCCTGACTCATAAGTGTCTCTGCAACACTTTCAGGATTTCTTGGCTAAGTCACACTAAAAGAAGTCACTCATCACAACTGTAAACTCCCTTGCTAAAAGGTCTCAACTGCATTTTACAACAGAAGTCCCCTAACTTGAGCTACTTCCGTTAGTCTTACTGAACTTGTTGCCTGGTGTTGGGGGGTTTGGTTTGTTTTTTTAGGAAGTAAATCTTTACTCATCATTGCTGATGTTTGAAGAAAGGCCTTTCTAAAGCTTCAGAAAAATACTGCCTTAACCTTTAAGTGGCTTGAGTTTGATATCCTTTAAGATGCTGATGTTTAAAAAAAAAAAATCCAGCTTTTGTCTCAGAGAGCTGGCATTTAGGACAGCAGGAAAAGCAGAAGTCAGTCAAAGGGGCACTTAATACCTATTTTAAAGTAACAAAGTTAAACTAGCTGTAAAAAAAAAAAAAATCAAGGTGGATTCCATTTCAACTTCCACTTGCATAGGGGTGAGGTTTTGTTTAGGGCTTTTTTTTCCCCCCTCTCCTTTATGTAAACCACAGGCTCTCAGCTTAACACGTTCTTAGGCCGTGTCAGATCACTCCCAGCAAGGAAACATCCAGAGCCTTCCAGCCTGCTCCTCCCTGTTTTATCAATGAAGGGCTAGGACTAACTCTTTTACTCCAACCAGGAGAAATTAAATGGAAAAACCCCATGCTCCTCATTAGTCACCAAACTCCTGCCGCGAGAAGGAGAGTCAAGTACGGACTTGACCAGACTTTCTGAAGTACCGAGAGCTCTCCAGCCAAGAAACACTTCGAGTCAAGCTGGGACAAGGCTCCCTAGCAACTCGAGCTGACGAATTACAAGTTGTGAAAACCCCAACCTCTCCTCTTCACAGAGCACACGGGAGGCGGCCATAGAACTCGTTAACTCCCCACCAGGCTCCAGAAAGCTTCACCCAGCACGCCTTCCCCATCCCGGGCGCACCCGCGGGGCGGGCGGCAGGCGCCGCTCCACCGGACATCTTGGAGAGGAGGGGCGGCCTGGGCAGGGCGCTGCCCCGCCGCGCCGTTACCCGCCCGCCCC
>NW_010972776.1:139277-173295 GCF_000737465.1 Haliaeetus leucocephalus | reverse complement strand
CCCGGCCATGCGGCGTGGGGAGGCCGGGCCGGGCATCGCCGCCGAGGCTCCGGGAGGCCTCGCCGCGGGCGGAGGGCGAAGCGTTCGAGGCCCCCCCGTGGCAGCGGTCCCCTGCGAGGCGGCCTGGGAAGGGAGCGGCCTTGGAGGCGGCGGCAGGGCCCCAGCAGGGCGAAAGCCGGGGGGTTCCAGCACCCCCGGAACTCGGTGCCGAGAAAGCCCTGAGCGCTGAAATTTATTTGCGCGTTGGATGTCAGTGGGACTTCTGGTCCTTGCTGAAAGCATTATTTTAAAAAATAACGCTATGTTATGGGTCAAAGTGAGACCACGGCTCTAACATGCAATGGATCCTTTTGTCTCTCCTTCGGTCTGAGTCATGCACGCTTGGGGTGCAGCTCAGGGGTGCTGCCCGGCCAACAGTCTCCTCAGGCCTCGGCACGTTCTGCGGGCATGGTGTCACATACAAGGTTTTCGTAGCTGTTTAACTAGGAAGCATGCATCCCACTCCAGGTGCTTCAACAGCACAAGGGGCTGAGGCTCCCTGAAGCTGGGCTGGCAAACCACCTCAAGTCTTCAAGCCTTCTCCGATGCCACCGCCACAATCACAGGGTGTAAATGAGCAATCGAATTCCTGGGTGAAAAGAGTTCGAGGACCAGCTGCAGACCACTCGCCAAAGCTTCCCCTGCCATCTGTGTTTGGAACCATGATGGAGGAAATAAAGGTGCAGCATTTACGTGGGGATTTGAGGAAGCCATCTCATCTCATTTGGGATTTTGAACGTTACTGTCCAACAGTGACCCCAGTCCTATTTTCTCCCGGGGGGGGGGGGGGGGAAGTCATTCTTTTTAAAGTTAACAGCTTGTGTCCAGAAGAAGGAAAATAAATGAACTCAGTAAATTTAATGTCTTATTTTTTAAGCAAAGTAGAAACCTATCTTCCTATTTTTCTTGAATTTGTGTCTTCTTGTCAAAGCAGCTAAACATTTTCGATCTTTAACACATCTTGGTTGATGGAAAGACCATGCAGACTAGCTGTACTTCATACCTACTTTTTTCCCAGCATGTTGAATAAATGAAGATTGTGTTAATATGAGAACACATAAATTCAGGTATAAAATAGGAAGAGAGCAAGCCAAGCTCTACTAGACAGTTCAGCATAGACTCCTGCTGAGTAAACTGTTTTCTTTAATTTGATTACAGGAATCTGCTGGGATTTAATATTAAACTGAGGTATGTTGAGAATTGACATCAGATTCATAGTAACACTTTGTAGGTCTTTAAAAGTTGCAGTTCATTCAAAAGATCTCAAAATGCCTTGTAAATACCCATAATTAAATCCTCAGGATCTGCAGAAAGGAAGTTTCTCTTTTTTCCCCAAGGAATAATATTGTTGTAAAAGTATATGTAATATAAAACAAATAATTTTTAAACCAGAGGCTTATAAAATGTGTTGATTTGCTTTTCAATGTGATGTTTCCTCACCATGCAGCATAATGTGAGAAAGAGAAAATGCAGAATAGTTCTCACCCTATAAAAAAGAAAAATGAAGTCTGTAAGAGACAAGGCCTTGCCTCACCCCAGAGTATACTAGGAGTAATACTACAGAGAGTAATAAAACTATTCCTGTGCCAACCTGGCAGGAGATGGAAATGGGGTCCATAAACTTTGTTTGCTTCACCTGACTATGCAGGTTTCACCTAAACTAGAATCTCTGTGCTGTGTCTGCATAGGAAAAAACATCAGTATAGTTGGATTGATGTAAATTGGTGTATCTTTTCCACACAAGAAGTCGCAGGGTCCCTAAGAGCCTATTTTACAAAGTTTTCTTCCTTTTCTGACTCATTTTCACATTAAGACTTTCTTGGACTAGGTCAAACAAGACTGCTCCATGAAAGGGTTCCACTTGTTGCCTACAGAAATTGATACTGACAGAAGAGATCTAGAATAATAAAGGCAGTTGCTCATGATTTTAACAAATGATAGCGGGCAGCCACAGTGGCAGGTTTGGATCCAGGAATATTAGGTGTGAGCTTTCTCACTGCATTCAGGTGGCTCTGGGGAGACTTCTTCATCAGCATGCTAACATCATCATATATGATGGGGAGAGCCTGATTCTGCTTCTATTGGGAATTCTATTCCAAAATTTCTTCATAAGACTGCGGTAACTGTTTGGAGCCTTTAATCATTCTTTTTCACAAAGATGATAAAACTTCAGATGATAAAAGTCTAGCTATTTCTTTGCCAAATTTAAGGAGCCATAGTTTAGCATCCAGGAAACTAACGTTTTCTTCATAGCTCTAAGGACAGGAGCTGTGATGCAAGCGAAGCCCCCTGCCAGGGAAACAATCGAATCCAAAGCAGCTGCATTCCCTCTTACAGTGTTCCAGGCGTTGGCCGTGTGCACAGAAAAGTCATGGACCCCACATCAGTCTACAAACAGTCTGAAGGGGTGAGACAAAGCAAAGTGAACTCTACAGCATGACAGACACTTCTTTCTCACCCCGGCCACTTCTCTTGTCCTTCTTCTCTATTGTAGCAATAGCCAAACAAAATACCATTCATGCCACTTTGAAAGACAAGGGTTCCCTGTGACAGGCAGATGAGTCTCTACGCTTTACTTCCTCTCCTGCTTCTTCATTTCCTCTTCCCCTTCCCTGTGGAGGGGGAGGACAAGACATCTGAAACATTTGAACCGTTTAGTGCCCCAGCTGCACTGTCATGAGGAATTCCTGCTGTGGAGGTGCTGCACCAAGATCTCGCCTCCCCCACAGACCTCTCCTTTGCCAGCTGCTGAGGAGGGACGGCGGTATCAAGCAGAGGGTTTGCTGAGCCCTCCCTGCCTGGCCATGTGTGAGAGCAAGCACATCAGTGGATTCCTCAAGAGCCACAGGCAGGGGTTATCTCTCCGCCCCGACTGCAGGATGAGATTCCAAGGGGCAAAAGTGTCAGCTGACTAAAGATCCTCCCTGGAGGAGGCTGTAGAGATGAGTAACATTACCCAGGACCTCAAAAATGCTGTTTTTTCCAGACTGCTCAGAGCCCAAATAATGTTAAAGTATTTCAGAATTAGATTAGACCAGGCTGACATTAAGCATCCTCCTGGGAGGAGGTCAGGTATGTCACTGGAGAATTATTGTCTTGGTTTCATTCACATCAAACCTTTTGTAGTACCTTCTTTTAAGCAGAAAAAGCACGTAAATTATTTGGTCTGAAATACCAGAATTAGTTAGCATGAGCACTTAAACAAGGAGCCATTTAATCAGCCTATAGGTTTTTTTGATTAATGCTGGGTAACTTGAACTGCCCTTTGCGTAGCTTTGACAGAAGATAGAGGCCTTATTCCATCCAGCTTGCTGCAATGTAACTAAAAACAAACAAACAAACAAAAAACCCAAAGCAAAGGTGTTCCATACTAGAAGGTGTATTTCAGAGGGCTGAAAGAAGTTTAGTTTGATTCACATAAGCAAAGGGAGGCACAAAATGAAATTGTTACCATAGTATGAGAACTACACCTTCACCACACAGTAGTCCTGGATTGTCCTCTATTTAAAATCAACCAGTCTGGTTATGAGCTATTCTTTGCATAGCAGGTAAGCTTCTTTCTCCTGCTCTTACACTTTCCTTCTGCTCAGACATTAATGCCTGCAAGTTCACAGTGAGGTGCCTTCAATGATGATCTTGGATCATTTTAGTGTTTGATTGTGTTTAGAGGCACAAAGCACCTCCTCTGCCAAACACCCTTGCCTCTTTAACACCTTTATGCCTTGAGCAGCAGGGTAATCTTTTGGAGTGATTCTCAAGATGGGCAGATGAGAGGGGCAAAGGAAAGGGAGAGCATAGCACATTGGCTGAAACCAGGACACTCATTAAGGGAGGCAGGATTTGAAAAGGCTGAGAATAATTCTATTCCCACTCAGCTGCTGGAACAGGGCAGAAGCTGGCGGGGCTATTGGAAGCGTGATACCATTTATGTGATGCCATTTCCATGTCAAGGAATGGAGCTCATTACAGTGTATGGTCGCAGCTCCTGGCTTGTCCATTCCCCAGGGCAGAAATAGCTGGAACTGCCTGGAAATCCCCAAGATTCAAGTCTGCTAGATGCTCTGTAAAGCCCTATTTCCTAGTTCCCTCCAGCATATAAGTCCCCCACTGCCAGTGAGGCCCCTGCAAAGAACAAGGGAGAAGGTAGGACTAGGGACAATGGCTCACTGTATGGCCCACACCACTCACCTCACCCTGTGTCTCTGGTGTCTGGGGATATGCTGTGTTTGTGCAAGAAGAGACTGAAGAGGAGACTTTCAAACCAGACAAAGCGTGTGCAGTGTATGCAATGACCACATGAAAAAAAGGTAATAACCACCCATCTGCTAGAATTGGCTCTTCTTCAGTTGTTTTTAGTATGTACCATATGGAAGCAAGTGCTTGTATGTTGCTTGCTTTCTACACCTTGTACTGCTTGCAGCAATGGGGGGAACAAAAGGAAATCTAATGGATATTCTGGGACCTCACTCCAAATGTTTACAGCCCAAGTAACAGATAACATAACTAGCAAGAACAAAACAATGAATGGGAATATGTTTTGCCTGTTTGGGTGAAAGGTATTAATGAATAAATACTCTGAAATCTATGCAGAATTGGAACAATGTGAGCTTTGGAGACTGACACTGGCACCTTCTCCTTAGAGCAAGGAGGTGGGGTAAGTCCCCCGGTCTGTTCCATCTCAAAGTAGTGAAAAGAAATTATTCCTGTGGGCAATGGGAGGAATCAAGCTAGGGCTCTCAGTTTTAGAAAAGCTATCTAATCTAAAAAGTAGCTCCAAAGGTATTTATTCTGATAGGTTTGACAGTGTGATGTGTATCCAAAAGGAAACATGCTTATTCATATGTATTTCTCAGAGGCCATTAAGCTTTTATGGTAGTCATGGTCAACTAAAAACATACTGGAAGCAGGGAACTAGAGGTAAAATACTGCATTAGCCACGGCACTTTACCCCCTGAGGCAGTCCACAAAGCCTGTGGGACACACACCAGAGCTGTCTAGGCCAGCAAGGCCTCACTGTAAACAAACCATGACAGAAAAAACAATTAAAGCTCTGAAATCTAACAAAACCTGTCACTGTTCTTCATCCACCTTACTTTCTTAACAGGACAATCCAAAGCTTTGTAGGCATAAAATCTAGCAAATCTTTTATTCACTAGGGCTCAGACCAGCAAGGGCTTACACGCAACACTAATAGGCTTTGCTGCAGAAAGAGAGGCAACTTGGAATCTTCGGGAAAGATCTTCACAGTTTCAGTGCCCCAAAGTAACAGGCTTTCTGGGAGTTTTCTGCTCCCTCCCTCTCTCCTGCTCTGCCGCCTTCTCAGATGGCTGGTGTGGAGCCAAGATGATGGTACTAGTGTGATGACCATGTAGGGAGGGCCACTGCCTTTCTGACTCAGAGACTGGGAACTCGGAGATTGTAATGAAGGCCACCAGGCATTTCCTTCCATGCCTGCCAGAGAATGTGAGTGCCCAGTCCAACCTCTGGGGCTGAGGACCAGGCTCCAGATGGCTCTGATACAGGTAGCCGCTGGGCAGGAGTCTGTTGGGACTGCATTTACTTACACTGGGGTTTTCTGAAGGCTTCAACATGGAATAATCAGGAGTAATTGTGTACAGGCTGAGTCCAAGATGGTGAAAAAGGGCCATAGAAAGACCAAACTGAGTGTTACTGAACAGGAACCAGGGAGAAGCCAGTTCTGAGAGGGATTTTCAGGTCAATATGGTTTGGCTCCAGCTTCAACACCAGCCAGGGACCTGATACACTGAGATGAGTGAATCACCAATGGCTCCTGGAGGAGTTAAAAAGGTTCTAACTAAATTCCTACTTGCCACATTTGATGCTGGCCCAAGGCAGGAAAGATCTATTCCCTCAGCATGGTTCAGACTCTCACTGTTTTGGCTACAGAGTGGTTATTAAAAGTTACTTGCAATTGACTTTGAAGGAACGAGACCATTACCAATCAACTAGGTAGCAAAGCAGCTGTGCTGAGATGACAGCAAAATGGACCCTGCCTAGGGGTTGATGTCTATTCCAAAAAATACATTATGAAATAAGAGCCAATATAAGTTATACATTCCTATCCCTCTATTTTTTCTAATCAAATAAACTTCTGGATTCTGGTGTTCTCCTAAACCTCATTAACCAGAACCCCTGAAAAATATTCTCAAAAAACATTCCAAGGACAATCTCTGACTAGTAAGTCATTCTGCGTTGCTGTAGAAAGCAAAGAAGGAAAGAATGGGTGGAAGAGGAAATGAAGAGCTTGTTTTATGGGGGGTGGAAAGCAGTGAACAGGAAAATGAGACTTCTGCAGAGACAGCAATAACAAACCTCATTTCTTCGAAAGTCCTGAGACAGCTGTCAAGACAGAACCTGCCTACAGGTGCTGATGTTCAAACATCACCCCTTTCTTTTTCTTATAAACATGCTTGATGAATTTGCCTCTCCATGAACAAAGTAAAAGTAGCTGAGGCACTGAAAATCCACAACCACCAGCCTAATGAAAATTAAGCTGTTAAAGTACTGTCCTGTAGATCAGGTACAGAGACTAGAACGTAGCTCTCCTTGGTCCTATGAGCTGTGCCAGTGGGTGACTGGATGATTTTATATTCTTCTTTATTAACCCAGCAATAAAAGTAATATAATAATATTGGCTATATTAGGGAGGGCTGACAAAGTTGTCATCTTAAGGCTTCAGGCAACAGTGCAAATTCTTTACTTTATGTTAATTATTTATAAATAAATGTTTCTACATATTATCTAAATTCTTGATTTAAAAGAATTGTTTCCTGGATATTTTTTGAAGCTGACAGTGCAAAGAGTTTATTTTTAAAGTCTTTTGAGGTTTTATAGCTCAAGTACTTCAGAGCACTGCTAACAGCAAGAACCTGACAGGCTGATGGCAGGACAAGAACAACAGCTGGTTTTCTTGTCCAGGCTCTGTGATATATAAAAGGGAAAAACTGGACAAGAGTCTGATCCAGATCCCACCAACTGCAAATTTGCATAACAGATGCTGATGATTATGGAGTCTAGGTCTCTGCATCTTAGTACTTTGTATCATCACGCATGGTAATGAGTCTAAAATATGCCCCTTTACTTGGAAAGTGTCTCTGTGCTCATGTTGCATGGGTGTTAGGAACAGCTGGAAAGTCAGGGTCATGTATCTGAGCCATTCACTCTGCATGGGTAGAAATACACCTGTACCACTGTACAATAGGATTTGAACAACTCAGTATTACATCACATCCACTTCTGTATCTTGTGTCATCCTAGAAATTGTGTGGTGCAGCCTGTTGACCGAAAAACTTCCTTGCTTACTTGCAAGATTCAAAATTAAATCAGAATGAGAGAGTAACAGATCCTGGCATTCATCCTACCTGAGTGTGTCAGTAGCCCCAAGCGCAGCAGGATACAGTCCCTCTACTGTGTGGGCATGCGCGCATGGGTAAGAGAACCAGCGAGGGGGGGTGGCAGAGGAGGAGCTTGCTGCAGCCAGAGCAACAGTTTCTACAGACCATTAAATAAGCTGTTGCCGTACCATCACCAGCTTTCAGCACAAAGCTGCAGTTTGATGAAGTCTGGTTCATGTTAAACTCAGTAAAAAAACAAGCATTCAACTCCTGGACAGTTCTCCCTGCCCCCTTTTTTCTTTAAGGTCCAGAGCATTTAGTGCCCTGGGGCAGTGGCACATAGGCTCTTGCATGCACAATCTGCTCAGTGACTCTGTTTCATGTCTGCAGAACGGTGCTCACTGCCTGCTCACATGCACAGGGAGGCCCAAACAAATGTCCCACCACTTCAATATTCCCAGCCTAAGCCTGTCACCCCTTTGCATTCATCAACAGCATAACAGCATAGCATTCCCACTGTGGGAAAGGGAACAGAATTATTCCTCCAAGAATCGTCTATCCTAAGTAGCAGTTATCTATTTGGAAGAAGCAGCCAGTGAATAGGCTGTGTGCTAACCCGCAGGCAGCCCTGCCTCTGATGGGGTTGGTGCTTTGGGCTGTAGTGCATTCCACTGCAGGCCAATGTGGTGGTCAGGCTGTAACTGGGCTGGGTTAAGAAGTTTTCACACACCCCCATCATCACCATCTCTAGATCTCCTGAAGTTTACCAGCTCCTCAGCCACCAAACCATGCAAGTAAGCTGCATCTACATTAGCTTTTTAGTTCAGGTGAGGAGTTTGGTTCTGAAGTTAATTTCCTATTCACTGCATTTTGCTTCCCATCATGGTGCAGTCTCATACCTGGTGAACTGAATCCCTTTCAGGTGAAAATAAGCCAGAAGATTGTGCTTCCAGGGGTGCATCTGTTGTGCTCCAGCTATTGGCAAGCATTCAGTTAATTGGACCAGAACAGAGCAAGTCCAAAATAAGCTCCCTCTGAAACACATTTAGTGTGAATGTTAAATATTCAGCAGCAGCTCTCTTGTTTTCCAGATCTGCTCCTATTACACCACACTACTTGTTAAGGTAGGCATGCTTACTTGTCAAAATGATCCATGCTTGCTTGTGTGTCTGTTGAACCTGTCCAAACTTTTTTAGCAGGATGGATTTTAACCTGGGTCAGGGTGACAGAACTGAGTTAGGGAGCAAGGAGACATGAAGATTCACTGGCACCTCTGTGGGGACAGTAACCTCCAACGAAGACAGTCTCAAATGCAGCCAGAATAGCACCTTCAGCCTCAGGCCAGCTGAGCCATCCCTGGGAGCCTGGCTAGCCCATGGGTGCACTGACCACCAAACTGTAGTTCTGAAGTTGGCTCCTAAATTCTCCTTCTCCCCTCTGCAAAATGCCACAGGCTTACCCATGGACTCAGGATTGACTGATTGACATAAAATTCCTCCTGGAATGTAAGTGTGCACCTCCCCAGAGGTTTTACCCTCCAGTTAGCCTCTACTCCCACTCATGTCTCCCCGACCTTCTCTCTTGCCTGCCATTGTGATTAGAAAGCCTTCTCTCCCTCACACACAGAGCAGCTGCTTATAATCTAACTTCCCTCTGCTTCTCCAGGGCTTCAAGACTGACTCGATGCTCCAGGCATTCCAGCTCCTACAGAGCAGCAACAGAGCAGGGAGGAAGCTCTCAGTCTCGCCACTAACATTAAGTCAGTTCTCCCCATTGTACTGAAACTTGGTCAAGTGAATCAATGCGCTGGAACATAGGGCTCAGACAGCCATAAAGAGGGAAAAGAAAACTGGCCCGTGTTTCCAGGTAGTGGCACATAATGTGGAAGATGATCTCAGCACTAACTGTTTCAGACAAAATTTAGCAGTTATTTCCATCTAAGTCTTGGCTCCATTCATTTTGCCTGAGACTTAGACCTATTTTTGGAAACCTTAAAAATATACAGGGAGTTGCCAGCCATTTTTATTCCAATGCAGGAACATTATATACTGAAGACATTACTCTTGGCTCCTGCTCAGATGGCAGTTTTTTTCCAGGTGAACACCAAACCCTGCCCCATGACAATGTTGCTGAAGTAAGTATTGCAGCTGTTTCTGGGCTAGAACACAAGTAGACTCAAAAAAACACAGAACCTTATTGTGCGGGAGATGCCTAGAGCAAGAGTCTAATCTGGGACTGTTCATGCTACCTCTCCCACCCAGCTGATTCACTCACAAGTGAAGGGAATTCCCTCCCACCTTTTTAACACTACATGGTGTGATCTGCAGTCAGGGTTGCATGACTATGAGAGACATGAACCCCTGGGCAACCCTAATGCCCCCACACACTCTGCATCCAGTTCTTCTTTTCCCCACAGCAAAACATGATGATGCACCACACAGTACAAACTGCCCCCCCACCCAGTTAGACACAGGCATGACAGATGGCATCATTTATTTCTCTTAGGTTTTTACTAAACACGTGGCATCTCTGATCCTAAAATGCAGAGAATTAAGGCACTTAGGATATTTGTACCAGCAGAGTGAGTAGGTTATAAAAAAAAAAGGAATGGATAGGTGGGTAGATAGGTAGATAGAGCACAGATAGATGGGTAGGTAGATGTATAGATGTATACATACATACTGTGTTCTTAGCTGTTCTCTGTCCCAGAAGTGGCTGCCTTCGGCAATATACACTCGGTCCCAATTAAGCATGCTCTGTTTCAGGAGAATTTTTCTGTCTTCATAGGGAACACAGACTTCCACTTTTAAAACACAGCCATAACTTTTTTTCCTTTGTCTTACAATTTTTTCTCTCACTCAACTCGTTCTGTTTGTTTGTTTGTTTTTAAGAAAAGAAAATCCCCTGAGTTAAAATAACAAGGAAAAAGCCCCCAGTGTCAAAACTAGTTTTTCAAGGCCAAACACATATTTTGAGAAGATCCCCAAGCCCAGGAGCCTTCCCCTTTCTGCACCAGAAACCTCCCTCCTCAGCAATCCTGGGGGCAGGGAGGATTAGCTTACTGATGTTTGTACAGTGCTTTGAAAACACAACAGTCCTCTGGGTAATTCTCTTTTAGAAACCACACAGCCATCAAGATACCAAAGTCCCTCTCAGTGAGAGGTTAGTCTACAGCTAAAAATATCCATTAAGGAAAAAGGATGGTTCCTCAAGAGCAAAGGAGGTATCAGAAGTCCTCACTGAAGCCAGGGAGGAAGATGGCCTCCCAACAGTCCCAGGGCTGAGTCGCAACATACTGAACTTCTGTGTTTGTGCATGTGCCTTTTGGCTCTCCGCGGTGATCTGAGAAAAGCAGCACAGCCAGGGTCAGGCTGCTGCTTTCCTGAATCACAGCACAAGGCTCCCCTAACAGCTCAGCAAGTCTCCCCGGGCTCAAAGTGCACCATCCTTTCTGAGGGGTGGTGGGGATCACAGAGGGCACAGCAATTTCCTACAGCAGAAATCACTGGCAGTATTGGTGGAGCCCCATGGTTCAAGGGCACTAAAGTCTCTGTCTCTCTGTAAAGAGAAGCAACCCGCCTCTCACAGAGCTCCAGGGAGGACAACTGGAGACTGCCTCACTGTCCCCTGCTGCCAGCTGCCAGGCTCCCTGAAGGAGATGAGCACCTAACCTGAATCACTCAGCAGGCACTTGCTTCTCTGGGAGGACTTTAATTTTTTTCTTGCCTGTATTCCCTTCTTTCTCGTCTTGTTGCTCATTGCAGGACTTCCAAAATCAGGGAACAGACCTACATGTTTTGAAAAACACTGAGAACTAGAGGAGTTTGAGCTTCTTTGTTTCCTAGCTGCAGCCAAATCACTGTTTTCATGCTTAATGAAAATGTTTGCATGATTATTATTATTAGAGAATTTACTTTTTTTCAAAAAGAAAAAAGAATATGAGATGCCCACACACATCTAATTCCAGGAGCTCAGGTTCATAAAAAATGCTGAGGATATTAAAAACTCAAGATTAAATCATGAAAGCTGGCAGTATTGCTTCACTTTAACCCAATGGATGCCAAATTCTCTACTGATACAGCTCCAGAGTTACAGTAACAGAAATTTTGCCTCCGTATCTCTGAATGTGATTAAACTACCACTCCTTTGGAAGAAGATTTAGTTTTAAGCTTTACGCTGTATTAGATATTCTCCCTGAAGGACTGCTCCACACTATTGATTGTATTTAGTACTCTCAAACTACAAGCCAGTCTCCAGTAAACCATTATGCATTTCATAAGTCATGAAGTTTGGCTTTTTTAACCAGCGGCATTTGCTAGCTGGCTTTTTCACCTTAGTATGAGATGTGTATCAGCACTACAAAGACAAACTCTGTTTTTTCAAAACTGAAGCTGAGATTCTGATCTGGTCATGGGAGTCCATCAAGTGGGTGTTTAAAGTTTTTATTTCATATAATAATAGCAGAAAAGTGAGCAATTTATCTTCACCTTTCCAAGTTGTTAATTGGAAGTTTTCCATTGTGTTCTCTAGGAGTTGATTAATGAATAATAGAACCTCGTTGGGTTGATCCTCCTCCACTGTGACAAATTTCCATCTTCTACTTGAGTTGATACATGAAGAGCTAAGAAACTTTCCTAGGCCAAAGGCAAAACCCTAATGCAGCTGTAATTATAGGGTTTCCCTCAGGTCACACCCATCCTGCCAGTTTCCTCAGGGGATTTACACCAGCAAGGTTAAAATTGCACAGCTGAACCATACAAGAACCATTTTTTCCTTTTTACTTGGCAGTAGTTAGGAAAAATCAACAGTAAGGAGAGCAGAAACCACAGTCCATTAGATTTTTCTTCACCCACACTGTTGTGTGTTTGCCTTAGATTATTCTGCAGTGGGAACTGTTGACGGTACAAGTGGATGCACAGTGGGCTGCTCCACAGCGCTTCAGAGGAGGTAAGAAAACCAGAGGGTTGCTGGTGTTCCCAGAGAAGACTTATAAATTTATCTGTTTTGATATATGGAAGAGCTGTATATTACAGAAGTAAATAACCTTTCCCCTCCACACCTGCAGGAAGCAGTTTTCTTGTTTCCTGTTGCAGAGTCATGGGAACAGAGAAAGTAGGTTTATGAGGAGCCTCAAAATGTCATCCAGCATTATCTAATCCCTATTTTGTGGCCCACTGGTGGGCTGCAGAACATCATACATGCACACATTGCTTGACACACAGGCAAAGAGCCAGTTCTGCATGGGATCTGCATCTTGCAGAAAGCTCTGAGGATGCAGGAAGGTTATAAAGGAATTTGGGTTTGAATATTTTCAGTTCAAGGAGACAAAAGTGAGCATAGTGAGAAGGTCCATTCTACAGTCAAAGGTAGGCTGGTCAATGAGGAGGTGCTAGAGTGCTCCAAGTTTGACCTTAGACACTGTCTGCTTGTCTCTCTCACACACACAAACACACACACACAAACATGCACTGTCAAAATGTTGGTGTATACCCAAATGCACCATTTTGTTTAGTGAGGGAAGCTGGACATGGGGAGAGGAGTGAAGTGCAGGGAATGCACTGAAGGTGAGGCCTCAGCACAATGTGTGAACATAGCCAATTTGCTCCAAAGAGGTTTTTGGTCCTACCCTGAAACTAGGGCATGCCCCCATCCTGGACTTGGCACACAGATCCTGTCACTACCACTACTTGCCACTACCACTACCTCCACTACCAGTGGAGGACAGCATTAGAAACTGAGCTGACTTTGCCGTAGAGCTCCAAGGGCTTCCATTGCACACTGGCTGACCTCAGTATTTCATTTCTTGCAGTGGGGTCAGCAGTGTTAGAAAGGATGAAGTAGGATAGTTAACTTTTCTTTAAAGACAGGAATATGTACTAGGTGGCTTCTTGAGAGTCCATTCCTGTTTTCTATTATTCCTATTGATGCATTTGTAGGAGCCAAATGCTTTCAGAAGCATAAAAAGTGTAGGAATAGGATGGTGTACAGTAGGGCAGAATACCATAGTATAACATAGCATAAAAGCAAACTTGTTCTTTTCAGTGGTCATCATGTCCTCATGTTGATATTTACCATGTCAATACAGTAGAGATTTCAGGCAATGTCAATTCAGTAAATATTTCATTTCAGCAACACAAACATACAACTGGAGCCGCTCCCACAATAACCAACACAGGGTCAGATACAACCTGCATAGCCTGCTGAGATAATTTGAGCTTTCTGGGAACAAAATATAAACCTTGTATCGCCCCAGTACAAAATGAAAAAATGGTGCAGCACATCACCCCACCACACTGTATTTCATTAACCCACTCCCGTGCTGATGCCTTCTTTCTGAGAAAATGGATTGTTTTGAAAGAGTGGTTCATTAATCTCAAGAGGAATTACTGCAAGTCGTTCTGTCTTGCCTCTGTTTCCCCAGTTAATGCTTAATTACTGGGATGCTGATGGTCTTAATTAACAGTTGCAATGCACTCTGAGGGCCAAAGGTGTAAAAAGATTATGGCATTACTGAGCTTCCCAGGATTCATTTGGTATTATGGGTATACTGGGGGACTGGCAGGGAATCTGCCTTATCCAGAACTAGTTTATGTCTTCTTAGTCACATCACTGGTCCCCGGGGAATCCTCTGAGCATGTGGGGATCTTATGGTGGGAAAGTGCTAAGGACTGCTAAGGACTTGCAGTAATCACAAGAAGAGGTTTCACACTCCAGATCTTTGCCCAAGCTCTTGGATGCAGGAAGCTGATCCACTTCCTTTGCCCCAGCACTGCTGCTATTGGTAAACAAACAGGGAATATAAGCCCTTGTTTCTCTAGACAAATAAAAGACACAAAACAAGAAGAAAACAGATATTGATTACTGGGGGTTGGATGATGAGTGCTAAGTAGTTCTTTGTATTTCAGAATAGAGATGGCAACATGGTATTATTTTAACTGTGCATTTCTGCACAGATGATGCTCTGTTCACCTAAGCCTGGTGACTGGTATCAATATTATGCAACAGAACAAGGAGATGTCAAAATAATTCAATGCTTACCATGAAAAAGCTCCACTCCCTGTGTGGAAGCCTTGAGCCTGGCCTTTGGGACCTTTTATTGCTGGCCAGAAGATCCTGTTCCTTAGATACATACAAAACATGTCAAAAAACCAGTGCCCACCTGCTTTTCTGGGTTGCTGAGCACCCGATCTCCCAAGACGTCCCTTGGCCTTGGATGACCTGGCCCATTTCACCCATGGATGCAGACAAAAGCATTGAAATGTAGACATGTGCAAGCTGCTGACACCTGCTTCAAACAGAATGAAATTAGGAAGCTGCTTTGTCCACCACAAATGACTACAAAAACCTCTTTTTTCCTCAGGCTTTTTCCTCCTTTCCATGAAGATGCATATGATTTTGAATTAATTGAAATGGTATATGTTGGAGAGAGCACCCAGAGCTTCCTATGCCACATGATACATCACATATCCTGGCTTGTTAACATTAAAATGTAGCAGACATCCCTTTCCCTCCCTGCCAAAACCTACATAGACTACCTAATTTATCAGTTCTACAACCACACCCTTGTTCAGTCCCTGCCCCTAGGCCTCTGCATGTCCACAGCAGGCCAAAACACAAATACACCAATAAACTACAAAGCTGAAAAAGCCAACACCTTCCCTAGGTTTTTCTCAGGTTACTTCATGAGGTCCATTTCTTGGGCGCTGACATTAATTCTATATCCGTCCACTTGTCATGTGAATCTTCTCTATTGACTTCAGGGCCCCTAAAAGGCCAAGTGTGAGGGCAGAATATGTGTTCAAATTACCTGAATCTTCTTCCAGTCTCTCCTGAAAAGGGCCTTAGTCAGGCATATTGAGCTTACGTTATCTTGCTGCTGGAATTTTGCTCCCCACTTGCATTCTCATACCCAGATCCAGAGTGCCCTGGGGCCTCAGGTAGTCACAATTACATGAACATGCTTACCCAGAGAAAGCTGCTGATCTGTACAGCCACCCCATACAGACAGTGTCCAAAGGCTCTCTTCTTACACAGGTATCAAGCGATGCTTTTTTTACTGTCTCTGATACCATTCAATGGCATTCACTAAAAACAAAATACAGAGAAGGTTTCCTGATACCTGTGAACAAATGTGAAAAACAGAGACTCAGGAACCCAGCCTAGTAGACTCTTTTAGTGAATATACAATAGAGAGGTATAAAATCATAGAACAGGCTTAGACAGGATGCTCCTTTGCCAATTTATTTCTCCTTATAAGTTAGCAGATATATGATGAAACAGCTTGGGAATGTTCTGTAGTTCCCTATTGTGGCCTTTAATAAGGCCAAACCAGCATTAATGACATTGTCTGGAGGAGTTCAATCCAACCAATCTTGGCTAGCTTCTTAAACACAGTCTAAGTCCTCTGGTTTGTGTGACGTTCAGTCAAATGGATTTTTAGTCATCATTTTCAGAGCCATGTTCCCTTTCTTCATTGTTAGCTACATGGTCTTCCCTGAATGGTAGTATATTCCAGGTGCTGAGCATCACTCTGGGTATTGATCCAAACTCTGCCTCAATCTGAAGAAGTCATCTGTCCTTTCCATGTCTTAGTCACTACATTGCAACACTGGGGTAATGTCTTTCACCAGGAACCTTAACCCTTTGGGGGAAAAAGTACATTAAATACTACCTAGTACTTTCTGGTTTGCCAAACTGTATCTGTAAAGTGTGTCAGTTTCCCTCCAGTTGCATTTTCTTGCAGTTTCCATTCTACAGTATTTCGAGGAAGTAGACCAACAATACACAAATAAGATGTTTATTTCTTTTTAGAAGATTTCCTTTCACACAGGCTGTGTTTCTGTGAACACTAATACTGGATCCACACATTTCTGGATCGCTGACAGTAAACTTTTCATCTGGAGCAGGCAAGGACGTTTCTGTCTGATTAGCTAGGTCATTCTGAGTTTTGCTGACTTCATGCTTTAATGCTAGCACACTTCAGCAGCGATGAGATTTGATCTGGCATAAATCTATAGGGGCATGAACAGGTGATGTTTGATCCATCTTCCTGGGACAAACAAGTTCAGCAATGTTTTTTTAATAAATTTGAACCAGAAGGAAGAGCCACCTCTGAACTGGCTCCTTGTATCACCAGGCCAATGTGTTTCTGGTCTGATACTTGGAGTCTTAAACCTGGATTTACTGGCCTGGTGAACAACTGCTCTTCCAGATTCTCTTCCACTTTGTTTTTGCCTGGCTTTCCACAATAAATGGAGTCAGACTTTCCAAGATGATTCACCCTGGCTATAAGCAGAGATAATCCTGTACAAATCAGTGGGAATCAAGCACACTTTGCTGCTCTCCCAAACCTGTTATCATAACTTAAACTGCTATCAGTTCTACTTTGTCATCTTTACTAATCTTTTCTGTCCCCCACTTCATATTTGTCATAAGGGATGAAGTATTCTCATAAATCCCAATCATACTGCATCACAGTACTGTGCCATTTTTATCTTTGTCATACCCAGGAAACATGGCATCACATCATGCCATGAAACTGAAATGGGAAATATTTAGCATCAAAGGCTAGCTATGTCAATAACCTGCCCTGCAGAGAACTGAAGCACCCTGCAGCCCGTAAGCATGAAGTAAAGAGCAGCCTTGTGTAGGCAAGTCATTCCTGTGCTGTGGGAATGAAATGAGAGAGACTCAGCACATGACACAAACTTTCTCCTGCGCAAACAAGGACTGATATCCTAGAAACAGGCAAAGACAGCATCTTAGATGAACATTCACACCACACAAAACTCCGCAACTACACACACACACAACTTGAATCACCCATCTATCACCAGGTACTGAGCCCTGCTGCTGGCTCCCCTGTCATTTAGCAGGCCATGTGGTTTTGTGTGACTCAGCAAAAATTCCAGAGACAGAATAATTGCACACTAGATCTGGCATATTCAATGCTTAGAAGAAGGAACTCCTCTCCTCCCCTCCATTGCCAAGCCCACATGATAACCTCAGCACTCTGATGAGATACAGAATAATAGAAGCTAATTCAAGGCCTCAACACTCCTATCACAGTGGTATCTGAGCAATTTGCTCTCCTGCTGCCTTGCTCACAGCAGAGCTGGGCATAAATATGCAGGTTCCTGCTGCTGTCATCAGAACCTAGCCCTTGATTTCATTGGATGCAGGGTCCTGACATAGTTGTGCATAAATTTAAGTTCAGGTCAGCTCCCAGTGCTGCACCCTGCAGCGTTGGGAATGAAGAGCAAACTGCTTAACGAATGATAGTCATCTTGTATATATAGCTTTGAAAAGAGCTCAGGATGGTGAAGAATTGAATGGCTTGGTTCTCCTATCCAAAAATAGCTCATGGGGAACAACATACTTTTGTATTCCAGTAAGTCCAAGTGAGAGTAAAAACAGCAAAACTTCTACGTGGTTGTTATTTTTGTCCAGTAAACTGCAAGACCATTCTGTTTCTTTTTAATGTCAGTCCCAAGTATGCTTTATTTACTAGACTTGCTTGTATCATTCTTCTCTAGGCTGACTTTCTTCAGACTTTTCAAGTCTACTTTATGGTAAGACAAATCTAATTTTCTGATACTATTTGGAGGTATAGGATTGGTTTAAGCCCACATTAGAATACATTCTATTCCGTAAGGTAGTGGTTCATTTAATCTCAGTCCCTCTGTTTCCTTACATATAACATGAAAACACTAATTTCTCCTGTTTCAAGAACAAAAAGTTACACTATAATTCCTTATGCTTGTCAATCAGTTGGCAGGTGTGCAGGGGAGAGTATGAGTCCAAATGATTATAAATACAGCACTGTATTTATGAAGTTTGTTACCTTGCTTAGGAAAAAACAAATTTTGCAGATATCCCACTGTGTTCTGTTGGAAAGGCTGCCCAAAGAGATTGTAGCTGAAGGGTGTGGTATGGAATCAGCCTAGTTACTATCCCTCTCAGAAAAGTTATGAGAGCCCATCTCTGTGAACCAGATTCTGTTCCTCCTTACAGTCATGCAAACTGAGTGCAGTGATTCAGGATTAACTGTAACTGAGACACAAATCTGACCTGTTGGGTCAAATTCCAGGATAGTTCGTGTATCCAGGCTCAGAAGAGCTTGGATCTTCACTTTCCTGGTAAATGTCTCTATTGATAGAATGCTCAGGAAAGGAGGAAGAACATTTCACTGGCAATCTCTGCTATATTGAGGGCTAGCGTCACCTTTCAAAATTATCAAATTAATTCCATATTGGACTCGTTTATATACTCCACAGCTTTTGACTTAACTACCTTGTTTGCAGAGTGATTTGGAATAAAAGTGGGTACTATAAAAACATGGATGTCTGGGAATGATGAATTGATGTCATTTTGGTGAGGGGCTCTCTCAGCTTGTCCTCAGCTAAGAGCATTTCTTGTATTTCAGCTCTGCTTCTAAAGTAACCATGGTTCAAGGCATCAATATTTCATGAGGCATAAATGGTTCCCCTTTAGGAAAAGTAAAAGCAGTTTTTCCTGTTTGTGAAATCTCCACGTTGCCAAGAACAAGAAAGCTTTCGAAACTCTATCTCTGCTGCTTGCAGAGCTTCACTGCCTTATAGGGTCTGAATCCCCTGGATACACACTGGGGGCGGGCTGGGAATGCTGGCTTTTCCTCCTTCTGGGTGATTCTGGGAGGCCCGCAAATGATGTCATGGTACATTTTAGGCTACAATAACAGGAAATTATCAAGTGTTTACACTGGCAGACTGGGCTGTGATGTGATTTTCCTCCTCTTCCTCTCCACCCCCACCCCCTGCCTGCCTCGCCCCTGCCATTGACTTCCTTGATATATCTGCTTCCTCCGATTAAAATACTACAAGGTGACAACACTGAAGGAGGAAAAAGGAAAGTGGGGGAGGGAGACAGAAAGGCATATTTTAAAAGGATGATTCCCCTCGCACCACTCACGCAGAGCACAGCCCCCCCCACCCCCCGCCGGCCCCACACACACTGTGTTACTGCAGCAGCCCAGACTGAAGTCAGAAACTCGGCCTGCTGAGGCATGAGAGGATGTGCCTCTCCAAGCTGCAGAAATGAAAAAGAAACTCTCCCCTCCCTAGCACAGATGAGTCACAGAAGAGATCTCCCCAGCAAAGTTTTGCTTCTGAATTTCCCCATGCCACACAGGCACATCTGAAAATATATGGCATAGGCTGATGGACTCCAAGGAGGAGGCGGCCACACTTTCAGGGCTTGGGTCAGAAGAAGGACGCAGGTGAACTTTACCCAGAGGCTGTGCCACAATTTGAGGCCAACATCAGGTTTCAGTCAGAGGTGAGTGAAGGTGCTGGGTTCGGGCTGGGTTTCAGGCACTGCTCGGACCAGGGATGCACAGCATGAATGCTAGATATTCTGTCCTTTCCAGCATGCTAATATGGAGGGAAGGAGGAAGATGTAAGGACATATCCAGAAGACAAGGGATTCCAATGAGGAAAAACAGGAGCACCGCTAGAGTAATGGGCTTTGGGGCAGTTCATGTTTCCCTGAAGTATACAGCAGGACTATATCCTTCCAGCTCATTGCTACTGCACTAGCAGTAGTGCAGGGGTAGCAGAGCACACACAAGCAGATCGGAGTTGGGGGACACTAAGGAGTAGCTAGGGGTGACTAACTCTAGAGCAGATATCAGGATTGCTGGAGGATGTATGAATAGACAAGTCATTTACAGTAATGTGGAAGAAAGTCTTGAGATGAGAAAGATAGCAAATGTTAGAGAAGTTTTCTGTAAATAAAGATGTGTAAAAGAAGCATACCTCAGGATAAGCTGCGGTTTCCTTTCTACACTCTGTCACAGGACAAGGTATACAATGAAAGCAAAAAGGCAATTCACTTTAATGATTTTTTTTTTTTTTTTTTAGCACAGTATGCACTTAACCTGACATAGGATATCACTGAGACCACAGAATTTCTGCCTGTTCAGGAGAGAATTGGACTTTTTATAAGTAAAAAGCTTTAAATCATGCCAAGAAATCTCCCAAAAGGAAAAGCAAAAAGCCTGAGACAGTCACTGTACAAAACTGCTAGGATGGAGGAAGCCTTTCTTAGAGCACTATGGCTCTACTCAGTGCATTTAGAAATTGCGGATCTCCAGTTCATAAAGCTCAAGAGCAGAAAGGCAGGAAAAACATTTAGAAAAAAATACACTCAGAGGTACTTACACCCTGCATCTATGCTGCAAGTGTAAAGTGCAATTTACAGCAGTTAGAGGAAGGAGCAGGAACCATGAAGATGTGACTTCACCACTTTACGTTACTCAAATACTTACCTGTGGTCAGTGACAAGCTGATACAAACTGCATTAAAGCCCCTGGTGCTACGTCCTCAGTGTTATCACCAATGATGTTATTACCTGAGGCAGCTAATCAAGGCTGTGAGGGAAAGACCATCCCAACAATGCTCACACATTCGTTATCCTCCAGCATGGGTCTATCCTGGTCCAGAATAAATAGGAAGCTTTTGCCCCAGGCAGGTAGCTGGGATCTTAAGCCCACTTAAACATGTCCTTTGCTCCCAGACATGCTTAAAATGAAGCACAACCTCAAATGCTTTGCTGAGTGAGGGGTTGAGGCTTTCCTTTCTTTAGTAATCCCAAAGACAAATTGTAAGGGTGTCCTATCTGCAAAAGAAAGCAAATGTCCCACAGAGCTGTCTTGGCTGTGTCCCCTCCCAACTTCTTGTGCCTCGCCATCCTTCTTGCTGGCTGGGCATGAGAAGGGGAAAAATCCTTGACTTAGTATAAACACTACTTAGCAACAACTAAAAACATCAGTATGTTATCAACATTATTCTCTACTAAATCCAAAACATAACAGTATACCAGCTACTAGAAAGAAAATGAACTCTATTCCAGCTGAAACCAGGACAAAGGGTTTAGCCACTGGTAAGTTTGTGGACTAATTAGCTCATCTTTAGGAAGCACTTTGAAGATGAAGAGTCCTGTGCACTCTAATTGTTATTATTAAATATACCTCCAAGGCAGCAAAGTGAAAGGAGAGAATTGTGCACTCTGTCACAAGCTTTGTAACAAACAAAAAGCAATAGGCTAAAACTACAACCTGATCTACGCTATGAAATCATAGTGGCCGCCAAGAACCAGGTGAATAGATATGGATATGGTACTTAACACTGCTAACACAGGGAGCACAGAGGATCAACTTCATGCGAGGCTGGGGTGGGGGAAGGATATTCACTTCATATTTTGCTCCCAAATGAATGGTGGGATGGAAATTTGTTTCAAAGAAACCCAAGCAAGCAGTAGATTAAAGTCAACCTCACTACATCATTCAAGCCTCCTTCTTAAATAGTGACAAAGGTGGCCTCACGGGAGAATGACTTCTGCAGTTTGGCAGCCAGGAGGGAGGGTGGCTGCAATTAAGGCCTTTGGTGGGGAATTACGAGTCACTCCTCACCAATTTTCCTCCAATGCTCCTCTGCAGGCAGGGATAGGCTGAAAGAAGGATATTGAGAGTGTTAGATAGGAAGGATTTAGAACAGCAAGCAGCTGTTTTTTTTTCAGGCACAACCTTTAGGCTGAAAACAGGTTTGTTCAACACGTGATAGCATCAGTGTGGTTACAAACTGCCCGGCCACAGCAAGTGGACAGGGGCCCCCAAACACACACTCCCATCATTCAGTCACCAAGGATTTTCCATCGCTTTTTTGCAAACTTTGTGAGATGTGAATTAAAACCTTTTCAGACAAGTACGTCGTCAAATCTAAATATGTCCAGGAGAGCAGGGCTACAATTACACAGAAAAACAGAAAGGCAGCAATATCTGGAAGGGGCACTGCTTGCACTTCAGTGAGCAGAAGTTTAACAGCATGACCATCTGAGAGTCAGTGTATCTCTTGAGGGTGCTTGTTCTTGAGTCCTGAGAAACATCCAGATTTGGGAACTTTCATTCGCTTCCTGCATATGTCAAATGCATTTGCTTTCTGTGAGTCAGAGCCTGGGGCTTCACCAGGCTCTGACTTCACCATCCACAACTGAATTTCCCTTTGCTGCTGAGTCACTCTGCCCACAGACAGGCTGTGCAGATGCCCTGTACATGCAGGCTGAATGATTGTGGGAGTGTGCTGCACCAGACCCTAAATTTTCCATACCCTGAGGCCCCAGGAAAGTCACTGCCCTCACTGGCACAACGAAGTCTCACCAGTCATGGTGCTGGCAGTATTCAGGGTAGCCGAGAACATGGCTTGTTTCTCTGAAAGTGTCCGGAGCTGCGTCAGCGGCCCCTGTCATCCATTTCATGGGTACATTAAGTCTGACATCCTATCACTTCTGGAACAGTATCCATCTCTGTAATAGCCTTTGTAGGGGATGAGGGAAGTGGAGGATGGGGTTTGGTCCATCCCGTAATGAAACACTTGACCAAGAGATTTCGTGCAAGGGGCTTATGGCTTCTTCATCCCAGCCTGGGGCAGGCTGGGTCCAATAACTGCACCATGTTCAATGCACAGGGAGCACAGAGTTCTCACAACCCTCAGAAGCACAGCAGCAAGCATATGCTTTGGAGTATTTGGGGATGCTATGGAGTTAACATGGCTAAAATCACTGGAAATTCAGCCCATTGAGTTTAGACAATATTAAGAAAACAGACTCAGAAGAGAAGGACAGGAGTACTGACCTTTTAACTGTTTTCAGGCTGTCACCGGCTGGTAAGCAAGTAGGAGTTAATGTTATCTAACAGTGATGAATGGCCACTGTGAGCGGTCCTCTACCTCAGTTTGAATCCCGCTCACCTCACAAGCCCTGCAACTGTGTCAAAGGCACAAGATCAAATTGCATCAGCTAACTTGCTGCCGCTCTGTGGCAAAAGGGGTAGGGAGATGGAGTATGAAACTGTCTGCAAATCAATGCAGGAAAAGGGTGTGGGACACAGCACACTTGGCTACCTTGGTCAGGTTCCCACTTGCAGCAGCAGCAAAGAACCTCACTTTGTGCAGTTATGCCTCAGAATCTCATCTGAGCAAGAAAACTGATAACCAGGATGGCTCATTTTGTCTTGCTGCAGAAGGCTTTATTCTTCCTCTCTCTGCTGCTCCTGATGAGTGCACAATGCTAGTCTGAAAGTGCTTGACTGGGAAGGGGACCAGCCACAAAACACACTCCTTCAGAAACCTAGCTTGGAAACCAGGCTTACATGGAAGTGCCAAAGGGTGTGTGGGTCTAGCAGAGATCTCATGATCATGTATTTATTTATCACGCAGGGCACCAGAAACAGGTTGGTCCTTAACCCACTGTTAAATACTTTATTTTTAAGTGGAAGAGGAAAGAGTAGCAACCTAGCAAGATAGTGACTTCTAAGCACAAAGTGCATGATACTGCTCGTTAAGGAAACCACCCACCTAAAAATCATGTCTGGGAGTCCAATACAATCCATCCCCATGCCATTGCTCTCATCTACTCCTAGATCACCTATGGCCTGAGACCTGACCCCCTACTCCTATCCAAGCACTGCAAAAGAGACTGAAAACTGACCAGAGGCTACAGTTACCAGCTCCCCAGCAGGGCCAAAGGAACAGGTCATAAGCATGGGTAAGCCTCAGTACCTTCCTTTGTTGGGCTGCACTGGAGCCATCAGGGAATTGTCCCACCAACTGCTCTCATGGCGGATAACACCAGCAGACAGCAATGCTTTTCCCTTATCACTCACTAAAGCACAACTCCTCACAGTGCTCCTCTTGCTGGAAACCTGCAGCTAAGGGGCTCCACAAGAGAGAGAGAAGCGTGGTCTAGGGAGGGGAAGGGACTCTCATCTGCTTTGCCAAAGCTGCATTGCCAAGAGCAGGCCCCTTTTCCCTATCACTTTTGCACTGTGTGAAGCTGTGTTGGTGTTTCCCAGTGACAAGCAACTCCTCATCCTTCCACACTGGGGAGCACTGAGAACATGAAAGGAGGGGGAGCTGTATATATTTCATGCTAATTCAGAGGTCAGCACAAGTTAGCAGTACTGGTCAGCATACCTAAGGGAGTTGTCTGCTGGGAAAGCCTAAGCCGTTTTGCAGGACTGTGTTCTTTTTACCGATATTTTCATTAAAGGAGTCAAAGTGCTTTTTGTCATATGATTTAGTTTTAGGCAGTCCTGTCAGGAGCAGAGATTTGGACTTGACGATCCTTATGGGTCCCTTCCAGCTTGAGATATTCTATGATTCTATGATGCTAAGTGGGGTTTTTTACTTTCTGATCAATAAAGATGGAAGGATTTTGATGAGCTAAAAATGCCTCATTGCATCTTTCTTATGTTGGACATAACATCTGCATTAATATATTACTGTGTTTGCATACAGAACTTTTCTCTTGTTTTGACTTTTATTGCAATCAAGCCTTCAAATCCCTAAACCTACTGTGGAGATAGTTTTATAATTTATATGTTATTAATATACAGAAAGCATTTTTCCACAGTATCTTCTGGTGACTGGACAAACCTCGAAAGAGGCAACTCCAGCATGTAGCCAAGACAGCATATTTCTGTCTTCGTCACTTTGAAACTCAGCTGGATGATTATTCTCTGGAGTGAATTATATCATTCACTGCACTGTTCTCTAAGTTAAGTGTATTTTTTAAGTAACCTTTTTCCTTATATATATAGCATTTTGACTCACAGAAAATGAGACTCTTTCCCCAAGGATACCATAACATATACGTTATGAAGATCACAAGCAAGGCATTGAAATCCAACTAAAGCTTGGCAACACTTCATAGATGATGATTTTCCATATACTGCTCTTTAACTGAACAACAAATATCTATCTAACCAATTCTGCTCGCCACCAACTCCATGCAGGTTTTTTGAGCTTAAAGTACATATTCTTCCTCTGATAAACCCAGTGCTGAGTTCTCAGCAGAGTTAGATCCTTTGATCAGAGGAACTACAGTTCCTCTATCACATCAACATTGATTGACTTAATGTTGCTGCTGTAACTGCTGTCTTTATGACAAAGAGGAGTGGATGCTAACTGACACGACAGGAATGTACATTTGGATCTAAATGGAGTTGTGCTACAAAGAGCAGTGTAATAGCCTGTTCTGATGTTGATATCATGCTTTCTGTGCGGAAGTGGGACTGCCATGTGCATTTGGAGACCACACTCTTCTGAGGACAGCAGTGAAGGCTGCTCCCCTCAATTGCAGAAAAATCTGTCTCCTGTGAAACAGCTGCTGAAAAACGGATGTACACCAGCAGAGTAAACATGGAAATAAGCACTGCAGCATTCTGAACTACCTCCTAACTTCGCAGCCAGTAAGATGTAACTGTTCCAGTGGATTTGACTTGGATTCTTAAAATGGGGTCATGGCCTATGATTATATCATGGACCCTTTACCTGACGGGGGAAAACTCGAGAACAGTCCTGATAAATCTCTGTTAAACTGTTGCAATTAATATAAATTTCCAAGAAGACTATACATGTCCACAGAAAACATAGCACCACTTCGATCTAATCAAGAAAAATTCCTATGCACCAGCACGTGTAGCTTTACCCTGGTCACCCCCTCCACTCTATGCATAGCAAAGGTGGATGCAGGAGAACACCTAGGCCTTCCTTCCACTGCCAGGGTGTCTCCAACTTTTCATGTGCTTTGTGCCTTAAATGTTTGCAGTGTTTTTTCTTTCTCCTTAGACGAAAACTAATTCATTGTAATTGCATTGGAATAGAGGGAAGTTACCTGGTGTTTCAATAAAAATAAAGCAGCCTTAAAATGCTATCCTGAACAGGAAAGTCGTAGTGACAGACAAAACTTAATCAAAATTACAATAAAAATACAGCCTTAATGAAATTTAAATACATAAATGTTACTGTATACAGAAATTTTTACTTACTAAACAAAATAATCTTAGCACATCATCCTGCTATATAAACAATGGGATGTGGGTTTTTTTTTCATAGGTCAACAATATTTGTTATTTCAAAATTAATCATAGGTAACAATTAAGACTATCCAGTTAGTTGAAAGATAAATATTTCTAGTTTATATCTATGCCTTAAGAAAGTAAATTACATTAAAATAATATTGAGTACCGTAGATTATGTTTTGAACAGCAAAACCCATATAGATATTTTGGCTAATAGCTCAGTGACTTTGTTACATAAAAATCAAGAACTGTTGAAATGTGTTCATCCACTGAAAGTTTCCAATGCAATTTTGATCTCACTGAGGTCAAGGAAAGGTTGCCATTGAATTCAGCAGAGCCAAAAAGGATTTGCTGTCAGAGGGCTCCCTTGCTGCTACCCGAATGCCACAGCAGTTCCTGTGAGCCCGCACAGCAGGTTATCAAACAGTGCTGGCTCTCAGGACCACAGATATTCAGTTCAGACTGCTGCCTTCTTTATATGTGCGTGAGTGCAGGCAAATCAGATGTACTGACTTGTTTAGGTAAAACGAGGAAACAGAACATTGTTAAGAAAAAAAAATACCCAGGCTTCCTCCTTGCTGTCAGAGCAGGACTGAGCACAAATCTTTCCCAGCATACAAAATGAGATTATGGTCTGTCAGGTGATGAAGGGCATAGCTAGCGTCATGGGGTATATGCCAGCTGAGGGAATATGCTGTAGCCCCAGGTCATGGAACTGGGCTATATGGTGCACATTCAGGCTATAATGCAGCATCACAGCCTGCCTCCAAACAGCCAGATGAGAGAGAGGCATGTAAAAGAGCATGGGATGAAGTACAATATAGGAAGGACCCATGGGATTCAACAGGTCTGATCCGTTGTGTATCAAGTACTGCAACCTGAGGCCTAACCAATCATTTGAAACATGCTAAGGCAGCAAGTAAATGCAGTAAGAACTATCTGCACTCCCTTCCCACCAAGGGAATAAACCATGCTGAAGGTTTACTGCTAAAGGCAAGGGGGAACAGACGTTCTGAAGCGTTAATGTTTCTTGCTCCTTTTCAGCTTCTGTTTGAAGTTAGCAATGTCATAATAGCTTTTAAATTTCACCAGGAAAATAGGTATTGGGATAATAATAGTTAACATGCCAAATACCGCAGCTAAGGCTGCCGTCACTTGGCCAACTGTGGTGAGAGGGATAATATCTCCGTAGCCCACTGTAGTGAGTGTGATCAAAGCCCACCAGAAGCAAACAAGAATGTCAGTGAAGTGCAGCTCCCCTGTGTAGGAGGGATGGCTACCAAGCAACTCCCCATAGAAAAAGAGAGAGCCAAAGAAGAGGGTCTCAAAGGCCAAAATCATCAGCAGGATGCAAATCTCTCTGAGGATAGACTTGAGAGTGTAGCACAGAACCCTCAGGATCAGTGGCGTTTCTATCAGCTTGGATATCTTCAGGAGTTTGAGGAGATAGACAATGCGAACAAAGCCCAACCAAAGCCCCAGGCTTGGCATTCTCTGAATCTGCCCAGCCACAAAGAGCTCAATATAAACTGGGAAGAGGGAGAGGAAGTCAACCATGTTCAGGGGATTTTGGAAGAACAACTTCTTGTCTGGGCAGAAACAAAATCGCACGGAGAACTCAAAAGTAAACCAGAGGACGCAGAAAAGCTCCAGATGAAGCAAGTAGGCAGCCTGGTGGTAATAGGGTTCATGGTCGTTGTGGGAGACCGCAGAATAGCCAACAGAGGTGAAGTTAGCAGTAAAGAACTCAAATTGTGCCTTGGTCTCCTCACAGAATATGATGACAATTCCAACGATGAACAGCAGAGAAATAAAAGCCAAGCACCGCAGAGGGAGGAAAGGGCACGCATGCAATTAATTCAACAAACAAGTATTGCATAACCTCACTGCCCCACCAC
Organism: Haliaeetus leucocephalus; assembly: GCF_000737465.1. NCBI lineage: Eukaryota > Metazoa > Chordata > Aves > Accipitriformes > Accipitridae > Haliaeetus > Haliaeetus leucocephalus. Next base: position 145,108 of record NW_010972776.1, on the reverse strand, counting down.
AACCCCAGGATCCCCTCCACAGGCACAGTACAATCCCAGATTAATCTTTCTCAAATCACCATTGTTTTGCTCACATGCAGTGCATTTTCTCCTTCCAGATTTGAAAAATAGAGAAGATTGGAGTCAAAGAAAAAACCACCTGAACTCATATATCAGAGTTTGTCAGGAAGGGGGAATGTCTGACAGCTGGAGTAATACAGACAGACTCACACTGAGGGCCTCTTCAGCACTAAATGTTGGCTCTAGAAATACCAGCAGCACAGAAAACATCCTCTGCAGTCTCTGACTTGTGCTTGTTGCTCTGCATGCCTGACATTTTAAAGAGGCAGGGGGCATGCATTTTGTACAGAGAACAGGGACAAGAAAAGAGAAGGAGGTGTCTGTCAGTGAGAAGAGAGAATTTTATTTTCTTTTTTAATCTGGGACTCAAAGCATACTCATCAAAGCTATGAAGCCATTAGCATTTTTCTTGGACCCATTCCAGTAATCCCAAAGGACAAAGGCTATGTCCGTCTCCACATACAGTATTACCTTAGCACTGAAAGAGGAAAAGGGTTTTTCAAATATAGACCAAATCTTTGGCTGCCACCTGGTTCGCCAGCTGAAATCCCTTCTTTCTGTCTGGACTATGAGGCATTGGTCATCAGTCTGTTCATTTTCATCCCAAATGTTAAACTCCTCTGGATGGACCTCTTTATTATTCAGCTTTAGCCAGCAGCAGGATGCTAGCTGTGTCTCATTTATTTCCCAAAAAGTCAATTCTTCTTCTAAGACTGACCTACAGGTATTGATGGGGCAGTGGAAATGTTTGGTTCTGTAATAGTTCAACACATAGCTGAAGATCTCAGCACTCCTATCAAAAAAAAACTCTTTGGTGGTAGGATCATAGTCATAGATGCTTGGGGCATGTGGCTCTGTTAGGCTGCACAGCTTGGTCCCTGGGAAGGTCCGGAGGGTGCTGCTGTATGTCTCATATCTGACTCCCCCAATATTCAAGATGATTTTTTCCTTGGAGCCTTCCATCTGCGAGGGAGATGCAAGTCCTCATAGGCTCTTGTTTATCTTCAGTCAAAAAGAGAAGAACACAAATTAGAAGAAGTAAAGTAAAGCAAGTTTTGGAGCAGGAATGTTTTCCAGGGTACCTCATTCCAGTGCTTTTAAAGCACATTTTGTACCTGCAACCTGCATCTCCTATAGGCAGGAAGGCACTTCTGCCATTTCCTATCATGTTCAGTGCCTGTTCCCAGACTCTGCTCCATGGCCATATTGTCTGAGCACTTTTCAGGAGATGCATCAAACACAATGACAAACATCTGGTTTGCATTGCTCTCCCTCTCAGCTTCTCCCCATGGGGACAGAGCACACAATCCAGAGTCTGTTTCACCATAATTTTTCATATGCTGTAGATAATCATTGCAATAAACTCATTTGAGTCTCATTCCCAAGGTGTTCCTTCCACTATCCCTCCCCTCCTCTAGTTCTTCCATCTCCGCCCCCAATTTCTTTCTTTACAAGCAGTAAAGCACACCTCCATGTGCCAAAGAGGTAAAACAGTCATCAACAGCTTATTCTCCAAACAAGTCTTTAAACATAATCTCCTGTGTTGAGCCTGGCATAACAAGTTTCACAAGAGATCCTGCTGCCTCGTGGAAACATTTACATTGTCTGAGTTACGTTTTTTCCTTGAGTCTTCCCTATACAGAGTCCCACTGAACCAAATCACCTTTCTCTCTGCAGGAAGCTGCTCTTTACCTGGAATCTATACGCAGGATTCCTGGACTAGACAGAAATGCAGAACAACATACTGCCTCCTCCTTCAGGGCTGGCTGACATCTCAGTATAGCACCAGAACCCGCTGCCAAGGCCTCTGGCATTGGAAAGCATGTTCAGTTGCTTATTTCCTGTAATACATCCCCTGTTTTGCTCTTCAAAATCTTACATACCTGGGATAAACTTGAGCCCTGCTTTATGAACATTATTCTAAGAAGGGAGGGAAACCAAGGATCTCTGTAGCCTCAGAGGCACGTAGGAGAGGTGCAGAATAGGGGCAGGATGTTCCTGAGAAAGTGACTAGGACTGTCTTTCATGCACAGGTATCCACTTCTGACTGTCTGTACCCCTCCATTTCCCCTCCTCCATTCCTATACATTTCCATCCAACTTTCTCTTATGCCCTGCATTTCTAGTTCTGGCCCTTCTCTTCTTGTAACAGAGCATGCTTCTCTATCTTTCCTTCTCTTACCCAGAGGTGGCTGCTCAGTGTGCTGGAACCATGCACACAGAAACTCCAGTTGTCCCTCCTCCCTTTTTTGCAGAAAGTGCTGAGCATGGGAGTCACAGGTCACTTCTGCAACAAACCTTTCCAGCCAGGATTAGCAGGGAAACAAGCCTGGCATCAGGGGAGACTCCCAGAAATAAAGAACTACATACAGCACTTCATTCAGCTTTATCAGAAAAGACTGGAAGCTGCAGCTTGGTCACACACTCACGGCACAAGAGAATTACTGCCCCTCTGCTGTCCTTGCCAATCCCAACATATGTGAGGCTCGATGCAGCTTTACCCTACAACTTTCAGTAACTTCAATGAGAGCAGGAATGAGCATAAGGACTAAAAGTGTGCAGGCATTGCTTAGTACTTGCTGCACAGGAATCCACACAGCGTGATTCTAAGCAGGTTAGATTAATTCAGCACTCAGCAAATCTGGAGTTATATTATTGGCCTCTGTTGCCTAGCTTTCTAAAGAGCACAGTGATTTTTGAGATCCCAGCTAAAATTGCCTTTATCTGCTTAGAGTATCTGCCAGACACGTCTTAAACATACCAATCCCCATGTAAGAAATGAGCCGAGAAGTGCCATTTCATATTCTTACCTTGGTGCTATTGCAGCAACCCTGCAACCAGAAGAAAGGAGAAGAGACTGGGAAGAACAGAGACAAATTCAGTGAAAACAGGATGTTCGATGGCTAGTCTCCAAAGCTCAACTCTCATGGATGCCAGAAAACAAAACCAGCCAATAGCCCTGAGAAGATGCAGAGGCCCCTCTCCCTTGTTCTCTACCCTATCAGCAGTCACTCTCCCCACTCGGGGAATAACACTCAAACAAGAAGGCAACAACTGCCAGGCCAGATACACTCTCACTACACTGCCACCCACTGCTCTACTAACAATCTCAAAGGGCCATGGTGTTTGGTAAACACGTGGAGCTCAAATGTCCTAGGACCAATTAAAGATTAAACTATCAAGCCACAGAAAGGCAGACAGAGCACTGTTCGTTCTTGGCTGTGCCTTATTCAAGTTTGAGTTAAAAAATAATATAGAAAACAACAGGAGCAAACAAACAAACCACCTGACCTCCCATCTTCTTGTCACACTCTCTCCTTTTTTGGTTTAAAGGGCTTATTTCTTCATTTCTGGATAACCCAAAGCTTAATCGTTCAAACCCACTGATTTTAAATGCATTTTTTGTCATCGATTACTCCAGGAAGAAGCTTGGCACATAGTTGTTAATCTCAGTCAAGAAAGGCATGCTGCATGTGGAATTTACTTTCAGCCGACATTCCAAGGCCATTTCTAAGTATCACCTCCGCTTACTTCAAGCTCTCTGGAAAGAAAGCAGGAAAAGGAATTTCCTTATTCCCAGCAAGAGCAAGACTATTCAGGAAGGCTCTGCGGTCTTCCTTTTCAGTTACTCAAAACAAAAGCAGATTCATGTCTCTTTAGAGGAAGTATTATCACAGTTCACCTGCAAGATTTTTCATTTTAATCCACTACCTACATTACCCTGAGACACTGAAATCTCTCTTCTTTTAAAAAATAGGTTTTCCATTTAGGCCTTTTGCCTAGGTAGCAGTCTGGTTCTTGGCTCCTCATTAGCACTTCACCTGCAGGTGCAAGTAACCTCACTCACCCTAACCATCCAGATTCCCAAAGTACTACAGGGACACCACAGACAATCCTGGCCTCTTCTCTCAGCCAACACCACAGCAAGGCTGCAGAAACTAGAGTGGCAAATTGCTGCCAAACTTGTGTGGGACGTTCTCAGCAACAAGCCACCTTTGTCCATTACTTCCCAATTCTGTACTGAGCAACCTCATAGCCAGACATCACAAGCAGAGCAACAGCGCAAGCATAGTTCCCCTTAGATCCTGGCTCTGAAAGCCCATGAAGCATGTGAAATCTATGCTAGTTCAGTCCTTGCTCCCTTCCATCTCTGTAACAGACACCAAATTCTTCAGCTCTTTCTCCCTTTCCACAGAGAATAGGAATGAAAAACACTCCTTTTAATTTAATTTCTGGTATGTGTCTGAGGTTCTGGAAGCAGGTGATCTGATCAAGTTTGATGTATTCTATCTGTTCCACAGCACTGCAGTGCCTTTTACAACTTTGCACTGCAGTTGATTTCTGAAATCCAGAAATAATCTGGCAAGCAAAATGACACATGGTGTTCCTATGCTCTGAATAAGACCCTTTGATTGCAGTAAACAGCTTGTCCTTTCAGGACATTTTTTAAGCAGATGAAAACAGCAACTCCATTTCCAGAGAACGGGGCCCTATTCCAAGTTTTCTCCCTGCCTCATATCTTCTAAGAATTCACTTTCACTGCATGAGGCACTGCGGGAGTTTGGCAACAAATGTCAAATCTGCTCCCTCAACCTTACTTTTGAGTAATGAAACGCTTGTTTCAATTTGGCCTACAATTATTAACACCAAAGAACAAGGTAGACTTTTTTTGGGGGGGAGGCAGGGGAGAGGAGGTTGAAGCCGTAATGAACTGAGGCATTTTTCAAAGATAGTATTTTAACAGAACTCATTCAGCATTTCTTTCCCATAATCTGTGCTATTTAATAAAATAAATATTTCGTACAGGGCAGCAGTTCTGTAATTTTTTTCCCATTCACTCATATTCAGATGCACATGGTCTCAACTATGCACTCAGGCACACTCGTGTTAGTCTAAATTAGGTGTTTGCGCTAGAATGTAAGAGGAGTTTTAGCTTTCCAGTACAAGCACTTCTTCAGAGAAAGTTCATAAAAAGCTGGGGAGGATGACTAACAGTTTTGCAAACAAAGATCTTTCTTTGGAATACTGAACAAAAGAGCTTAAGCTATCCTAAAGTCCTGTCAGCCTTGAGTAAAGACCAAGCTACTCTTTAGGTGGTGGAGATAGCACCAAAACCTACAGGCTTAGCTTTTCTACTAGCAAAACCAGTGTAAGTAGCTTCTGTGGGCTTCCACTACCTCCGGTGCTTTTTTCCCCATCCCACGTTTCAGTTCTACTGCCCTTCTGACCTCTAACACAAGTGTATTCCTGGGATTATGCAAACAGATCGGTGAAAACATAAGTGTGAAAAAAAAAAAAAAGCCGCCAAACCCAAGATGATTTGCAGCCTGGACTGTTTATTGATTCAGCCTACTGCACAAACCTGCAAAACGTTGCAACTGGAAAGAAGAGCAGTTAAGTCTTCTGCGAGCGCAGACACACACGGCCGAGGCTGGGCGGTCAGGGACACCGAAAGCAACCGTGTGATCCGCGCCACTTTGCTGAGGAGAACTGCCTCCTGCCTCGCCCTCGAGGCCCGTGGCGGGCTCCGTCTTCCCGGCAGCGCTGAGTCAGCGAGGTCCCGCGGAGACAGCGTGAAGCCCTGCGTGATCCGAGCGCCTTCCCCTCTTGCTGCGGGACCGTGCTCCACGCCCCACCGGGTCCAGCAACCCGCCCGCGAGTCCTCTGGCCACTCTTCCTCACACCGCTCTCTGCCCTGACCCCGAACGCACCTCACCGTCCCGCAGCTCCCCCAGCTGCGTGAGGGGAGAACACGTCTGCTCTGCGCCGCCT
>NW_010972776.1:138618-139021 GCF_000737465.1 Haliaeetus leucocephalus | reverse complement strand
GAGCGGCGGCGGAATGGCGGGCGCCGCGGAGCTGGCGTGGCGCCGCGGGCGGCGGTGCCTGTCCCCGGCCCGCAAGCGGCTCAGGCCGCTGCGGACTGTGGTGGCGTGGAGGGGCAGGGCGGAGTGGGACCAGGTGATGGTGGGGCTGTACTGCGGGGACAGCCGGCTGCAGCAGGAAGCGCTGGACCGGGTCTCGGCCTGGAAGAGTCGGTACGGGCCGCGCACCGCGGGCAGGGAGCGCGCCGCGGCCTTGCGGGGCAGGCGCTGCATTCTAGGCTGCCGCCTCCGTCCCTGGAGCGGCCCTGCCGGCCCTCCGCCCCGGGCTGCTCCTGACGCCCTCTCTCTCGGGCGCGTAGGGAGCCCGGGACCCATCCGCACCCCCACCACCCCCGCCCCGCGCGGA
>NW_010972776.1:63299-138608 GCF_000737465.1 Haliaeetus leucocephalus | reverse complement strand
GCCCCCCCCCCCCCCCCCCCCCCGCCGCCGGTGCTGCTCCGCGGCCGGGGTTGTGTGTGCAGTCCGTCAGTGCTGCCGGGCGGGCAGCTCCGTCTTGCGGGGCGCCTTCTTCACGCAGTGGGCTTCGGGCATGTAGCTCATGCCAGACGTAGGCCGGCCCCGTGGGCCTCAGGGAGGCAGAAGCCCTGCGTGCCTGCGGGTTCACTGGCTGGTTTCTCAAGGCAGAGTGCTGCAGTGAGGTATCCAAGGCCTCCAGATCGCCTCCTCCTGTTTGCGTTGCCCCTGCTGCAACAAGACCAGTCTAGGTATGGCATCTTGTATTGGGTATGTGCTGAGCATATCGGTAAGTACCCCTTTAACATATGCTTAGGAGTAGCCGTGTAATCACTGCTCCATATAAGAGCCTTCTGGAGAGAGCCTTTGATGCTGTCTTTCTGCATGCAGTTTCTCGGGCTGTTGTGTACCAGAGAGCACAAAAAGTAGCCGGAAAGCCACACTTTTTGCAGTGGGAGTGTACTGCTGTGAGACTGCTCACCTGCTTTTCCTTTATCTCCAGGTATGGTCCAAAAATGCCGCTTGCAGTGGATTGCACTGCTGAACTGATTCGTTGCAAGGTCCTGGATTCATCTGGCAGATTGAAGTCGCATGAGCTCATCCTCTCTTATGGGCTGGCTCTGGTAAGGTAGGGCTCTGAAGGCCTGTGTTCTGTGAGAGAGAGACCTGGACAGGTAGTAGTATTCAGCTGCCTAATTTCACTTTGCATCTCTGGGACCGCAGAGCTGTAACAGCATGTGGGAGATTTGTCTCTGGGCCTCCACGTTTCTCTGCAGCTCTTGATAGTAATTTATCTTTTCTGTAACCTGCATGCAGGTTTGTCAACTTGATCACAGAAAGGAAGCAGAAAATGGTCAGCATTCCTCTGAGACAACTAGCCAGAGAGGTAAATATTTAATAAGAGTTACTCAATAACTTACGTATATACAGAGAGCAAATGCATTGTCTATTAACAATACTGGGTGGAGGGAGTTGGGGGGGGTGTCATTCTTTTGTAACCAAAATAATGGGTGTAGATGTCAGTTCTTTTCAACTGCAAAGTTCTAAAGAGGCTTGATGTAACTAGTTCTAAAACTTTGTTCTTTAAAGTCAGATTAGGAGTAACAAAGGCTGATGGTCACCAAAGCATTTTGAATAACGTGTAATCAAAAGTCTTGATTTACCTGTAAATAGTCCCACTTGACATGTACATCACACATTTTTGTTTCTTAGCTGCTGAGATATGGAAAAAGAGCTAAATATGTAGTTTATAAATTCTAGTCTTTGACAAGCAAGGTTATACATAAAAAGCACTTAATCACATTTGCAGGCATTTTCACCTCAGGTCTCTTGTTTGAGGTGAGCTTGTCCACTTCTGTGTGGAGGAGGGAAGGTTCAAGGTATAATTGTAGTAGCAGGACTAACTTGAGTCCTTTTGTGCCAACTGCACTAAGCATCATATCTGGGTCTGAACAGCAAGTTCTGAAAGTGAAGAACAGGCAGTATTTGCGACTATTCTATATATGCAGCCTTGTCTGCGGCCCCTATGTGAGAATGATGAATTGATTTTTTTTTTTTTCCCCTGGGTTTTTAAGAAAGGTGCTGCTTCTCACCTTTTAAAACTGATGAAGCTTAAAAATAGAGGTCTTGCATAGTTAAAGTTAGTTGTCCGTAGGAAAGTTGGGAAAAATTGTGTGCAACTTAGAGTGTGTATGACTTGAGTATTATATATGATATGATTTGCATCTTTGATATACGAACTGTCATCCAGAATGTTTCATCAGTTTAAATATAATTTAACTGCTTAAATTACACATAGCACCTCTGTCTAAAAAGACATCTGTTGTTGCAAGTAACATTGAAGAACTTAAACTGTACAATACCAAGTTTGTATGGGCACAGGAGGAGTGGGATCAGAGAGGAGGGGATTTCAGCCCACCCTTGAAGTGGGAAGCTGCAGGACTGCGGTGCAGGAGTGGCCTGGAAGAGGCCATTCCCACCCAGGTAGAGGCTCTCTGCAGCCTTACAGGGCTGCATACAGTCGTGGCGTGATGCAGTGGGAACTGTGGGGTGATGCCCATGGCTGTTCTTCCAGGTGGATATCCCCATCTGGGTTGTGGATCTCCGTCATGAGCTGACCCATGGGAAGCTGCCACGGCTGGCTCTGTGCCGCAAGGGTGAGTGCTGCTGGAGGGCGGCATGGGGAGGGCCTGGCCTGAGGCACGCATGGGGTGGCAATGCCAGTGTTGCAGGCCCTGAGAGGAGCACCCCTCCCTCGATTTTGGGGCGCTGCAGGGCAGGCAGAGGGCTCGTCGTGGCAGGGAGAGTTGTGGTGTGAGACACTGGGAGGGTTTGCTGCTGCCCTGTGGGGCTAGCTGAACTGTGTCTGGTGGCTCCAGGCTGTGGTGCCCCACAGGGCAGGTGTTCAGAGACTTTCTCCTTCCCCTGCAAGAAATACTGGAAACAGTAGTTTGGTCCTCTTGCTTCTTTACAGCACAGGAAGTTCATCTTGGGGAAAGAGGTAAATGCTTTTCCTGATGGGTTAGAGATACCTGAGACTCTTAAAAAATCCCATTTAGGGAGAAATGCAGTAGGTACTGCAAGCCTGAATGAATGACCAGCTCATGGCGTTTGAAGGGATTCCCGAGAATTTTGGGTTAAGCACTGAGGAGCCAGTTAAATAACCTTCAGCAGGCTCCTTAAACTGAGTTGGGTAGTGAAATAGTGATGGGAGAAAAGGGGTTTTCTTTCCATTCTATCTGATGTATGCCTAGTGTAGTCTCTGCACAAAAAATTATTGTTATAGACACTATGTTCGTCATGGTGGTTCTAAAGAATTGACTCATTTTCTCATCAGAACGCCACTGCTGGGACTTAGTTTCTGCTTAAATTTGGCCTAGCTTGGGCGAGGTGTAGTGCTGTAGCAGTGTCCAATCTTTTTTGTTGCCAGAAAGACAGTGGGTGGGTGTTATCAGGCCTGTGATACTGGGCTGTGGGGTTTTTTTGTTGTGTTTTTTGTTGTTTCTTTTTTTAAAACTCGTTCACCAGCAATGGAGTTGTATGTGATTTCAGGGTTGGTAACTTGTTAACAGCATCTCTTCTTCACAACGCAAGCCAGCAATGTGCCACCTTTTTTTTTTTTTTTTTTTTCCAATAACAAAGAAAACCTCACTGAGAAGAGAATGTTTTCTGTTCTCCCTTAGGTTGTGATGTCGTGCTGGAGTGGCTACGCAAGACGTATTGGAGCCGTCAGCTGGGCAATAACTTGTGTGAAGAAAGTGAGGACGAGGAAGAGGAAGAGGAGCAGGAAGGGGTGGAAGCAAATGCAGAGCTGGACAATGATGCGTGGGAGATTCAAACTCCACAGCACGAGGCCTGTCAGAAACACAAGGAATTTCATGGTAGGTGTCCCTGGAACAATGACAGATACAAGGATTAGATATGTCCCATGCTAGAGGAAGCAGTTTAAAGGTGTCATCTTCTAGCCCTGACAATGCATAAAGATTCAGCTCAGGTTGTGGGATTCCTCTTTGGGCCTTGGTGGATTCTTGGGGTGACTGACCTTTTTGGTATTAGCTCACTGAATTTGTAGCATAAAATCTTTTACTTCTATTGAATATACAGTATCCTAATCAGTAGCAACAGTTACACTGGGATGGTTTAGGACCAAATATTGTAAAAATTAGTTGTAGTGTCTTGACAGCCACAGTTTTGGTATTGAGGCTGCTACTGACAAATAAGGCTATGGTCCTTTTGTAGCCCTCAGAACTCTGTAGATTCATAACTTGAGCAAGAGCAGGATAAAGGCAGTTCAGCCAGTTTCAAAATACTTTGCATGCGGACAGAAAAATCATTAGCTGCCAGTAGCATTTAAAAAAAAAAAAATTTCACTGAGGTAACTCAGTCTCTCAGCCTGGACATAATCTAAGATACAAAGTGCAAAACAATAGGAAAACTTTGGTAAACTGTACCAGTGGTTGCTTTTCTATTACCAGAAGTCTTTGAAACCCAAATAAGGAGCTTTTCTCAAAGTGGATTTCTAGTTTGAATGACTTATTGGAGGAAGTGGGAGTTCGGATTAGATGGCTGGTGTGCAAGTTTGAGGCATGTGAGGTATCAAACAGTACCTCAAACAGTAAAACCAAATTAGTCAGAATTTTTTCTGGCAAAACATGGCATGCTTATGGGGGGTAACTCATCCAACAGATTACAGCAGCCTAATCCAAGGTCCAGAGAGTGTGCAGAAATGCTGAAGTGACCCTTATTGCTTCCTGGAAGGTCACACTAGGTGACTATAATGATCTTTCTGGCTTTAGTTTCTATGGATTTGTTGCAAGTCTTTTCTAGATTTGTTTGTCACAGACTCATGCATAGATACAGTAGCTGTGATCCAGAAAATACTAGCTAATTTGTTGTGCGCTTTGAGTTTAATACAGAATTTATTAGAACAATCCAAACTTAGAGGCAGTACTAAACTTTGGAATGCAGCAGCACTTGCCACTTTTCTTGTCAGAGAGTTATGTCTGGGCTTCTGTCTGACTTCATGCTGGATGAGATCCAAGCATGTGCTATTCCTTCCTCTTCCTGGCTACCCTAAAAAAAAAAAAAAGAACAGCCCACCCCCAGTTGCTGAAAGAGAAAACCACAGAATGATACAGTAGATTCTGTGATTTATATGTCCAGAGTAATGGAATGGCAATGGTATACAAGTCCTACAGTTCAAATGCATCTGACGTTTTATCTAGCTGAGACGGGGTGGTGGGCATCCTGATAGCAGGTGACAATGACACCTGAGTGGTGAAGTGTTTTGAAAGATGGTGCTATGTCAGGTATCGTAAAAGCGATACACAGATAGAGAAAGGACGTTTCTTGTAGATGGTAAATTAAAGTTTAGTAAAGTCCAATAAGGATATGGTTGGTTTGAGAATAGCCACAGTGCTGTTGCAATAGATTTAAAATGCAAGTATAAGGAATACAAATATGCATCAGAACAGAACATCAAATATGAATCAGAACAATTTCTTCCTAAACTGATCTATTTAGGGATTTTTTTTTGAGGTGTCTGGATTTATCCAATTTGCCTGTCTTTGGGCACTGTTAGTGATAAAATACTGAACTCCTGGTTCAACACTACTTGATAAAATTTATGTTGCTGGAAAAGTCTGGGAGCTGTAGGAGTCTTCAGAGTGTTGTCTGAATTGGAATTTGTGACTTCATTTGACTTATGTCTTCCTTGAGTGTATACTCAGCAGAACTAAGCAGCTTGCCCAGGTGCAAAATTCCTTTATATGGTTGATCCATTCCTTGTTTAAACTGTATATTTATGGTTTTTTCTAGAGAAAGTCAGAGATGTGCTGATATCCTACAAGAATGAGCAGTTTCGGGTAAGTGCAGTCTGATCGTTAGCATTTTTAGTTCTTCCCATTTCCTGCTCAGGGCAGTAAGTCTTCTCTTCATTTTTGCCCAAAATGAAGAACTGGTGCTCTTGGCCAGGCCTCATCTGAAATACCTGGGTGCTAGCATGACTAAATTGCTGTGCCAGGAGTTTATTTCACGTAACTGCAGGGATCCCTTTTTTCTCCCTGTAGCGTCCTCCCACAGTTAGAATCTGTCCAGAAGCGTCAGTGATACAGAAGTGGTATTTGTATCAGTGCTGCAGAGGTGACAGTACGCTGGTGTCCAAGTGCTACCAATGCTTGCCAGGTTGTGTACTCTTTTCTAAAGTAGTGCTGTTGTCTAGTGTGTAGCCCATAGGGGACCTGTGACTGCTGCATGTGCAGTGAGAGACTTGGTTAGTTCATTGTTCAGATGTCTATCCTAGTCTTGTCATACATGGCTTACCAAAGTAAAGCTTCACTGCAGAGAACAAGCAATTTGAACTGTGATGATTTCTAATGCAAACACTTTGTTCATGTTTATAAATAAGATGTGTACTTGTTGGACATCCCAAGTCTTCCTTGTCCAGGTGGATAGCGCTCAGCTTGTTTTCGTTCATCCTAGTGTCTCTGGAAATTGAGACCTGTCATTCAGAAGTCACTAGCCCACGTTTTCTGTCATCCATTGTATATTTTTGCAGTCACCCCGTGGCTGAGGTGCTGCAGTTCAGGTTTGTGAATAAGTTGCTCCAGAAATCTCTCTCTGCTCAGCTTCCCCTTCTTAATAATGGGGCAGTTCTTAAGATGTGGTGAGAGCTGGCTTACAGACTCCATAAAATGTCTTTGGATACGACCTCACCAACACACTGTTGTTACTGGGGAGCTGTTCTCACTTTTATTTTGATTAATATCATTAGGGGCTAAAGGAGAAAGTGTGCTAATATTCAGGTGAAGCGTAGACTTAATCAGCAATGAGAACTAAGGTCAGGAATTTTACTGAAAATTGACATGTTTCCTCTGTTGTCTTGGTTTTGGAGTATATAGGTGATCCTCTTTTGTTCATCCTTCCCTTTCTGTAGTTGGTACTGGCTTATTTTGTACGTTTTGCTTTGCATCGTGAAGGAGACAAATTAATTTGTGAGTGACCTCATATGTTAAATATTAACAGAACAGAGGGGAGTATTTCAAGCTGAATAGGAAAATGCAACTTCAAAGTTTAAACTGGCCAGGGTTGAATGGGGGAAAGGAGTAGTCGGTCAATTGCTAAAGAGTAATTTCAAAACTTTTGTTTTGAAGCTCATGTGAAACTCTCCTTATCCCATCAAAATGGTGTAAAAACAGACAGAAGAGTAAACTGTGTCATACGCCTCAGTTTAATTGAATGCTGCATACTGTGCTTTTGAAATTTCCCTGTTCACCCTGTAAGGCTGCCTTTCTTGTTGAATAATTTCCAGTGGTGCACTTCTAATTCTGTCAGCTCTGACAAAATACAGCTGAATTGTGAAAAATTAATGCTCTGTAGATCCATGTGTTGTGGATATAGCTTCTTTTAATATATCATTTTTGCTGCTCTGAGGCACACTGAGTAAGGGTGGGCAAAGGGCTTGCTGAGATCTGTCAGCAGCAAGGAGTGTTACTCCTTATGGCTGATAACCTGCAAGTTCTTAACCAAAGTTTGTCTTTAATAAAAAAAATAATAATACTTTTATGCATTAATAACTACTGCTAGTCATTTGTAGAGATGCAAGCATATTGGTCCTTTGTTGGCCTCTCAAACTCTGTTCTGTAAAACAATAGACATGTAATTTAAAACTGATGATAGCTGATAAAATCTCTGACACTTAGAAATGGATTGAAAAAAATGACATGGGCTTGTTCTTGTGCCCTTTAAGGGCAGATGGTTTGGTGCATCCAAATGATTTCTTAACCATGACAGCAATTGAATGTTCCAAATATCAAAAAAATACTACTTGAAGCTTTTCTAGGCTTATATTTAAACACCCTGGATTGGCATAGGAAGAGTGGTACAGTGTCTTTGCTAGTCTCCCTGCAGGGAGACAGTGCTGTGAGTCTCCCTGCATAAATGTATGGTCTGTCTTTAATCTCTTTCATGTAAGGAGAACCACTTATACCTAAGTCATCTTTATAACAGTGTAACTGTACGCTCTCTGATCCAGATAATTCTCTAGCTATTTTGTTAACTACTTAGTATACTTAAAAGTTTATGTAAATCTGTAAAGTGTAAACTAGGCCAAAATAAACTCTGTCATGGGGGCTGTGTACTTTGTTGTCTGATTGTTCCTATGGGTAGGCTAGAGGTTCTTTAGTCACTTTAGGTCATGTCTTTATACTTGATTTGTCATCTGAAGTATCTTTTGCATGCAGTGGTAGCTTTGCATATATAGGTTAAGAGAGCTAATCACAGTCCTGAAAATGACGCCTTGGTTTTCCAGTCTCATTTTACATTGCATTCCTACCTGGCAGGAAAAATAATTTCTTCCTTTCTCTCAGTAGTTATTGTCTTCCAAAAAGAATCTGCTAGATACTTGTTGGTGATGTAACATGCTTCGTGCTGATATTTTATCAAAGGTGGTGATGGTAGAATTGCCACTTGGGTAGGTTGTGAGCATAAGTAGAAGGCGTGTCTTACCTTGCTGGACAGACTCAGGTAAGGTATATATCAAACCAAGAAATAACTAACTTTCAGAGGAGTACTAACCTCCAGTATTCTCTCTTCCATTCTTGGTACAACCTGGTAGTCTGTTTTGTGTATTGCTCCTACTCATCAGATGCTCTCAGGTGATCACAGGTTGCCTAGATGGCTGTGTTGATTTGACGTTTTGATCTACTGTATGTGTAATATGACTGGCAAACCCTTGTCCTGAGTACGCAAGCTCATGCCCCACCCCACGTGTGGAGTTAATGATTCAAAATGAGTCTGTCCTGATTTGTGCTGAAGTCAGGGAGAGCAAGGTTTAGAACCAGAATGAAGATGCCAGGACTGCGACTCCTTGGTGCTGCTGCCTTTTTAATTCAGGCATTTTCCAAGTATGACATGGCTTATATTAACTTTTAATATACCCCTAGAAGGGGAACTTTTATGAGGTTTTTTTGAAGTACTGTTGATGAAGTACTGTTGATGAAGTACATATGGCGTGTGCATCTTCTCTTCATAGCAATGCCTTTCTGTTCACTATTAGAGCGTATTTTCTGTTAATGCTTGGATTTTTCCTTCACTCAGGTTATGCAGACTGTGCAGTCTGTTTCAAAATCTCGAGAACTGTGGTCCGACTCCTCTTCAGAAGTGGACTGGATTTTGGCTCAGATCAAAGACCTGATGCAAGAGAACAGGTACATCTCTGATAAGGAACTGAGGTGGAAGGTACAGTGCAGAGCTGGGCCTACAGACCTCTTGCACTACGTTTTCACTGTGTTGTTCAGCTGATCATGGAGAAAACGATTGATTTCCTCAACATTTTTGAGGATTGAGTTGTTAATCTCTGTTAATGAGTAATGTTTCCTGTGCCAGATGGTCTCCAAGGTGTTGTCCCTGACTTAGCTATGCTGGCCCCAGGCATGTCAGCATCTTCAGTGTCTTCAAAAGCCCTCCCAACAACCTTGCGTAGACTTTGATTTCACAGTAACCTTTAGAATTCTTCAAAATTGCAGGGCAATACTTGGCCTCTTCTATACTTTCTATTACTACAGGGCCTCTAGGGCCCAGTGTGTTGAGACTGTATTATTACTATATAAATTTGCTTGAAGATCTTGTCCGGCCCTGAGAAATGTTATCAGTGTAACTCTGTAGAGGGGCGAGAGTATCGCGTTACAGATACGAGCTGTAACTCCTGATGTTTTGAATATAAATATATATGCCGTACAAGCTGCTGATTAGTTTAAGAGGTTATGAGATGTTGTTCCAGAAGAAAACCCCGAGGAAGAGACTTGCACCTTAGTGGCATTGCCCATCGGTTGCTGAGCATGGAGTAATGAGCAAGTAGGCATGAACATTCTGTAATGAGAAGCATAACTTACTAAACGTGGGACTTCTGTATCACTTAAACTGTCTGTTACTAGATGTTGGAAGGTACTAGTGGAAGCAAGCCATTGTACCTACCTGTGATTCTGATAATCTCTCCCTAAGCATCCTCTGTTAGCCACTATCAGAACATGAATGGACCAAGTGCAGCTGCTTTTATATATAAATAGCTATTTGAACCTGGCATCAGCTACATGGTAGAGGGGAAACAGGCTGCCACAGTACAAAACAAGGATTTTGAAAGGTTCGAGTGAGAATAATAGACTTCATCTTATGTGAAATGGGTTTTGCGGGGAATGTTCAGGCAAGAGTTGTAATGCATTGGTAACAGGTAAAAGATCGTAGGAAGTCCCTTTCCACACAGGAAAATTGAATTAGTGAAGATCTTAAGATGATGATCTATTTGGGATCTTTCTAATGCTGCCTTGTTGGTATGCTCTCCTATTAGTTTATGTCTGTGCAAAACTTAGTTTTCATAACAGTACTGTCCTGTAAGTATATGATCAAAACAAGTACTTAATTTGGAAAATACCGTGCTGTTGATTTGCTTGCTGTGCACTGATTCTGCAAAACGTGCTTGTGGTATCCCATGAAAGCATGCTAAATCACATTCTAGCAGTTATTTGTCATCATCTTTGTATGCACCACCTGTTGCATCAGGTCTTGCTATTTGCCCTGTGCAGCTGCACAAAGTACATTCAACCCTGATTGTGTGGATTTCCAAAAGAATCAAGAATCTCCTTCATCTATCAGATTAAATCTTCCCCCAGAATACTCAAACTTAGAGTTTAGATGCTAGTGACTGTATTTGTGGCCTTTGAGGCATCGGTGTTTCAAAGTTGTTGTCCTCATCAAGCTGTACAGCATCAACAGTTACCACAGCTTGTCATAATTAGCTTTTCTGCTAATAGGCTTGGTTATGTTTTTCCCATTGCTTCTGATGGGTGCTCCTGAGCAAATAGCAAATACTCCAAGAGCAGCATAATGGAGGGAGCCTGCGTAGGCCTGCCTGGGGTGTATCTGGCCAGTGGGCAAGTAAGCAAAAGTTTGCTTTCCTGAAATCAGCCTGGCATCTCTGAAACAGTTTAACAGGCTTGAATTCAAGCGTGGCTTTAAGCTGCTTGAACCTGGTTCAGTGGAATGCTGTTCTGTACAGGGTGCTGTCACCAGGATGTGGCAGCCTTTTTTGCATTACTGTTCCTACAGGAAACTCTGGTCTGGCAGATGTAGAGAAGACTTGAAAAGTAACCATCCCGCCCCCAACACCACCTCTAGCTTGGAAGGAATCTGTGCAGTTGTCATGTTTTGTCAGTCCAAAAGTGCCTGTGCGTGAATCTTTTCTTCTGAAAAGCTGTTATTGTGGATGAGTAGTTAAGATGCTTCAGTGTTGTTACTGCAATGTGTAGGCTTGTGTCCTTACATGTTGGCGAGTCAAATGGAAGGGTTAGACTACTCCTGTCTTTCAAAAAGATCTACTTGTGGAAATATTTTAGGATAGCTGTAGATTATAAATGAAACATTTAATTCCTGCACAGTGTGTTGGGAATTTCACTGCTTTGCAGTAATTTCTTTAGAAGGGAAAGTGGCAGTAGGATAGAATTGGTTTTACATTTTTCCTTCTTCAGGTGTATGTGATAGCATGAATTACAGGGCAGCAATGAATTGGTGTGCTTAGGGGGTGCTGCTTCCAAAACTAAAGCGGTTTTAAAAGTTTGTCATCTATCTGGGAAAGTCCTAGAACTAGGTCTTAGGAGCCTGATGTCATTTCCAGCTTTCACTGTCAGTTTTCCAAGAGCTTTGTTTGGAATTCCAGCCCAGTAACTTAGGTAAGGGTATAAAACTCAGGTGCTATGTGTGGCCTAAAGAAACTTCAAAGATAGGGCAAGTATCTGTGAAAAACAGCATCACCGGGTCCTTTGTTCCAACAAAAAAATTTGATGGTATAGTATCTCTAGGGTATCTGTCATTCTTAAGTAATCTGGCAGTAACGCTTTCATAAGAACTTTGTCTTCACTGCATTATGCTACATTGAATAAGGCTTTTTTGATAGTTCCCTTAAGCCCAGGCTTCAAATAAGGCAAAGAAAACAGAGAGGAGGAATCTGGTTTCTGTGACTATAAAAATACTTTTTTTTTTTTTTGTCTTGTGGGTTTTGTTTCTGTTAGCTGTTTCATGGTGTCCTGAGTGACTCCTAATGATCAGGCAACTTCAATAAAATAGCTGCTCTGATATGCAGGGAAGTCCCCCACTTACAGCAGCCCAGGATGGGGGACTCTTTCACAACTCACAGCTTGCAAAACTAGCAAAGACCAAAACCCTTCAGTAGTGATGGTACTGCAGAGAGATTTTGCAGTTGCATTTAACTGCCTTGTGTGCTCACTGTTCGGAGAGAAGTTCTGGCAAGAATCTTGTGTGTGTGTGTGTGTATTATTACCAGTAAGTATTGGTTCCACAATTCCAGACTTTGGACTGAACTTGTGGAAAGGAAACATACATGTTTCTGGATCAGATCAGTTTTGGCAGTGAGTTTCCAACCCTTATTCCTTTTACTTTACAGGCTCTCTCTCCACTCCTTTTGCTTCTTTAAGCAGTGTTAGCTCCAGAAAGCCCCCGAAACTGGGTGTCAGGCTACATACTGCTAGTTTTGGTACTTTTCTGTATTTTCCTGCTCTTGTCAACAATAGATGTCAGATAGGCCAGCTGCTGTAATGAAACATTTTCCTTGATTTGTGCAGAGTGGTTTGACTATGTTCACACATGGGCTTATTCCGAAGAGCTGGCAGAGCCTAAGTAGGGAGGGGGCGTGTGTTACAGGACAATGTGGAAGTCTGGTCACTCAGCTTATTATTTCTCCCAGTGAGTTTCTCATTCCTTTATCAGGAGATAAAGAAAGAAGTGGGACAGGGGACTTGATTGACACCTTTCTTCAAAACTGAATAGGTGACCCTTAACCTTTACCACCTTCATTCTAGCTAGCACAACTGGAAACCCAGTGCTGAGCATGGCTCTGGTGCTGGGTGCTGCTGGGGGTGGTGTTAGTTTCCAGGCCTCTGGGCAAGATCCAGTCATGCATCATGTGGTAGCTCTGCATGGGTTTTGTTGCACTTCTGCAAAGCTCTCTGTGAAGTACCAGAAGTAATAATGATGTAATGGGAATATTTCACCAGAGTGTCAATGTGGGCTCAGCTCCACAGTTGTGGAATGTGAGGCAGCAGCCATTGGAAACAGATTTTAGCAGGGTATTGAGGTACAGTTGTTTTCTGTTGACTGTTGTCATACCAAAGAGCTACTTTATCCATTCTCAATCTCTGGTTTTCGTTCAAGCAATGTAGGCCAGGTGCTGCCATGCTTCCCCTTATTTAAGCCTTCTTTATGCCTACTTTCCCCATTTTAATCCTGCAGGCTGAAAATTATTTACTTGAAAATCAATTTAAGACTTAAAAATAATAAAAATTCACATCTTGAACCTTGCTGGAGTGTCCTTTCTGCAGACCAGCTATTTAAAACAAACCTACAAGCATACAGTTGCTGTTTTTTTTTTTTTTCCTTTTTCTTTTTCCCCACAGCAAGCTTATGTATATGTTATAGCAAAGGCTGGAACTAGCACTGCAGTGAGATCGCTACCTTCACTACGCTTTTAAAAACACCTGACTTTGTGTCAAAGTTGAGGTGGGAGGGAGGGGAAAAGCAAGAAAATCCCACTAACCACTTGTCTCTTGCTGTCTTCTTGGCAACCTGCTGATGGAGCCATGATGACTATTCAGGAAGTTTTGGAGTTTGCTTCCTGTAGCCAGGTCTCAAAACCCAACTTGCCCTGTTCTCCTGTCTGGATCCTTAAGGAAGAATCTTGATAGCATACAGTTACTTGTTTTGCAACATGCAGGTGGCTTAGTAAAGAATCCCATTCCAGGCCTTTACATTGTTTAACATTAGAAAGTTGCTTGAATAATACAGTTTTGCTTGAGAGAGAAAATAATTTTTCAATTAATCTGTGTTTTCTGCTGAAGCTCTCCTCGGTTGGAAGATTTCCACTGTGTTGCTCATTTCAGAGTAATAACAGGACAAATGCCACATTGCATCTGAACAAGTGCTACGCTAGGCTACATATAACAAGTGTCGTTATGGACAAATGCTAAATCCTGGTAAGAACCAAGTTGAGCTGGCTGAGCATGGTGAACAGTCAGGCAAATCACAAGTACATTTGTATTGTGGAGGGGGAGACAGAGGTGAGTTGGAAGCCTCAGAATGGTAGAGCAAACTCTTGGATTTAGCACTCCTGTATTTCATCCTTGAGTGCCTACTTCATCTCATGCTATTTTTATTCCAGCATCCAGATGCAACTTTTAAAGAACACAAGCTGTTGTATTTATAGTTAATGGAAGGCTGTGCCTATATCCAGCATTCTAGAACCACCTACGCATTTTCTCTGAGAGCCCAAAATGGATTCATACATGTACCTTCTGTTTATTAATAATAGCATGTTAACTGTATTGCAAATGAGACCCTATCACACTCTGGTTTCCATTAGTCTTTATATAGCAACATAAATACAGTGATATGGCATGGAGTGCAGATTTATCTTTAGAGGCAATTCTCTATTAAATGTTCTTATGTGAATGGTCACAGATTCTCTTACTTTTTCAGAAACTCAATAAAAGCTCTATCTTCTGTAGCCCTTGCTACCAGTCCATTCTGCACCATGATATTTGTTTGAGAAGATGAATAGTATTATGCTACCAAAGCAGCAATGAGTGTGCAAGTACTTATAATCGAGTCACTCTTTTACTCAAAAACCCAAAGAAACTCCACAAGCTTTAGACATATGTTTGTGTGTAGATGTTTATATAAGTGAACACAGAGGTTCCTAGTGTTTTTGAATACCATTGTGGTAATTGTTTCTGCTTTGCTTCATATCTGTCCTGAAATGCTGTGACTCTTTGCTCTTTCAGTCACATAGAGTCTGTCATGTATCACAAATGCAGCTGGGCTAGTGCTTCCCCAGTGGCCTCTGTCTTAAGTTTTCTGAAGGACTGACTAATGGTACTTCCCTTCTTGGCTGAAGACAGGGTTCTTCCTGCAGTCTCCTATGTATTTCTGAAGGTGCTTAATTTAAGGACTCAGCTGCTTGCTTTCAGTTAAGAGAGAATTTTTTTTTTAGGTCACTCATGGAAGATCGACCATGTGGGAGGGGTGAAGGCTGGCATGGAATGTGTTGACAAGGTTGTGACTTCATTAGATTCAGAAGCTTGGATTATGGACTCAGAGATAACAGAGTTTATGAGTTCTTTTGAATATGTCAAGTGACCTATGAAAGTGCTTTTTTAATTTAGAATGCCTATGTAATTCTGAGTAAAGCCTTTCATTTCCTGTATCGACATACCCTGTAATTTGGATTGTGGAGGGGGCAGAAGATTCCTTTAGACCTAAAGCAAAATGAGCTAATTGTAAAGGATCCTCTGCTGTCTGTTTCAGAGAACTGACCCAGTGGACCTTTTTTAGTCAGATGTTCTTCTGCTTAAATGGTTCTCTACTGAAACTGCCATCTGCATGGAGAGGTCCTTAATAGTTGTGATGATCAGTCGTTGCATGTAGGAATAATGGTTTATGCCGGAATAGTTTCCAGAGAAGAGGATTGAAACTGGATTTTGCTTTTAGAAACAAATTACATTCTACCACTTGCCTTCTGATCTCCCACTACATCATTTACTTATGACAAAGTGGTCTAGCGCTTGTGTGTGTTGTTTCTGCACTCTGAGATCTTCAGCTGCTGTTTGTATTTATAAAAATCCTGTGTCGGATCCAAGTCGTGCCTGGATGTTTAGATTTGGAAGTCACCCCTATTGTTTCCTCCTATTGGAGAAGACAAATTTTCTTGTCCATAGCTTACCAAAATATGCGATGTTTGGCATGGGTACTACCATTCCAAATCAAATGAATCTGATAGCAAAAGCAGTTGTTTCTATGGAATTTATTCAGTGTTTGAAAATAGTCATCTTGATTTTTATTCTGAGAAGTGTTTATTTTAGTGCTGTATCTTTGCATGGCTAGAGAAGCTAATGGATAGAAGCATGAACAGAAGAACTCAAGAGAATCCCATGGCTGGATATTGGGGTAGTTGTGGGAATTTTACTTCTGTCCCTTTTGCTGTATTTTACCTTCAAGCATCAGTTCAGCCTACCTATGTGGGTCTCCTCAGCCTTCCACTTGCATTAAGCCAGCCTAATAGGAGATGAAGTGGTCCTCGAGCTGGGCCATTCAGTGCTGTCCAACTATCTGAAGTTTGCAGGATAGCTATAATGGCAGGAGACATCCAAAAAAGAGCTGTAGGTACTGTAAGGAAGAGCAGTTGTGACCCTACTGCAACTTATCTGCTGAACAGCTGTGTGAATTGCACCTTAAGGTGTGCCTTGCCAGGAAGTCAACGAGGTTGGCTTTTCCCCTGAAATTTAACCTAGCTCTGTGGGTCAGAGGTCCTCAAATCTTGGCTGGCCTGCTGGCAGAAGACTTGAATTATACTGCAAACCATAGGTATTTCAGTATGATAAACGTTCCTGTGCTTTTGATATGTTTATGACAAATGTTCCTGTGCTTTTGAAATACCAAGATACTTGCCTCTGCAACTCGAGCAGAAATGTTTCTTTCAAGGTTCTGGTTCTGTTCAGTTAGCACAACCACCTGTTCCCTCCAAGTCTAGTGGGATATACTCAGCCCAAAACTGGCACACAATTTTAGGGCCTTACAACAAGCTACATCACCTCCTCATAGTTCCAGGTATTTGGCTCTCAAACTTGTTTCAGAACTGCTGCAAGTGGTGTTTTGATAGGTAAAGGAGTAAGTGGCATTAATAAGACTCTCTGATTGCTCTAGGGAGACAGTGGCTGAAGCTCTTCTCAGTGATGGTTTTCTCATCCCAAAGATGGATTGTCTGAAGATGCTAAATATCAAGTATGAAGGTTAGTGTTTTGGGCACCACATAAGTAAAAAGTCCGTAGCTAGTGTTATGTCTAAGTCTGTTCTTTTTTTCTCATTATATTGAAATCTATAATTCTTTGCATGTTTTTCATATATCCGGGTCCTTCATATATATCCTCCGTATATCCCAAACATCTTTTGACCTGTTCTCCAGACCCCTTTACGGCCATGCTTAGCTATTGCTTTTGCATGAATCTCTTACCATGGAAGGATAGCTCTTCAGCACTGAATGCTGCCTGGCCAAAACATCTTTTGAAGGTTGCATCTCTGCCCTTAGCTGCAGTAGTTAACTGACTTCATGGACTCCCACTAGTTTCTTTCCTACATTGAAGTTTTGAAGCAAATCTAAATGGGGTTTTTTTGAGCCTTATTCACCTAGTTGCATTTAGTTCCATGCTGCTGCCCATAAGTGGGGAGTTGCATGGATTTTCTGCAAGAGAATTAAGTACCTAGAGGCAATGAAACTTAGTAATTTGTGTATTTCCCTGGGACCTCTTGGAAACACCAGCCAAAGAACTTTCCAAGAAAGATCCTCAAATTTCTGTGACTATATTACAGTAGGAAAAATTTATGAGCTTTTTAATTCTGTGTTGTTTTGCTCAACATGCCTTCTCTTTGCAGTATATTTTTAGACAGAATAGCTCTTCATTATGTGTGAAATAAGCTGAAACTGGAAAGGGAGTAGCAAAACAGGTAGATTTTCCTGTGGTTTACCATGTGATTAGATCAGGCATTGTATTTTTTGCTTTCATTGAGCTGCTGTGTTAATTATTAATTTGCTGCTTATTTTACTTCCCTAGCATAAGAAAATAACATAAGAAAATAATAGTTCCAGGTTCAGTGAGGATCCTAGGAAATACTGTGGAACCAGTGATCTCAGAACAAACTACTTTAGTTTGGAAAAAGTGTCACACCTGTGGTTCATGAAAAATGACGAAACAGTGATTTTGGGGTTGTCTTTTTTTTTTTTCTTCTTATTGCAGCAAATAAAGAGGTATGGCAGTTCAAAATTCCTCAGACCTTTTACTGCTTTTGGCAGCCTTTGCTGACAGGCCTCCTCTCCCGAAGTTTTACACAGATCCTAATAGAGAAAATGTTTATGGAGTTGAAGGAATGTTCTGATTCTTCAGAACTGCGGCCTCAGTTCTTGATCAACTGGATTTCTGAGATGCTGACTGGCATTGCCAAAGTAAATGCTGGTGAGTATATCTGGAATTCCTGTGTGTACAAGTCTCTTCTGTACTATTGCAAAAACTGGGAGAGTGGTGTGACCTTTAGATGGAAAGTGCAATAGCCTAATTATTACATTTTTGTCATGTGAAAGTAGAGCTTTTATTGTTGCATTTCTTACACTTTTCAACCTGCAGCTTATGTAAGTCATGCATTTCTTGTCAATAACAATTACAATTTTTTGCTAACTTCGCTGCAGTCTCCTCAAGATAGGAAAAGCCAATCTCTCCCATGAAAAGATCAGGCACTTAAGTGCTATTTTTTCCACATACTAGTACTTGTAGAAGATAACAGTAGGAGATAACAAATAAAGATGTCATACGCAACCTGTTATGAGTTCGCTGTTCCCAGTTCTTTCCTCACTTAACAGAAGCCTGCCTTTTCAAGATACTTATATAGTCCTGCTGTCCTTTTTTAATCCTATCACAGGATTTTCATGCCTTCTAAACTTACACAAAAGTAATAAGTAATAATTTGTTTTCTGTTCCTAACTCCTTAGAATTGGCAAACTGTATGTTTCACTCCAGAGACAGGGGCACAGAAGAGCTTTAATTATTCTAAGTGTGTCTCAGGAATTCTGTTAACAGGACTTTTATGCTGCGATATAGTGTATCCCTGAGGAGGTTTCTAGCTGATTAATTTTGCCACCTCTTCTGTCCTCTCCCAGTCTGGCTCAGTCTGCACCAAAGTTTTGCCAGTATCTGTGGCAGTCATGGGTTAATGTTTGATGCTTTCAGTCAGCACTGCACATGTCTATTATGTACCAAGATCCCTGAATAGTAGTAGTTCCCAGCTGTTAAGTCTACTCATTGCAGTGCTATCTGGAATGATCTTGGGTCCCAGAAGCAGTGTACTGCATTTATTTGGGACAATACTGTACAAACACATCTTGTGGCATTCCTGTCTGGGATGGCAGGCACAGAACCAGCTTGGGAACGTCTGCACCTCACTGTGGTCATGTCTTGTGGAGCTAAGCTAGCTGTCAGTGCATTGGCAAGTCCCTTGTAACAACCTCGATGTATTTGGTCAGTACATCTAGTCTTGGACTTGGATTGAAATGCCAGCTTATTTGAGGATCAGTGTTCCAGTAAAAATACAAAAGGATGAAGGGCATATCTTTAATGAGTTTTGAGCACCTTGTTATTTTCATTATCTTCTTTGAAGGGAAGAAAAGACAACACTGTAACAAACAGGTGTCCGCGAAGGAGCTGTTCCTCCATAAAGTTCCTTTGCAGTGGATAAGACTGACTGATAATTGCTTGGAAGCTCCCTGCTGGGCAACCCCACACCTTCTTCAGCTGTAAGTTTGATCCTGTGACCTAGAAAAGGGACAGCAAACAGTGCTCTGTAACAGCTTTGGCCAGCCCCCTTGTGATATGCTGAGTTATAGCTGTGTTCCCTTCCCTATCTTTGCATCTAGTAGAAATTGTGGCAGGTGCATATAAAGCCCTGCTTGTTGCTGCTCATCTCCCCATTGATTCTACAAGGAGAAGAAGGAGGAGATGAAAAGCGGAGGTTATCTGGGGAAGTATTAAAGCAGCAACCTGGTCAGAAGAAAAGTGACTTGGTAGCAGAGATGTGACTGCTTATACAGGAAATATGAATTTAGCACGGGTGGTAACTTTTTCACATGAAAACAGCAAAGCAGGAATTCAGTTAGAAGTATCCCAAGTCCTCAATTTTAATCACAAAGAGGGAGTATTCCAGCATCCACCCACCAGGGAATAATCAGATTTGCCTGTTAGAGGAGATAATGAGCGAGCTGTCCTGGAGAAAACTCACATGTAAAAGGCTGCTCAGCTTGATAAGCCTTTATCTGGGATCTTTTTTGCTTTTAAGACTTTTACATTGCCCTTTTTCTTTCTAGGATCCTCACAATCATGAGACCTCGCTTGCCACGTTCTTCGCGGAAGAACCTTCTCTATCTCGCTTCTGTTTACACGGAAGGAGGTGGCCCTTTGTCCAGTCCAGGCCTCTCTTCAGACTGCAGTGAACAGCCAATTTACACTATAGAGAGCTTACAGTGGAGGGCCAGGCAAGAAAATCAGGTTAAAAATCAAGGGCAGACTGTAGAGAAACAAGAAGATGTGCTGGAGAGAGATGATGGTGTAGAGGAGGTGGAGGAGGAGGAAGAAGAGATGGTAACAGAAACAAATCCTTTGGAAGGACTTGCTCATTCCGGTAACATGGTGGCTATTGCTGAGAAAAGGGTAGCACTGCAAGGGTCCGCCTGGCAGATCACTGCAGGTAAAAAATTATTTTGTAAGACTTGAGACAATCTTTGTCACTGGCAAATGTTAATTGAAATGCAAAGGCATCTCAGCCCTCTGAGCCTGGCCAGAATTGAAATGTGCTTCAAAGTCATCTAAACACCAAATCACTGAAAACTGTTTTTTTTTCCAGTCTTCTGTTTATGTGCAGGAGTCATCTCTCTTAAACTCTTAAAATACTGTGAGCGCTGTTTCCAAGAGCATGTTGTTACTGCCTCATTGAATTTTTTATCAGGCTTTTCCAAACTGTTTAAAATTTCAGTGTATTCAATTGATGGGGCAGCATGTATGCCAGCTGTGAATGGCAAAGAAAATACGGATGTTTCTTTGACTTCTCTTTGTCAGACTTGGGGGTATTTGAAAGCACAGTTTAGCTGTGCTGGAAAGCACCAGTCATATGCTCCTAAGTTCCAAGCTCCAGGAAAATTGCTGTTATGACATGGTGGCAAGCAAAAGAAAGGAGCAAGACAAGTTTTTAGAGGTAATAAACAGTATATCCAATGTTTTGTTAGCTTTATTGTGGTAGTTAGGCTTTCCTGTTGGGGTAGAGGGTTCTGTAGCTAAGGAGATTTCGGATGAGTGATTTATGGAAGGACTTGAAGACAGGAGGAAGAGGTTGGTGGAGAGGAGCTGGAGGTAGAGTGATATTTAAAGGAAGAAAAGCAGGCATTAGAAGACAATGAACTCTTGTACCCCACTCAGGGAAATTTTCCCAAGTTAAAAAAAAAAAAATCTGCCTAAGCAGGTTGGCAGATGTGAACAGCTTGTTAGAGCTGGACCTTTTGAGAACAGAAGCAAAATTGTCCTCTGCTTCAGTGACTTTGGTTCAGATCAAGCAAAGCTTTCACTGAAGGAACATGCATTGTGTCCTGAACAACCTGATTTTGGTGAAAATTCTGTTTACGTAGTCGTTTATGGGTAAACTTAATCTCTGTTTGAATAACGTCTGTGTAGTTACCATCCTTAAACAATTTGAACTATAGCCAGTAGGTATGTACAAACCCATGACTACATGTGGTGTATCAACTATTTACTAGGTTGTTCCCCAGAGAGAGGGCTTAGCCTGTTAAATATATATAACAGTAATTTGCCTTACAGCTGCGTTGGATGTTACCAAATGCTATTTCTGCCCCCTTTTTAATTGTAAAATTACAACAGTTAGAAAGGTCTATCCTATGTTAAGGTTTTTTGGTTTTGTTCTATTAAATGCCCAAGAATGGTATAAAAGTTAAAACAAATAAATCTGCTGGTTCTTTAGGGCAGTGCCTGGGTTTTTGAGCAGATACCAGGTACACAAAACAAATCAGTTTCAGGCAAAGAGAAGGAAATGGCCAAGTTATATGTGATTAGCAGGGGTCTCAAATCATGTGTGTAATTATTGCTGGCTCTCTGGAGTGGAGTGCCTTATCTTCTGAAGGCTTCTGTCTGCTGATCTTCGCTGAGCTGCTAGTAAGCATTCCAGAAATAAGTGTTCTGGTATCAAGAAAGCACGTAGGCTTAAGAAATCTTACTGTCAAAACAATGACACATAGCAATTTGTATCTTTCATTTAGTTAGATGTGAAATAAGAATGAAATTTAAAGGGGGATTTCCCTATTGGGAGCTGCCTTTGAAATTTTGGCATCACAATATAAAGGAATGGACACACTGACGTTATCAGTTGTGATGGTTTCCCATTGTGCAGTTTCTGGTCCCCATTGGAAGCCATATTTAACAAATGTGAAGTCATGGGGAGGAAACAGCAATAGGTGCTTGTAAAAACAAATAGCAGAATTTCCAAGACATTGTCATATTCTTTTTCTTTGCCATCTCATCCCAGCCCACCTGTCTGTCCAGAATTGCCTTATTGGTTAATTAGGCTTCCCTAGCCTTACACTACTCTACTTTTGTGGTTTCAGTTCTTCTTTAGTCACTACTGCTGTGCAGCTGCTAATCTCAATGAGTCGTTAAGAAGCTGATGCTTAGTCTCACTGGAGGAATGAGCTACTGGATGCAAAAGTGCTGGTTTTTATCTTCATATGTGTACAAATGACTCTTTCCATTTACAGAAGTATGCAGAGTAATTTTTTAAAATTAACGTATGTAAGTCAATGTGTATGTTTCAAATGAAAGTATGCTTAAAAGAGGAAGGTAGATATGAAGGCTTGCTCTAGAATACCGTGGGGTTTCTTTTAATGGACACTGTCTCAGTGGTTTGGATGAGCTGCACTGTGTAGACTGTGTGATGTTATGTGATTCCAGATGTGTCCCTGATGTCTCACATGCTACACTGACTTTCTTTGGAAGAGATAGTAAGGTTAGAAATAAAATTAGTTAGAACTGTAGTTCAGACTGTTTTTTGCTGAGTACCTGAGCTTGTTCATTTTTGCTGAATGGCTGAGTTGCGTGAGACAGTATTTGTGGACTTGCGGGGATCTTGTTTTTTGAAAATCTCTCTGGGGAGCTCAGACTTCTTGTTTATGTACTGTTTTTACCCAGATGAAGTACGATGGAAAGACTTTCCTCTTGGGAAACTCCCAGGTCAGACAGATGACCCTGATGGTCTCATGCTGGATAATTACTCCATGATGTCCCTGCTTGATCAGCCAGTGAGAGATGAGTGGAAGTCTCCCAATACAAAGTGAGTAATGGTGCAGGCAGGACTTTGCCCCTGAACCATGAAATGCATTTGTCTCTCTGTGCCTTGTACTAAATGGTGTGACTGTTTGACTAAATAGTTTGACCCAAATATCTACTACTATCTGTAATACCTACTAACTGCGCTTCTCGTGGAGTTTTCAAGTAATGTGTGTGTTTGAAAGGACCTTTGCAGTGCTGGTGTAATAGTGTAACAGTCCGCTCTTCGGACTCTGCTGACAACTTTCAGTGTTGTCTGATGCTGTTAGTAAGATACAGTCTTCTGCAGAGTTACTAGTCTGGAAGTGCAGAATTTTTAAAACAGGCTACTGAGAGCTGATGCAGAATCTGTCTGGTGATACGCTGGGATTAATAACTTTAATGGGAAGAACTGTGGCCTTGCAAGAAGGCCACAAAGTGTTCAAGACTAGAAGCCTCAGAACTCACTTAGCCTCCCCCAGTGTCAGTTTACCCAGACTAGCTAGTCTTGTATAGGAAGGAGGAGTCATTCTAAAGTGCACAGTGGTTTGCTGAAGCACTTTGAGGTGCATTAGTGGAAAAGCCTGAGGATGAGGAGAGAAGGTAGCCACAGGAAGTCGTTGACTGCAGATTACTTTTCTAACACCTGAGGAAGGAATTGGCTTTACATAACTGGGGTGGCGAATATGCTGAGAGTTTCACATCAGTGAATGCAAACGTGTCTCTTTTCTGAATGCTTGAAATGGAGACTATAGTACGGTTCCTGAGTAAAGTCTATGTCACTGCAGTCCCAGTTATTCATCCTATGGTTAACCCAGCATGAGACAAACTCTCTTCTCCTCACCCTCCCCCATGGCAAGAGGAGACTCTTCCTGCTTGTTTGTACTGCATTAGTCTGACAGTATGCTTGCATTGTTGATGGACACCGTCAGAAAGAAGTTACTGCTACCTGTATTTCTGTGACAGCTCACCAGTATCATAGGAAGTTACTTCATGAAGCCCTAACAGTCATCCTTTGAAGCTGAAAGAATATTCTCAATGCTTACCTCTCTGCATTTGTCTCCTTCATCTTTTCCTGTCATCAAGTCTGAGAGCTGCTATTTGTAATTGCTGTTGTTCTCATTCCCTTCTGGGAATGTACTTTTGTTTTGCACTCCTTTGGTCTTTTGCAGTATCTGAAAGTTAAATGCAGTGGCAAAATTGGCAATCAAAAATGTTATTTCCATGGTATCCTTTGAGGAAGCCAATTTATAATCTTACCATCTTCACTCCTCCTGCTCTTTCTAAAAGAAACCACTGTAAGGATTATGAGATACTGCTGTTTAGCAGTTTGGAAGTTATTAGCACAGCCTCAGCAGGCTTGAAAACTTAGTTTCTATTAACTGGGGCTCTGATCCTCAGCCACAGTATGTTGCATTGCTGTGTGACCTTTTCAGAGCTGCAGCTAGTAATTTAAGCTGCAGATCTGACCTCAGTAAAGAAACACAGGTTGTCATGGAAATAATGGTAGCATTCTACAAAGCTTTAGTTAGATCACCTCTGTTACTAAATGAAGCTTATCCAGTTAAACCATCTCACTGAAGACATTTTAATAGGGTCATTATTTCACCCTTTGAAGTTGAAGGAACTTGAACACTGTGAGCTGTCAAATCAATTTCATCACATACACAATAGGAGATGGGCTTATATGTATCTTAATCCAAGGAATACTTCAGAATATAAATGAATGGCAGTTACGTTATTAAATGCTTGATAGGATAACTTTCTAATCAGTGATTCTTTCCCTGTAGTTGATGGGCCCAATCTGGTAGCTTCCAGAAAATGTAACAGTGACAGTCATGCAGCCTGGGGTGTTGCACTGGGAAGAGCTCTTGCATATATTTTCACATATTCAGAGTTGTCTTCAGGTTAGCTTCCAGTTCAAACCTTCCAAAGAGCAAGGTTTCCATTCTTCTCTACCCTCTTGGTCATCCTCCCAGGGACTAGTCTGCTCTTTTGTCAGTTCAGGCCTGCTGAGAGAGTATCGTTTCTGCTTGATTCATCCAATTGAAATGTAAAATTAGCATCTTGGAGATTGCTGGGTAATCAAAAAGAAAATCTCCTTTCCTACTGCTCCTCTTTCTAACGGTCCAAATACTTAATGAAGTCATTGGTTCCAACATTTCTACTAGAGGCAGGACCAAACCTGCCTCTCTTTATATCAAGAGGTTAAATAAGTTATCTTTTTGAGTCTTCCTGAATGATGTTAATCACTGACAAGACCTATGCTTTGAGCGCTGCACGAATGTCTTCTCAGACTATGAAGAGAGCAGGTAACCATTTGTCTTCTGATAGTTTATCATTCCCAAAAGAAGAGTAAATCTATACTAGATGCAGAAAACCCCTTTTGATTCAGTAGAAGAGCCCTTTGGTGTCAGCCAGCCATGGATCATGTTTCTTGCAACATGTTCCATGTTGGGAATAAGGCAAATTCCTGGGATTTGCATATCTGCTTCTAGTCTGCAGAGCCCCAGCACTCTCACTGTAGTCACAAATGATAGAATACTTGATCTCAGAGACTTCATACATAAAGCTGTTTGACTTGATATTTAGGTGGGTGAGATCACTGATAAGAATAAGAATTCTGCAGCAGAATTCTAATTAGCTGCAGTAACCAGTACCATTTGGCATCTAGCCAGCAGGCTCTGACGAGATGGATAGGGGTTTCTTAATCTGATCCTCATTGGCTCGCTTGATTTTTCTACACACGGTAGCTGTAGTCATCATTATGAAGGCTGTAATGAAGCGTACGTGGAGTAGTGTGATTCACTGTTCTGGCTTGTTTGTAAGCTGCTACTTGAAACCAGCTTTAGCATGTGCCCTTTCTGACTTGTGTGTTGTAGGCTTCAGGTGTTCTATAATCCCAGTATATTTCTTGGAGTGTTTTTTAGAGTAACAGGAATTAAAAATCACCTAGTGATTCCAGGTTCTGCTCTACAAGCAAAGGAATTCCTCTAGATACAAACTTTATATCATACCATTGATGTGGATGTTAAAGGAGATAGAACTTGGCCATATGAAAGTCTGCTGTCTGAAAATCCACAGCACGTATTACTCAAGTTTTTTAATAAAAATTTGCTAAAATTACTAATAAATGTTTTTTTGCCATTTTGCTTTGGACATCAACAAGATCTTTGCTAGTGTCAGCAGGAGTTAAAGTGAGTGCTAGTATTGAAGTGTGATTAGTTACAGCTTTACTCTTGAGTGTGGAAACATCTCTGTTAAATAAAATTTAGAATAGAATTAAGAACAGAAAATTTTGGTGGAATTACCATGAAATATAAGTCATCTCATGTGCATCTCTGCTCCATTCCAAATAACGTGATATCATAGAATAACCCAGGCTGGAAAGGACCTCGAAAGATCATCTGGTCCAGCCTTCTGTGGGAAAGGGAGCCAAGATGAGATTATACAAACTCCATCCTTGCCAAATTCCTCTTATCTAATAGGCTACACTTGATAGCAGGAGGGGCAGTGCAGAAGACCCCCCGAAGAGGAAAAAAGCCACCAGGCTTTTCTATTTCTGGATTCCTGAGAAATGTGAGTATTTTTGGAGAGAAAACAGCAAGCAGAAGCTATTGCTATGGTGCTGCCGGAATTTTGCAGCTGATATGCTTACCAATATTTTATCCTTGCCACTTTTATTCCACACATTATATCGTAACAGGAGTGATTTAGGATCTTTGGTAATCTGCGTCCGTTTCTTTTACCTCTAATCCTCTAGTTGCAGGCGGTTAGAGTGATGATCTGGTGGTTCTTTTGTTGGTCTCCCAGCCCCAGTTGCTTTGCCTCCTTTTCCCTTCCCATACCAGTGGTCATTCTGCTGCAGCTTCCACCATCTGTGGTCATGAGTGAGCAGGTAGTTGTTTGTTTTGTTGAATACAAGTGCCAACAGTGGCAATATGCTCCTATACTCTCACAGGGAAGGTGAAGAATTGAGATTTATCACCATGACAGCATTCTCCTATACCCCAAATTCCTCAAAAGTCTGTGACATCAGTATACTGCTAGCTGCTCCTGCAGCTAGCAAAATACCTTGCAGTTTCTACTGCTTGGTCATCAGCAAGGTAGTTAACTGTGTTCTCATTGCTTTTACTTTGGTTTTGTCTGCTTTCATTTAATCCCCACTAAATCCTTCTTCCTACTACTGTTAGAAGTTTTGCTTGCTAGCCCTTCATAAGAAAGGCTCAGCTGTGGATGCTGGCAGCTGACCTGGAGATGTTTTCCACATAGTATTTCCAATGTAATTTGGCTATGTTCCAACAAGAAAAAGTCCTCTGTGTTTAGTGTTCCATCACAGTTCCTAACAACTAGAAAGCAGAACCATGAAGCAAGCAACCACTGGGTGCACCTGGTCCTGCTGCACCTTCAGTGTTATGTTCCTTTCTCCTTAGCAAACTTGACACTTGAAGCTGCTTTTGTGATGCTTAGTTGTTGCAGTGAATCGTGTGAAGCAGTTCAAGTCTTGGCAGTTTTACAGCGCTGGCAAGCAGTAGTTGAGTGTTATGATTAAGTGTTGACTTGGTAAAGCTTCCAGTCTATCCCTGACTTAACATCACCTCTTGTGACATCAGAATAAATGTGATCTAATTCTTTGGATTTGGAGGGCATATAAGGGTGGTAGTAAAGAGTTTTGGGAGGTAAAACTTGTTAGGATTTTTGCAGATCCATTAAATGTCCAAAGTGGGTAAGATTTCTAGTTTTCCAAAACTTGCTTTCCTTATCATGCTTCAAGAGCAAAGCATCACAGTGTCATTAATGTGGAAGCTGGAACTGTGGTTCTGGGAGTTAGGATGTCTGTGAAGGTGCTTTGAGATTCTTGCTTGAGTAGTCTGCAAAGACACATCTTTAAAGGATCTTAAGGAAAAACCCCGAACACAAAACAAACACCCACATGTCAACAAGTGCATCTAAACATGAGGCTGAGCATTTGGCTCAACAAGTTTCTGATCCACAAACTGCTGGCAGGTGTGAGGGTAATTGGAAACACTGTTCTTCTGTGCTTGTGTGCTTACTTATGCATCTGCTTTTGAATGTAGTTGGAGGCAGGGAACTCAGACCTTTGATCTGAGCTAATGCAAACACTTTTGCATACTGGAACTGATGTGCAGCTAAATCTGGACCCTAACAGCATGATGCACCCTCTGGAAGATCTTCTAGGATACGTTCATCCTCCCTTCTCCCTGAATGTTAATAGTATAGGAGATACGTGTGGCTGTTTTTTTAAAAGGCCTCTTTTTCATAACAAACTTTTCAGGGGTATTTTTCTCCCCTCCATGCTGTAAAAAGCATTGGAAGGTCAGATTTATACTTGGTCATAAACAACCTGCAACATGCAGGTTTAAAAAAAATGCATAGCTATAGAGTCACTCTAGTTTTAAAACAAAATGAGAAAAATATTTATATTGCTAATTAGATACTGAAATTGATTCTCATAGTTACAAATTAACCATTTTCTTTATTTGTAAGCTGTTCTTTGCAATGCACTGTTCAATGGTTTTCCACAAGTGAGTCATTACTTATCCATACTTTAGGTAATGTTCTCTAGGTTTTACTTTCTAGGACTTGCTTATGATTCCATGGCTTGCAAAAAAAAATTAGAAATAAGTGGTCCATGCTTCTGGGTATATGAAAAGAAGCAGCAAGACATAGATATGGCTATGGGGAAATGCTAGGTCAACCTGTCTGTACACGGAAGAGCAAATATGTTACTATAGGATAGAAAAAACTGTCTGTCAGCCAGTTGAAGATTGCCAAGAGGTTCTTGGGCTCAAGGCTTAGCTGAAGTATATTTCAGGAAGGAATTTCTGCTCTGTACCATGCTTGTGTAACTGTAATGGGAAATTTTGCTAAAGATACTTAGCAGAGGCAAGAACCTTGGAATAATGTGGGTCATCTTTAGGAATCAGCGCCATCGTACTTGCGTACACACTTGGCTGTGGCCCCTACCTTGACTTGGAGAATAAGCTGCTGGTAACCAGGACAAAAATGTTTGCCAAGGCACACAGCTCCTCTGTTCCTGGAAGAGACAAACCTAATTTGCATTATAAATTCTTGCTCACATGTGCCAAAACAATCCTCTTGGTATCTGCAAGTGGACAGCTGGAAGGATATGTTTTTTCCAGGTTTTTTGATGCTTTTCTTGTAGATAATGCGTAGTTATTTGGTGCTCGCAAGGATATGAAAAAACGTGTGGTGACATTATGGAATTCATGACAGCGTAGTTGGTGTAGATTGATTGTTCGTACTTTTATGGTTAGGAGGAAGCTGCTGTTTCATTTTATAGTTCAAAGTAGTAGATTGCCCTGGAGAGAATTAGACCTTTTCTGCAATGCCTGTCCTGGGGGCAAGGGTGTAATTTCTATGGTGGCACTTTGCAGAGAGGCTTATACTGATGTTGCCATGGAACTAGCCATCAGTGAAACCAATTACACAAGATGGTTTAGCAACCTTGTTTTAAAAAAGGGAGGGGAAGCCTGAGCCATCAGTAAATATCTTGCAGTTAAGGTTGAGGGTATCATTCACTTTTTACCTATGGTATTCTGTTCTCTTCGTATACCATGGAAATAAAAGAGGGAAAGTGATGTACACGATGTAGCTGACTTCCTGAAGAAATCGCTAAGAGCTGATTTATGCTGCAGTGCAGTGCCTCATGATTATGTTACAGAAGCAGAATGAGTCCCCGCTAACTGCTGCATTGCAGACCTGCACAGTCTGTTGCCTGTTCTGTGTAGCATAGAATTACTTGTACTTCTTGAACTCTTACTGCAGAGAAAACCAAAGCAATTTACAAAGCAGGTGCATAAAGAATCATCTTGCTAACTGCAAAGTTCAGCTGCTTCTTGAGTGGAATGTGGTGGCAGCTAAGACAAGCATAGCAGAAGTATGCTGGAAAAGTAGTACCTTGAAAACTTAAAATAGCAAAGGTCACACCAATTTCTTCTCACTGTAGGCTGCTTTATTCATATTGTCTTGAAAATAGTCTTCTGCATAGATTGCTGCATGCCTTTTCTTCATATTTTAGTATGAAACAATTTCAGCATATAGTCAATGGTGAAATCGCCATAGAGGTATATAATTAATTGCTTCTAGGAATTTGTAAATTGTCTTGAAACTTGCTTTAATCAGAATTTGCTGTTGTCATCTTTGAAGAGACCTCATTTTAAATAATGTCAGTGACAAGATTTATAATTGCTCTTACATGATTCTCGTGTAAGTTACAAGACCTTGTTGTCCAGCAGGTGCCTCAAAAGAACCTGAGGCTTTGCTTCAAGTCATACTACTCTTCCTGTTCATACCTCTTCGCCTTCTACGCTGCGTGTGTTAGTGGCACAAAGGTACTGAAGTGCCTTAAGGCACCAGTGGTGTCATGACTATACAAGACTGTACCAGTTTAAAGAGTTTTTCTTGCCTAAAAGACAGGAAAAAGATGAGTCAAAACCCACTGGCAAATCCAGAAGGTGGATCAATTTTAATTTATTGTTGTTAACTGCTTTTGATATTGGAGAAGAAGCAAACCTGTGGGAAGGGGGCATGGTTTGATGGCTGGAGGCATGTTTCCTCATACTGTATTTATGCATGAACAGGAGCAGGGAGAGATGACGACAAACCATTTCTCATGACAAACCTCTGTTCTCTTATTGCCAGAGATGTGGGGATGGAGAGTGGGCTGGAGTAGTTACAACAGAATCTGAAAGACCTAGAACCTGTGCTCATTTCAAGAAAAGTATGGTTGCACCAGTAGAGCAGGAAGCTGGCTCTAGCCTGCTTTTGAATGCTGGAAATAAAGAGGCACCCTTTGCCGGAGTAGAGAAACTCATTGATGCTGTGAAGAATTAGCATGGCAGTCTAGGTGATTTTTATACTAGAAAAATAGGATTGAGTTGGTGAGTAAAAAGGTTCATTCCTCTTTACCACTTCTGCTGGTGTGTATCCTACCTCAGCTCTATCTACCGTGGGTTGTCTTGGGTCAAGCGAGGTTTTGTTTTCGACATTAAGCTCGGTCCCTGTCGTGGTTTAACCCGAGTCAGCAACTAAGCACCACGCAGCCGCTCGCTCACTCCCCCCCCATCCAGTGGGATGGGGGAGAAAATCGGGAAAAAGAAGTAAAACTCCTGGGTTGAGATAAGAACGGTTTAATAGAACAGAAAAGAAGAAACTAATAATATTAATGATAACACTAATAAACTGACAACAGTAGTAATAAAAGGATTGGAATGTACAAACGATGCGCAGGGCAATTGCTCACCACCCGCCGACTGACACCCAGCCAGTCCCTGAGCGGCGATTCCCCGCCCCCACTTCCCAGTTCCTATATTAGATGGGACATCCCATGGTATGGAATACACCATTAGCCAGTTTGGGTCAGGTGCCCTGGTTGTGTCCTGTGCCAACTTCTTGCGCCCTGG
The DNA here is from genome assembly GCF_000737465.1 of Haliaeetus leucocephalus. Lineage (NCBI taxonomy): Eukaryota > Metazoa > Chordata > Aves > Accipitriformes > Accipitridae > Haliaeetus > Haliaeetus leucocephalus. The sequence continues at coordinate 107,647 of NW_010972776.1, read as the reverse complement.
CTGGGCATGAGAAGCTGAAAAATCCTTGACTATAGTCTAAACACTACTGAGCAACAACTGAAAACATCAGTGTTATCAACATTCTTTGCATACTGAACTCAAAACATAGCACTGTACCAGCTACTAGGAAGACAGTTAACTCTATCCCAGCTGAAACCAGGACAATCCCTAAACTAGCAAACAAACTGAGATTAGGCTCAAAACATTCTCTGACATCCACATTCATTTGAGCCCACAGCAATGTTTTGCCTACACTGTTCTGTACTGTTACAGATTTAATATGGTCTTTTCAAGTGAGTAGTGTTGTGATGCACTGTAAAAGCTGAGTTGTGCTACCAGAACAGAGCTGTTGGGCCCTTCCTTGAATGGAAGCAATTAGTGTGAAGCTGGTTTTTTTTTTTTTTTTCTTTGGGGAAGGCTTTGCCCTTTCCTGAGAGGAGAGAGAGGTTCCTGGGTTTATTAGGAAATGACGGAAGGAGAGACCTGGAATCCAAGAAATAGCAAGGGAATATGGCGGCAGCTTCAAGGTAAAGTGGAAGATAGAATTCTAGAAATTACTTGTCTGTTGCAAAGGGGATTAGGCTGACCAGTTTATCTGTTCTTCCTTAGTCCGGTGTATTTTATGACTGTGTTTGCAGTTGAATTTGGTTATCTGCACACATTCCAATGGCGTGGCATACTTTGCTTGCTTCTTATGGTAGATACTTTCTGATACCCAACTGCCTGATATCGTTTGCCTTGTGGTTTCCCAGTACTATCGAGAACTATTTTGTTGAAACGGAAGAAGGGGCATTTAGCTGAAGACACCTAATGAATGCATTTCAGTTAGAAACAGTATCCTAAATGTTGCTGCATGTGATTCCTGTATTCCCCCCCCGCCGCCGCCTTCCCTTAAAACCAGGCAATTGAGTGATGCAAATCAGTGTGAATAAATGCACTGTGATGCAGCATTGGACACAATTTATCCTGCTTATTGGCATGGAATGGCTCTCGCTTACCTTAAACTATTCAAGATCACTACTAATGGTAGTCACAGAGGACAACTTCACAGAAACCTTTCTGTGGAAGGAAAGAACAACCTCAATTTGTTTATTTAAAGATTTTTTTTAAAAAACAGTAAAAATAATGTAATGGCATCAGGAGTATGCAGCGACCTGATGTAGCATACTGGGTTTGTCTTCCAGAAATTCAGTCTCAGTGCAGTTGTAGAAAGGCCTGGGACAAATTTCAATTACAGAAAGCAGAGTTGTCAAAGAGCAGGAAAAAGCACACAAAGGTGACATTTCTTATCCTTTAGAAAAAGGGCATGCTAGGCATAGCTGCTGGCAAATTGTTTGGGTCACTCTGAATTTTAAAGGTAGTTAATACAAGAATAAATTGCCCAGAAAGATTGTGAAGTCTTCATCCTTGGAGACATTCAAAACCCAGCTGGACGTGGGCCTGGCCAGCCTGTTCCAGATGACCTGAGCAGGGGGATTGGACTAGACAATCTTCAGAGGTTTCTTCCAACCTCAGTGATTTTATGAAAATATCTCTGCTCGTTTCTCTTCCCACTTCCTCAATGAAAACTGATAATAGCAATAAACGGCTGAAGTAGTTTTAGTAGTAACCTAAAAACTAATTGAAAAGAAGCCTCCACATGTAACCACTTTTGTCCAAAACAAAAACTAATTTGAGGTGTTTATAGGAACAGTAAGACTATCCAGTGGAATCTAGTTAGTACTTGTTTTTCAGGAGTAGTATATCTGAGGACATATAAGTTAACCACAAAGAGCCTGCGACTGGGAAAAAGCAACTTTGTAGTACAAGTATTTTATTGTTTCTGTTTGGTTTTGTGGTGTCTTCTGAAGCACCTAGTTCTGGCTACTTAGAGAGCAAATGTGGGAGTGTTTATGTTGTGGATTTGATTTTTTTTTTTGTGCAGCTTCTGTTCACCTAACAGTATTTGGAGTCTTATACCCTGAAAAAGAAACAGATATGTCTTTTCGCGCGTCCCCCCCCCCCCATTTTTGAAAGGATGATCATTTCTTTACTGGCTTCAGAATTGAAGATCTTTTGATCTGTGATTGACTGCAGGGGGGAGTCTTTAAATAGATTTTATTTTCATTAAATTGTGGAGTTCTCATAGGTTAGCAAGTATTATGCTGTCCTTTCGCCTCTGTGACTGAGAGTTCTTTCTAGGCCTGCCAGTAAACCATTTCAGCATGCAGGTCACAAGCAGCAAATAATATGTCAAAGAAAAGTTTGTCTCTCATGTTGGCAGATCAAATTCTGCAATGGTCTAGATCAAGCTAATTGACCGGTTTAATGTTTCCTTCCTTTATCAGTAGCACAAGGTTCATTTGGAGGAAGATGCCTGGACTGCATTTAGTCATGGTAAGGACTGACTGTATACTGATTGCAGACTAAAAAGTTGCAAGCCAGACACATAGATTTCAGTGCTTCATTGTGCAGACTCTGAAAAAAGCCAGCAGGTGTTGCTTTTCCCTCTGCACCCAATAATTGTTTTCCATATGGGCTAAGATGCAGAGATACAGAGAGGAGTGACTGCAACAGCTTCGTCTATATTCAGCCAGGGAGGTGGTTTTCTTTTTCTCCTCATGTGCTGCTTCCAGTTGGCTATTTTTTGAACAGTGTAATGTGTCATGCAGCTTGTATTACTAGAAAATACCCATGTAGAAAATGAAAAAGCACATACCAGGCCAAAAGTAACACATGTTTCTGCATCTCTTTTGTGTGGGTGAGAGGGGCAGACAGTTTCTGCCACTCAGATCACAGCCTGGCAGGAGGCCAAGTAAAAAACCTTAGAAAGAAACATGAGGAAAACCTGTTGTTACCAGAAATAAAAAGGAGCGGAACCTGATTTACTCCTGTAGCTGTGCCTGGAAACAATCCACATTTCATCAGGAGTGTTACAACAGCAGCTTGTTCGTTCTTCTTATTTCCCTTGCATGGCAGCTTCTCTGTTTGCCAAAGGCCATGTGGCATCAGGAAGGTTGTCTGACTTGCCCAGAGGCAGAGGGGAGCAGATCTTCTTGCCTACTTCTCATGTATTCTTCTATGTAGAAACTTTTGTCCACAGTCTTGCAGCTACATGGGTTTTCTGCTTCCCCTTCAAAAGGGGTTTGTGTGGGCTATTCCAGAAGGGGTGTTTGCTGTTTGCTGCTTCTTTGATACTGCCCTCCAACTTCTCTATCTGCAGAGAGCTGTTCTGCCAGGCTGACTGTAGGGATACCACAGTATGGTATGAGAGATTGTGAAAATTTGACACTTTACTTTGAAAATATCCATAAGATGCTTGCAAAAAGCATCTGCAGTATAGGCAATGGGACACGCCCTTTCTAAAAGCTGTGGCTGTCTTTGTCTTTCTCTCTGGCTCCACAGACTTAAAGCAAATGAAGGTAATGAACTGCAGAATGGGTTTCCAGAGCATGGAGTTTGACATTAATTTGGAAAAAGCGCTTTGGACAGGTCATGTTACAGAAGCAGAACCTCTTGCTGCAGCCCTAATTCACCAGGTCCACAGATGAGAATGGAGTGCTTGGTGATCTTATGATGTGTTTAATCTATGTTGTTTAAAATCTGCCAGAATTCTGCCTGCCTTGTTTGAGGTCTGTGCTTCTTACTAAATAGTTCCTATGAATCTGTAGCAAAACTTGATTACATACCAGGAAAAATATGTTTTAGTTGACAACCTCCCTCCCCTTTTAAAGATGAGCTCAATCTTGAGAGACAATCAAGAGCCCATCTCTTTTCCTGTGTTTCACTTCTTTTTCTGCTTTTGTTGTTGTTTCTGGATGTTCAGAAAATTGGAGAATGTGCCTTCCCTATGCTGAAAGCAACAGCCTAGCTATCCACGAAGTTTTCCCCCACAAGGATGCTGGATAAGTAATTTTTTGTTCTTTCTCTGCTCATAGTTTTCTGCCTGCCACTTATCACACAGTTTGTGGAACTTTTGGACATTTGTGGAACGCTCTTGTGGAACCCTTTACACACAGTTTCTGTGGTTTGCCATCAGATCTTCCCAAAGATGAGCATGCTGTTTCCAAAACAGAATAGCCTGGATCTCAGAGAAGCAAAATAGTTCAAAAAAGATGAATCCAGCCAAAACCAGTGAATTTTGAGGCTGTACTCCATTGTCACGTATTTAGCTGTCTTTGCAGATACACTATTGGAAGAAACTAGTGGCAAGCAAGTGGCTGGGGGAAAAAGTAGCACTTATTATGGAAACGGCCCTTTCTCCCTTGAATCCCAAGTGATAAAGTGCTGTTATTCTGCTTGGTGATACTCCAGTTTCTTCCCTCCTGAAAAGTGGTTGATCTGCTATGATGAGCTTGTTCTTGGCAACCTTCTTGCAGTACAGTTAAGACAGAGAATGATGTCAGTGTCTGTCCCCTGAATCCCTGTCCTGGGAATGACAGCAGGTCTGTGAAGTCATGAATGATGAGGAGTATACATCACAAGGGAGGAAAAATTATCCCATTAGCAGGCTGAATTCAGGATAGTTTCCAACAGTCAGAGAAAGACTCTTGCGTCATTACACTGGGTGTGATAGCTGTGATGTTTCTGTGTTGGCTTTGTCTGCAAGGCCTCTGGCAGCGTCTCATCTGAACAGGGAGCGTCTAAGAGGTGTTTTGACCTTAAAGGAGAAATTATCTGTCTCTCAGGAGCTCTGAACAACAGCCTCTGCTATATAGCCGGTTATTCCTGTACTGAACACCTGGAAAAGGCATTGAGTTTTTTGGTGTGTAGCTTGAAGTTGCTGTATAAATAAAACTTTCCAAACATCTCAATCTTGTTTGCAGAAATTATTTTCTGTCTTCAGAGGTTTTTTGTTTTGTTTTAACATGAGACATAAGTTCCTGTGATGCTTGGATACTTTGGAAAAGCTTGGGGTTCCTTCCTCCCTGATCCCAAAAGACTCTGTTCTTTGGTGGGTTTTCTGGTGTATGCTCTGTATCTGTGTTGTCAAAGTTTGTGTTTAGTGTTGCTGTGGCAACCTCTGAAACTTTGAATAGCTGCTGTCATCCTCAGGCAGTCGTTTTGGTTTTTGTAATAAGCATATGTGCTTTTTGTTTATTCCCAGTGTCAATTTTACCTGACAGGAGGGGCAAACTTGGCAAATAATGACCACTTGGAGAGTTTTCTGAGGGTGGAGTTGCTGATGTGCAATTGCTTTAGGGATTGCATCAAGTGGTTGCACAGACATTTCAAAAATGGGATTCATCATGGTCATGGATAATGACTGGATTTTGTTGTCCTAAGGATGAGATGCATAAGCAGGTAGGTGAGAGGGGTGGTTAATATGTGCTGAAGGGTAAAGACAGTGAGTAGGCAGGGAATATATTCTTATCCTGGAGGATGCTAGGTTATAGCTAGGAGTGTATGAGCTTTCCTTGGGCATAAGGAATAGAGAAAGTGAAAAACATGTACAAGACAAACACATTTTCCCTGTTTCTCCTTCACAATGTCAGATACCAGGTTTCAAGTGGATCCTTTAAGGATTTCTTTTATTGATAAAATTTAGCTTTCACCTTCACCATTCTCATAAAATGAATAAAAATGATAAAACAAACCCTTATCTGACCTACTTAACAATATGGTAGTGATATAAGTTCCTTCACATGGTAAAACTTGGGGTAGGGAAGGGTTTACTTACATTCTCAAACTGTTCTTTGAGCCTTGTGTTTGACAGTGCCTTATGTCTAGGAACACTCTGTAAAATAATTTTACTTGTTGCTTTGTATGCTGTGTTAGCGAGCTGTCATGTAAACAGGTCATTGTTTGGGGGACCTCCTGGGACTCAGCCCTAACTGGGTAACTTCTGCTATGAAAAGGGATTTTACACCTGTTTGAGTGAACCACCTTCTAAAATTAGAAATTATTTGGCATGCTGTGTCTATCACCAAACAACAACTTCCTTTAAAGTCTCTGAAAGCACTAGTTTCTGTGACTTCTTTGTAAAGTCATAGAAATGGCTAGTTTCTGTGTGCAGAGTGTATAGGCTTTGTAACATCTGTAGCTTCTGACAGACTGTTCTCATATTGACTACTTGCTGTGTTAGCATTTCACCTGATGAGCTTGTATTCCTAGCTGCAAAGGACAGATGAAGGTTCAGATGAAAATTCTTGTGTGGTTATTTCTGAAGTCATGTCTCCCTCACAATTGTTGGTAACTGGTAACATTTCCTTTGGTTTGTGCTTTGGTACTTCTGGCACCTCAGGACTGCTGCCTCTCTTGAATGTGAACTGATGAAAAACTAAGGACATTGCAGCAGCTAAGTGTCGAGAGCTAAAAATGAGAAATGACATTTTGTTTTCAAAATAAAACTTGTTAAGTTTAAGGTGCTATCAACATTACTTTGGTGATGTGAGCTTCTAAACCAGCTCACTGCTTATGTGCTTTATTTCTCGTCTTCTCACAGCTCTGCAGAATTGAATGTTCCTGTGACAGGAGGATTGTTATGGACCCAGAATGACTTCCATAAAATAAAAAGTGGCCTTCAACTTTTCTAAGACAGCAGAGTGCTCTGCGGCTTTCAATATTGCACAAGATAAGTGGCATGGAACAACTAGTAATGGTGATGGGGAAACAGCCACTCCAGGATGTATTTTTTTTCATGAAGATTTACTGATTTTTACCATGTAAAATCAATATTTTATAAAGGTGGTGTGTTTTAAGTTCCATGTGTGGTAACCATTGTCTTGCTTAACCACTAACATTAACTTTTAGCTCTAGTTGATGTTTGCCAAATACAGTTAGAATATTTGGGAATCCCTCAGTGTTCCTTAATTTTTTTCATAGTTAATAAATAGAAATGACTGAAGGCAAACCTTTTTTCTGGACCCTGTTTTTCCTTTTTCAGTCAGGTATTCTGCAGTGTCCTCTGGTCCTCCCCTTGTTAGCCAGGCTATTGAGCCCTGCCTATTTCAGTGACGCTAATATTGTCCTATGTGAGTTTGCGTGATTTTGCCAGGATAAGGTTGTGCTACAGTTTTCATCTAGCTAGGATTTCACATGAAGTGTCAGGGATCCAGCCTAGTTACAGCATGGCTGAATGCACCATAGCGCATGAGTATCTTTTAAATTTTTTTTTCTCAGCATTTTTTTCAAGTGATAGTTTTGAGGCCTCTACTATCTCTTTTTAATTAGTTTTCTTCTTGATGTTATTTCTATTTGTTATTTTGCTGAGGTTGATAACTAATGCTGTGGTCTTTGCTGAGACCTAGTGTGATTACTGCAGTAATGGACTTGAGTACCTTGTTGGAAAGTTGTTGAGAAAAAGGACCTCCACTTATTTTTTTGTAAATTCAGTTTTCTTTACCTGTATTAAAGGTTCTTGGAACTTAGAGGCTTCTGCAGTTACCTGTCAGGAGTTCAAGCATATATTCGTTGTGGGACTCCTCAGTAAGAATTTGTTGGAGTGTATCTGCTAGTGGGTAAGACAGAGCTTTCCTCTGAGTCAGTCTGGTAATTTGCAGTATTTACAAACCAAACAGAAACAGGAACGAGTCAGTGCAGCATTGTGATGGAATCTTTTTAGTTCTTTAGAGCTACTGCTGACATTATGTGCTAATGTTCTGTAGAAAGAGATACAAAAAGGGACATACAACTTTAGCAGTACAGTGGATAGGATTGAATTGCAAGTTTAGAACAGCAACTTCATGGATGCTTTGGGCTGGCTCTCAAGTAAAGGCTTAGCTAAAGGTCCATAATGTAAGTAATATTTCTTTGTTCTAATTTTTTGTCATCCTGTTCTACTGCAGTTGCTCTTTACCAGACAGGCAAAAGTTATTTAAAACATGTTGTACATTTCCTTCTCTAAAAACAAGTAGTGCTAGTGCAAAAGAAAACAAACTTCTCTTTTAGGAGAGATTTTTCCATGTAAGTCCTTCCCCTTTCTAGTATTTTGAGAAATATCTCCTTTTACCCAGCAGTTCCTCAAGCTTATTTAGGCAATTTTTAGTGAAGAGGATTTATTCTTTTATTACTGTATTTGGTAGAATATGAAATTAAATTAAGTATTGTATTTGGTACTTCAGAGGTCTGTCAGTGCAACCAAGCACAACAGTTCAAAAAGGAAGGTGTGATGCTGGTAAATACTGTGCTGCATGTAACCTTTTTCTGCTTTGGTGAAGATTTACTTGGTAAAATCATGTGCTACTGTAGTTTCTTCATCAGCTGTAGTAGTTACTGCCCTGTGCATCCGCCATTACCCCACCTAGTGAATTATGGAATAAAAACCTGGTCCTTGATCTAATTGCAGAGTCAAATAAATAGTTAAATCCAGCGCTGTGGCTGACTCGTAGAAAAGCACAAAACTGCCAGATGCTTTAAAAAAAAGAATACCAAGATTTGAGGAGAAGCCATACTAATGGCATGAAATTTAAACTAAGTGTTACTGGGGGGGTAGGGGGGGAAGCAGGCTTGAAACAAAGGCGGGGGGAAGAATGGCTGGAGAAAAGAAACAAATGTTTTGGGTTTTAAAAAGTGAAGAAAGGGCTTCTATTAAAAAACAGAAGTGTAAAACCTAGACAATTATGTATCACCTTGTTCAGGATTATGAAACTTTGTGGTTTTTTGATCTGATTAATTCACAGGAACAATTTTGTAGCTACTTTCCCAAGTACCTGCAAAATGACAATGTTACTATGAATAATACAAAATAAATGCATAGATAATCTTAACCTTTAAATCCAGCCAGTTCAAATGACTTGAAGAGCAAGTAAGAAAACAGTTACTGTATTGGGTACTTCTGAGTTATGCAAACATAACAGTTTAAAAAGGAAAGGGCAATACTAGCAAAATACTGTGCTACATGTAATTTTTTTCCCCTTTGGTAAAAGTTTACTTGGTAAAATGTGTTTTCAACATGCTAATTACTTTCTTTGCTAGAAGCACATTCTGAGTGGGGATAGGAAGGGCAATGTGCTGTATTTCTAGATTACCTGATTTTTCCTTTGCATTGGGCAGGCCTTCTTGAGACTGCTTTCTCCCTGTAAATGAATCTCTCCAGACAGATTTTCACTGTCCAAAAAAACCCATCTCTAAAGGGAAGCTATAGAAAGGATTGGAGATAGAAGCTGGGACTATATGGAATAAATATATATGGAATAAATCATGCAGAGAGGAATTGCTGAGGAAGTTAAGGCCTGGGTCCACTGTTTTTGTGGCCTGTGAGCCCTTTTTCCTGGCTTTTTCCACCTTTTGAATTTCTTTCCAATGTAAGTAATTGGACAGAGTAGTGGAACCTTATTAGGATAATTTGTTGCTGGCTATTCAAGTCTTCAGTATGCTGTTCTCTCATTCCCAAAGGCAGATACTCTGACAAGGACTTCAGCACGACCCAGGGGTCACAGTTTTGGGGCAAAAACTGGAACAGTACGAATATCCCATGAAATCTAATTACTACTTGTTTTCAGGAGTGATATACTTGAGGATGTAAATTAAGCATAAAGGGCCTGGGATTAGGAAAAAGCAACTTTGTAATACATGTATTTTATTGGTTTTGATTGGTTGTGTGGTGTCTTTTGAATCCCCTGGTTCCTGGCCATTGTGAGAACAAACATGGTAATAGTGAGAAGTTCAGGCAACTTCAGACTGAGATGATCTTTAAATCTGTGTAATACAGAGATGGACAAGGGATGTTATTCTGACAAGACAGTGGGACCTAAGTAGTACTTTCTTCTCTGCTTTTTAAAGAAATGTAAAATTCTTGTCCTATTCCTTCACAGATTTAAGCACAGATGGAACATTTGAGCATTATGTTATGATTTCAGAATCTGGGTATTTTTCAGTAAGTCAACTAAAAATACTGAAAAATAATTTGGACTACAACACTTGTTTTGGACAAAACAGCTTTTGGGGGCTCTCATCTAAAGAGGGTTACAAAATAAAAAGCTAGATACAAATAATCCAATGGCTCTCAGTTTTATTAAATAAGCAAATTTATATATATATATATATAAAGTATAACATGTTTCATATTATTAAATAATTGTGCAAACCTTTTACACAGAGCGGGGGGGAACAGGTAATAGCCTATATTTCTTTTAGATTCTTCTCTCAAGTCTTCTAATACATTTACAAACTTTAAATACCACAGTAAAAATCATCAGTATTGTCTAATGGCTCTTCAAAGGCTAACCAAACACTGGCATGAGAAGAATTGAAGTGACGGTGCACTTGTATTTTTCCAGTTGAAATACTGCAAGAAATACAGTTAATAAGGGCTGTGTCACACAGACAAGCTATGGGTACGTAAGAGGAATATTAAAGCTGAACACTCTCCATGGAAATAATAGTGACAGATCTAATGATCTGACTATTGTGAGTCCTCTGGTACTAATGCTTCAGGTAAACTTTTGGCTAGTCAAGATAAAGTAATATCTCAACTCTGTGGAGCAAAGTCTCACAGAAATGATGCATGGTCCTTCTCTTTAGCATGGAGTTTTAAGAATTGCTATAGTCTAAATATGTCCCTTGAAATGTTCCTGTTTGTGGTTTGGTATACAACACAGGTATACATGCATGTCACCAAGTATTTTTTAACTGAATTATTTGGACAGATTCTTGGTGTGTTCTGACTTTTATCATTAAGAATTTCAAAATGCCAAAATTCACAATCTGAGGCAAACTGGCATTAAAAGTACGTAGGGGAGAACTCGCCCAGATAGATGTTTCGGTTTTGTTTGTTTTTTTTTAATGAGGATCCTTCTGCTTGTTCTGAGCAACCATACCCACACCTTCCATTTTTAAGTTTACAATTAAAGTATTTTTACAAAAGCTAAACAGACTCATGCTAGTGAATGAATTACATGCGGCAGCAACTAGAGCAGTGCACACTTATTACTACAGAGATTTACGAATACCACATACTGGTTTAACATCCATTTTCACTCATTTTGTCATTAAGACTTACATTATATTTGGGTCAACCAAAAAAACCCAAAGAGATTTATAAAATTTTACAACAAACAATAATGTTTAATTCTACAAATGAATAAAGCCAACTACTGCAGCTCAATACAACAACAACAGGACTAACAGTAGTGAAATCATCTATATGTACAATTTAATATATATTACTGACATGTAATTCTTACAAAAAACCCCATTAAATAACTTAAACTGGACTGACATCCCATAAAGCATTCGATTTTTGATTCATGAATTTAAGGTTATACACTTTTAAGTGACAAATTATGTGAAAGTAATATAGCTAAAGATGAAAGATCAGTAAATCAGAACTCCCAGAAAACACTCTAGCCCCAGCAAAGCACTGAAGTCTACTGCTTAGCTCTTGCTGATTGCAGTAGGCCAGGATTTTACCTTCCCACTTTTTTTTTTTCCTCTCATCTAGAATTGTAATTTCATGGATTTTATTAAAATATAGTTTCTAGAACTGTTCTCTTACAGTTTTAAAAACATTTAAATACCATGCTCTCAAAAAGAGCATTTATACAAAGTCTTATATTTACAATATAGACAGTTATGATCAGGTGTTAGTAAGATCAACTCTTCCATGTAAGAAGAAATCTAAGCTTATGCGCTGAAGATTAATGAATGTGTCAGTGTTTTGAATTGGCTTGTAAACATATCTGAAAACAGATGTGGATGACTGAATTATCACTTATAGTAGTTGATTAGGAAAGACTACATCACATACAAAAGTTTTGTTACCTCTAAGGAGGGCTAATCAAGCACAAAATTTGCAAATTATTTCCACAAGGCCACACTGCCCATTCTGTAACTCTATGCATGATAGATGCTAATAGCTTCTTAGAAAAAGACAATTTGCCTTCAAAGTGCCTTAGGGAAATAGTATGCTGGGTTTGTATTGGCATAGCATTCCCATTGTTGAAAAAGGAATTACTCTTATCAGCAAGACAAAAGTTAGTGAAAATTAAAATGACTAGACAAATCCTACAAAAATGACTATCTCCATAAACCACCTCGCACTTCATACAGAAATTTCTGCTCAGTTTTCCATGTTAGAAAACATCAAAAACACCTACTAAACCTCTCTTAAAATAGCTTATCTTTATAATTGGAGAAAAAGGGAACAAACATTTTTCTACATACGAATATTTAATTCCGTGCAAGGTGGAAACATGAGTGCACAATAAACTTCATTTTATACCTAAATAATTTATAAATTAATCCGTTACGAATAAAGCAGGGTCTATAGCAATTATATTGTTACATTTTAAACACATGCAGATGAGTTAACAGCAACATTTTTACATAAAGTTTAGTGCAAGAATGTATCTGCTTAATAAATAGACTAAAGATAACTATGTAATGCTTTGAGGTGTACACACAGTATCTGTGCACATAATAAACTGGTTCTGAAAAGTTGTCCTTGTTTGTCTATAAACTACAAGTGCCCATTTTAAATAAAAAAGATCCATAATTACTCATGGGCTACTTCCCTGTGACACATGGTGTCACAAACATTGTGGTGAAAATGTAATACTGAAGTTAATCTAGAGATTATTTTTTTTTTATACACAGTTTTTATACAATCAAGAAAAAGAGATACAATTTGTATCAACAAACAAAAGGTCATTTCTGGTTATTTGAGGCATTGCTCTCAGCTGCTTATACCATGCAAGAGAAGAGAATAAGAATTAATCGCAAATTAAAAATATAAAATGCTGGTTAGTAAGAAATGTTTTTGAAAACTGGTCAAGAGTTAAATCTGTTTTCCCCAACTATTAAAAATATCTGAAGTTTTATTTTTTTCCCATTAACAGAGATGATAACCAACTAATTAAAACTTAAGTTATTTTCAAACACCAAGTGTAAATACAGAATTACCTTCAAGTTAATTCATTTTAAATACATAATGACATGGTCATTATATACGTTACCTGTACCAACACAAGAATATTCATCCTGTGTGAAATGATACGGTTATCAAATATCAGTAAATTAACTGTAGTTGCACCTGTAATTGTAGTTTGTTATTGGTTTGGGGTTCTTTTTAATATATGACAGGAACATATTTTACACATGATAGAGAGCCCACAAGATATTTTGAATCAAACCAACCATTACAGTAACACAAGTGGAGGAAATTATATAACTTTGTTCCTCAGACAAACAGATAACTAGAAAGCAGCATGCAAGCCATTATCAAAACACCAGAAACAACCCTGACTGCAGCCTCACGTTCCGTGTGTTTCACAGTAAGAAACATTTAGGCAGTGTCACACCTTCTCATGAAGAAACAAAAGGCCATAAACCAGGCCTTCTCAACTTTCATGAAAAAAACTACAGTAGAAGTCAACAAGTCCTAGCTCGAGACATATCGAGTTAGTAATGGTTTGAAATGCTGAAATATACAATGGATTCAAAAAAGGGCGTCCAGTCAGTGCAGCTTAAAAAACAATAAACGCCTCTTTTGGAGACATTTAGCTACAAAGGTTCCCACCCTGAGCAAGATACCAGTTGCGCAAACAATGCCACACAAAATTATCTCACCTGTTGAAACAGGAACTCTAAAAGCCTTCATGAGGCAAATGCACACCTTTGCGTGGATCTGAAGAGCAAAACCAACCAGGCCAGCTTTGCCACAAACCCAAACTGTAGCATCTCTTTTCAAGAGGCATTTCCCCCCCCCCTTCTCAAGTTGATCTTGTACAGCCATTCTGACTGTTAGCCTCACTTAAACACCATCCTTGCCCCAGAGGAAGGGCTGTAGTTATTGATGAGCTTCCATGTTAATGCCCAGTTTCCACTGCTTCAGGTTGAGTAATCCAATTTACATAAAACTGACAATTTACAGTCAGCTTGTCTAGTCATCTGGGCTGACTGGGTCATCTGTGCTTACTGCACAGTTGAGGGGCAATTCTGAAGAGAGAAGCTACAGTTAAACTTCTTTTAGTTTATTGAATGGCACTCACACCTTCACACTCCTTAATGTTTTGGTCCTAATTTAATAAAGTATTTGGCTTCTGTTGGATTGAGCCAATGTATTGGACAATATAATAGATACTCAACCTATTGGGGAACAGTTTTGAAATTTAAGTACCAACAACAATATTGACATTCAAAAGCTGAAATCAGTTTTTTCTTTTACAAATTGAGTGCTTTAACTTTTGTCAAGTTTACTTTTTCGTCAATATTTAATATGCCAGTAAGCAGTGTCAAATGACAAAGCTGAAACCCTAAAAGTCATCTGGGCGTGTATAGAGCATACTTTTAAAGGCCGATTAGATATTTATAAGCAAATTGAAAGTGTACACTAATACATGCAATATAATTGCTAACAGTAATTTTGTAGTAACAGCTTTGAGACACTGAACGTGACATTGTAGTTCTTAATGAGCTATCCATGCAGCAAGGTATGCATTTCCTATAAAATACTATTAAAAAATCCCTATATTTAAAATCTTAAAATTTACAATACAATCAACTCTTATATAGTGCCTCAGCATATGTATGATTGCTACTGTGTACAGAATTTTATACTATCTTAGTAGAAAATATTTACAATAGATTGGCCCCTTCCTTCATCATTTAAGTTTTCCTCCAGGTCCTATAGGCTGTATAGTTTCATTTATCCAAAAGAAGCTGTAATGCTTTAACGCCCTGTTCTTAATTTGGCAACAATCATAGCTGCCAACTGTTGTGCATCTGTCATGTGGGGATTCTTTTCCATCACAGAAAGGACAATGCTTGGAGGGAAAATATTGCAGAGGTTCTTGTATGTTTGATACTGATGTTCTGGGATGATATGAGGTTCCCGTGGCTCACCACATATCCCAATCCAGGGATTTCTCCAGAGTTGCTCCATCTTCTCAGGCATACTTCTTACCATTACAGGTTCATAACATGGCTGCATGAGGTTGTTACTCAGTGGATACGAGTGGTAAGTGTAAGAGTCTGATGCACATGGTAATGGATCCCAACTAGCATGCTGCTCTCGACAGAGAGGTGGTCTTCTCTGCCTTGTAGGGTTACTTTCATAAAGCCGTGAGTCAGAAACACTGTCCATTCGCGTCATGACCAAGGCACGGCTTGGTTGTGCAGTTGATGGATGAACATTTTGAGGCACAGAGTATTCGCCTGGACAACTGGACCGTGCTCCAACAACTGGATGCTGGGCATGTAGGCCTAAGTGGGAAACTGACTGTTTGCGAAGGGATTGCTTAGGCTCTTCAGTTCCATAACTCTGAACTCTATTTAAGGCTTCATGGTAACCATGGGAAAAAGGCTGAAGTCGATTTTGCGATGGCAGTCTGTGGATCTTCACATTGTCTTCTGGACTGGCATCTGCTACACCCAGATACAAGTCATTGTAAGAGGAATAAGAATCATTACTTGTATGGCTTAAGCAATTGTCAGGACAGGGGCTTGAGTTTCTAGAATACATCCCCTGGTCCATATCAGCCCCGTAATAATCTGTGTTACGGATACTACTTATGCTCAAGTTGGAGAAATCACTGAGTAAGGAGTAATAGCCATGGTCCCCCAATGATTCATATTTGGGATACTGGTCAGTATAGCTAACTGAGGTGCCATGGCTATTGGTGACTAGTATAGGAGGATATTGCACACTGGACATATGTTCCAGTGAGGATTTCTGATGCATGAACTGTGAGGAACCTGGCACCGGACTGCTTGCAGAACGAGTATTTAATGCACCAGCTGCATGGCTTTTTGGTGGAGGGAGCGTTGGTACACTTAATGCAGAAACCAGAGACGGGACAGAGCTGGCCTCAGACTTCCGGGCTACTGATAACTTTTCCTCAGGCTCCACAGCTACTGATCTAATGCTTGGATCTGACTGACGTTTTGGGGCAATGCGTTTCACTTCAGAACTGATTTCTCCTTTGGAGCTGGATGACCCTGTGCCACATTTGGCCAAGGCTCCCTCACTCATAGTTTTCACAGCAGATAATTTGGCACTTATTCGAAGCTCATCCGCTACTGACCTTTGAGGCTGGTTTGCCCGTTCTGGGTGGTAATATTTACATTTGTGCCCATAGGTGCACTTTTTACCTGGAAGAAAAGTGTTTTCAGGTTAAATAAAGCAAAAACTAATCAATACCACTAGCTGCTATCTTTTTTCTTTATATCTTCCACCACTTCTCGATAGTAATATTTCTAGATTAACCCCCTGAGGAATACTCATATATATTGTATATACAGGCAGTCATAGACTCTGTGACCTGTATCCACTTATATCACTGCACCAAGGGCAAGACACATCACTTTTCTTCCTACTGGCTCATGATTTCAATACTGACAACAAACATACTCAATGCTATATAAAACAAAACTGGTCTAACACAGTTTGTATAGTTATGAATCTCCTTCCTTGAATAAAAACCAGAAGAAAATAGCAAAAAGCTGTGTTATCCACATATCTGGTAATCCTTAATTTTCTGCTACATTGTGTCTATTAATATGTGTATGAAGGGTATAAAAATGGATGTAGTGCTTGGCTGGCAACACAAAAAATGACACTTTTTTTTTTTCAGTAATGACAAGATGTTAATTAATTGCTTGCTTCACCTACCTTTGAAGACAACAAATCAATCTGACTTAGGCACTTACCATAAGGACACGGTTGTTTCTTATGTTCAGGAATAACTGGCCTTTTCCTTAAGAAATTTTCAAGGCTTGGACCATGGCGTCCTAAAGGATCATCAGGAGGCATAAATCTAAGGGGAAAGAAATTAAATGTGAATTTCAGTTTTTACTGAGGATTCTGAATTACCAAATTCCCTTACTTTTGAAGAAAAAAACATACTTGTCATTCACAAAAGAATACATTAGCAGCCGCTCCTCTATGAACTTCTTCCATTCTGGTTTTTCATTTTGAAGATCCCGATAGTTGTCATTTGATACAATGATGCCATCTGAGTCGAAAGCAAGTTTTACTATGAATCGATCATCATAGCAAACTACTCTTCTTCCCTGAACTCTTCGAGATGGGGTGAAAACAAGAATTTTCTCTTTCTCCAATTTCCGTAAGATTTCTTGATCTGTAAAATAATTTTAGTTAAGCAGCTTTTAAAAAGTTTTAAAAGAAAGAAATGCAGCCTTTGAAATATGAAACTTCTTGCCCTCTTATCTGACAAAGTATTTTGTAATTATGTTCATATACGGTCCCCCTTATCATAAAAAAATACCTAGATGCAGAGTGCCATTTGATTTCTGAGGTTTCAAAGCACTGGGTAAATATTCAATATTTAAGCTTCACAACCACTCTACTCCTCTGTAAACAACTGTATACCTTTACTCAATCTTCCTGAACATGTGAAGAACTCAGTTGTTACTGTATTGCAATATCCTTCCTGTTAGCCTGGAGTAAAACATAAGCACCTTCTATGGGTCAAAGCACATGCTGCCTCTTCAGTGTTCAAGATAATCCTACTAAATGAGTCCCTGGCCTGATAATACTTATTTTATACTCACCCAGCAACTAAGAATCAGGTCCTCTATGCTTAACAATGATTGCTAATGGGAAAATTATGACTACTACTTCTCAAAAGTGTTGCAATGATCCAGTAATGTTACAAAAAACCAGCATTGTTTACAGGTGCAGATACTTAAATGTTTGTTTCCTCACCAGTGAAATCATTGCGTTTCCAAATGAACAGTTGAGTGCAACATCATCGTGCAACACCACATCCACAGCCCAGTACGTAGTACCCATCA
This sequence comes from Haliaeetus leucocephalus, assembly GCF_000737465.1. NCBI lineage: Eukaryota > Metazoa > Chordata > Aves > Accipitriformes > Accipitridae > Haliaeetus > Haliaeetus leucocephalus. The sequence continues at coordinate 89,971 of NW_010972776.1, read as the reverse complement.
GAAAGATAACATGGTTGTGTTTTAATGCAATTCTTTTTTCTTCTTTTTAACCAAGGGGTCAAAGAAAATCTTGATCTGTTACCTGTAATTGGTGCATCAGGTCGGGACTGTTCTTTTCTCCATGCAGGTACAAACACAGTGATATCTTTATGTCCTTTTTCCAGAAACCAATCAACAGCTAGCTGAATTCCCCGACAGGAAAATCCTTCTTTATTCCCATGGCTGAAGGACATGCAAAAGTTTTAGAAACAGCAAGGACAAAAGTTACATTTGGTTTTGTTTTTTGTTGTTACGGTGTGTTTGGTTTGGGGTTTGTTTTTTTTCTTCTAAAGCTACCATGGTCTAAGGATACAAGGGAAACAAAGTCTGTAAAGATAGGTAAACCTTTTTATTAGACCAGCTTACATAACTGGAAAAAAGACAATTGTCCAGAGCTATCCAGCCATCAGATTACAGCAACACTGCTACTTAAAACTCTAGAAATGGTGAAATTTCACTATCCCAAAAGCAAAGACAAATAAGCATGAAGTTTTTCTGCTTTTTATTAGCTGAGCTAATGAAAAATATCACTTTCCCCACAAATTGAGCTTACCTTAAATAGTACCATAAAAAGTTATCAATAACAAAAAAGGAATGAACTAACAATGCTGGCTGTCATGGGTGATAGGTGCTTTTAAACATCTAGATTAAAAAAGTACATTAATATTAAGTGTTCTGCATTTTTTACTAGGACTTTTTCTCTTTAAGGGAAAGAAATAACTCTCTCAAAGTTGTTTAAGCACACCCCACACCCCCCCAATTTGTTTTTCTGAAACACACAGGAGTCTCTAAAACAGCACACTATTCAGATAAAGGGATTTAATTTTTAGAATGGCGTAAGAAGTTTCTGCAAAGGAAAAAAGAAATTCTTCAAAGGTTTGATAGAAACTAAGGAGAATCTTAATTATGAATCTTTTTCAGTCTACCTCATGGGTACACCTATCTTGGTTTGCTAAATGTAGACTGAACTAAAGAATCAGGTTTTAAATCCTCTCAGGAAATAGTTTAGGAATGCCTGAATAATACATAAGCACATATATAAGAGAAGATGACGACATTTAATTATTATTTAATTATAATATCCTTAGTAGTTACACAGGTAAGAGACACACAGATCTTTGCATTATGGTTGAATTTCATATTTAGATTCAAGCTGACATTTTCTTTGTCTGAAAAACAGAGTGCATATATTACTGCTACACCGCATAATTGAATAATAAAAACTAAGGGTTCTGGTTCTTTTCCATTAATATTGTAACTACTTGAGAAAAAAAAATTGATCTGCTCTTTTTACTAAAAAAAACAAAAACAAAAACCAAAACCAACCCCAAAACCAAACACAAAACCCCACCAAACAACAACAACGCTCTTTGTTACACACTTGCAGAGTTTGGCTAGCAAAGTGAACTACTTCCAAAATTGCATCTGAAAAGGGTAGACTAGTAAGCCAGCACTATGCTCCTTGATGCACACTCTTCAAAATGTATTAATTCAATCTTTTTTCCCCCTTTCTCAACATAGCTGCAATTTTTCATCAGTTGTGATAGGAGGAGTGATGCTGCCCAGTTAGTTTGGCACCTACCAGTCATTATTTCTGAAGAGACTTATATATTAATTTGTGAAGAAAATTAATTAATTTCTTCAAATCGTTCCATCTGTTGCAAAAGGTGCTAACTGAATCACATCAGTGATGCCGTATTGAGGAACGAGATCCTCACCACAAAAAAGTGGTTGAGCGGCCAGGTCAGGGAGGGTTACAGAACACTGTAAGGGCAGGGGAGGCCATGCGCACCAATGATGCTCCCTATTAGAAAAAAAACACAAGGGGCCTAGGTAGCAGTGCTGAGCAGAAGACACAGGAGAGAACTGCTATAGCAGCCCTGAAGCGTGTTGGCAGTCCACACAGTTGGCTGTAATTAAGGAGGCTTTGTGGTGCTATATAATGCTAGGTACTCCTCCCACTACTTGAAGCAGCCAGCATTTGACTGTACAAAGTGGCATCCAGCTGCTGCACCATGCTGTTCCAAGCTGTTAGTTCTGTGTAGCATCCCCCAAAACTGTTTACTTCAAGAAAATTTCAATACTGAAAATGGAAATGGTTCCATTTTCCATATAAAGCCACCTTTCAGTTACAACAGACACACTTTACCATAAAGGCAAGGCCTCCATTTGCATTATCAATAATTGCAGTATTTTTAAGCATGAGAAGTGTATAACCCTTGCACTTTTCAGATATTCTCAGTCTGTAGAGCAGATGATGCACAATTAAGAGATTTGCATCTTATTAAAATTGTCTTCAGCATTATTCTATAGATTATCATTCAAAATTTTACTTCAATGTTGTTGTTATTATTATTATTATAGAACAACATCACAGATTACTGGACCATAGCAAGATGCATGCTCTTCCTGGCTCAAAATGTTAAATAAAGTAACACTGAAACAGACCAAAGGTAGACAGATCTAGTACCATCTGTATGAGTAAGGCCTACGGATCACTAGCGTGGTCCAAATTCTTGCAACTTAAATAATGAATACAGAAGCTGCAATGTTGCTAAAGCATTTTTTCTTTAGATTTTTGTACATTTCAGATGCATATGCATTTTGTTACGAGTTGGAATCGATGATCCTTATGGGTCCCTTCCAACCTGAGATATTCTATGATTCTATACATAAATAGAGCATCAGTTCTAAGCTATGCAACAGTAAAGAGTACACGTACACTTTTCTCCAGTTGCTGCCACATTATGCTCAGCAGTAACTCAAGCAGTACAGAGACTACAAATTCAACAAGCACAGAAAAAAAAAAAGGAAAGAAAAAAGTTAAATCCAACATTGGTGATGTTGCTTTATAGAAACATCTTTTGGATTGATGTAACCACAACTTGGCACTGGAAAATCCAGTATATAAAATATTCTTGTAGGATTTGGGGGGTTTATGTATTTCAAAACTCAGAGTACTCAATACACCTATAAAAATCTGAATTTTCTTAATACATAGAAAAAAAATAATTCAGATCACAAATTCTTTTAGAGCAGAAAGCAGATACTAAAGGAAATCTATTGTGCAAACACCACCTGAAGAAAGCTTGGTATCACTGATGATTAAACAGACTGTTTAAAGAACTCCCTCATAGAAAATAATACTTTCTCAATGACAAACAAATCATTGGCTAGCTGAATTGTGTATTATATAGACATGCTCAAAATTGGCATGGGACAGGTATCTCTCGAGTTACTGTTAACCCAAGCAGCCAAGTGCACTTGTGTACACACATCTGAAATGACAAGCACCATAGCCATGCAAGTCAGCACATTTAGCTCATGCATATCCCTCTACTGACACAGATAAATTGCTTTGAATTCTAAGCAGGCTTGATCAGGAGGAGCTCAAATAACCTGAAGTCCACTGCACATCATCAGCATACACTGCATGTCATTTTAGAAAGAACCAAGTCTTCCTCCCCTATTTGGTTGCCTCTGGACATTAAAGAAAAATAATTTTCAACATTGTTCAAGGACTTAAAAAAATTAAACCCATTCAAACAAAAGCACACTACAGCTAGATTGCTAGAACAAAAGATTTGATGGGAGAACTTAGTTTGAAAAAGGGGGAGAAGGAAATTGGAACACAGATTACATATAAAGGAGTAACAGCATAATTAAAAGCCTGGACTAAAGAGTCCATAAAAAGAGATGTATTGTCAGTGTAAAATATACTACGTGACTTAAAATTACTTTGCCATCAATACTGATTTTTCTTATAAATATTTTAGTGATTTATTATTTTCAAATGTTGTGACAGGGAGACCCACCTCATAGCCACATTGCTTCCATCAATGACAATTGGCCTCAAGTTATCACTGTTATCCACAACTTCATCTTCAAGTGACAATTCAGGGCTTGCTATTTCCTTTGGGCAAGGGCCTCTTGGTACCAGAGTACTGGTGGTACTGCTGGCACTGCTTTGTCCCTCTGATTCACTTTTGTTGCCAAGTCTCACAAGCTCTGCCAGAACATCATTGATGAGCGCATCTGCTCCCAATTTATTCAGTACAGCCTGGATCTGATCTCCTGCATACCCAAGCTTTAAAGCAAAATCCATTTTAGCTTGGTATTCCTTGTCCAAATTTGTTTTGCATTCGTCTAGCTTCAAGTCTTGCGTGATACTGCTCTGTGAAAAACTTGGGCGATCCAAACAAGGGGACCGACAGAGTGGCCGATGTGGTTTAGTGGAAACCTCCTTTTCTCTCCACTGAGTATTGCTACAGCTGCTTCTGAAGTATGGTTGCTCAGGTTCACTTTCTGAGCTCGTCCATTCCTCAGATTCAGCACTGCATTCCCCAGCGTCTTGTTCCACATTTCTGTCTTCTCTGGAGTGCCTCTTCTCCATTTTCAGCTTCCCTACCATAGACCAGGCCGTCATCACGTTCAGCTTCCAGCCAGAGAGCTCAGTTCTCTTTCATTTCCAAAGCCACCTGGAATTCATACTCAATTGCATTGTGTTGGCCAATTAAAAGTTTACACAAGGCTGGAGTTAATTTGCCTTGCTTACTATGTTCTGGCATAAACAACACCAACATGAAGTTCCTTCAAAAAAAAAAAAAAAAAAAATTAGCTTTTGACAAATTCTGCGAAATACTCAACTGCAATGATTTTGTTTACAAGTCAGTAGAGGTCCCTAGTCATTCACATTTCTGTGTAAAAATTGTTCATAATAAAGCATATAATTATGTTGTCTCTTTAATAACAAATTAAACTCTCTTTCCCTCCCCCAGTTACTCTATGTACAAAAAAAATTACACTTCCCACACAGTAAACTTACAGCTGGAATTAATGGAGTACCTCAGTAATATTTAAAGATAATAAAACAGAAAAGCGTGATCCACCAATTTTACTAGAAACCTGTCTTTACAGCCTTCTACTGCAGGAACAGCCTGTCTATATCAGGAACAACTGTGTGGAGTTTCAGTATGCATCAAATTTAACACAAACCATTTCAGCCTCTTTCAGTAAGGATTTACTATCAGAACCAGGATAAAAGACAAGTTAAATTTACTGCAAGCAAGCTAGCTGCTAGACGTGTAAAGGACAATAACAAGATGCACAAAACACGACTATCATCTTGTGCTCCGTTTACTATACCCACTGCACTGAAAATTCCAAAATCAAGGATGGCTATTACTGCATTTTGTCCGAAAGTCAGGACAGACATTCATAATTCTTGTCTTATACCAGAAGAAAAATTGTTCAAGAAATCTACTGAGAGGTCTGACAAACTAGAAGTTTCAAGTGACCTGTGAAGGGACAAACTGACGTCATGGAGCCTTTGGAAAATAGTTTTTAAAAGGAACTGCACCTACAGCAGGGCATGTTTTAGATAAAATGGTAAAATAAGACCTAGATATAAATGCGGGTAATGGGAGAAAATTGATTACCGAAGTAATTAGCTAGAGGCCTACTTTCAGAAAGCTGCAAGTCCCACTTTCCTCTTCTCTGTAAAACAGCAGACTTGAGAATGCAGGATCCAGTGTGAATAACAAAAAATAATGATATAATAGTGTCCCGGTTTCAGCTGGGATAGAGTTAATTTTCCTTCTGGTAGCTGGTATAGTGCTGTGTTTTGGATTTAGTATGAGAAGAATGTTGATAACACACTGATGTTTTCAGTTGTTGCTAAGTAGTGTTTAGACCAAGTCAAGGATTTTTCAGCTTCTCATGCCCAGCTGACAAGAAGGCTGGAGGGGCACAAGAGGTTGGGAGGGGACACAGCTGGCACAGCTGACCCAAACTGGCCAAAGGGATATCCCATACCATGTGATGTCATGCCCAGTATATAAACTGGGGGGAGTTGGCCTGGGGGGGGATCACTACTCAGGAACTAACTGGGCATTGGTTGGTGAGTAGTGAGCAATTGCATTGTGCATCACTTGTTTTGTATATTCCAATTCTTTTATTATTGTTATTATTACCATTATTATTTTCTTCCTTTCTGTTCTATTAAACTGTTCTTATCTCAACCCACGAGTTTTTGGGTTGGGTTTTTTTCCCCCGATTCTCTCCCCCATCCCAATGGGTGGGGAGGAAGTGAGTGAGTGGCTGCGTGGTACTTAGTTGCTGGCTGGGGTTAAACCACGACAAATAGTCTTGAAGAAACCATTTATTTTAAATCCACTTTCTCATTTTGATAAATCTTGCTTTTCTTAAAGTCACATCTTTTAGATGTAACTACAGACAAAGAGAAGACTGAAAGGTAGAAAAATGAAAAGGTGCCAAATTTCTGAAAGAGCACGGTTTTAAAGCTGCATCTACTACAGAGACTTCAGACTACATCTTTGCCGACAGAAGAAGCATGAGAAGCATGATCCTGGATTTAAAGAGCAATCAAAGAAGAAAGACCTAGTATTGACACCAGTTTTCTATATACCTTTGTTTTTAACAGTATAGCCAGTTACCTTTGTGTTCTGATGAATGTTGTAGATATAAGCTGTGGCTGCATGAAAAGATCTTTCCCAGTATTCCTCTGAGAATTTTTGTGACACAAAATAGGCATGACTTTAGCACTGGAACAGAGATTGCTCAAAGATGTGCTTTCCTAATAAGCTCCTCATGCACCCAAAAAAGAAGTAAAAAAAAGAAATTGAAAGTATAACTCATGTTTTTTGGGAGGGCTGTTGGTCACTAGTGTAACTAAGAATAAATTTATATCTCTTTCATGCACCTTTTTAATCTCCTCTCACGTCTCTTCCACTCCGTCAGGCTATAAGCAAGCATTAAAAGACAACAAAATTTTCCTCAAAAGAGCATAAGCACTGAACCAAGTACATGAATTATTTATATACAGGACATTATCAAATATACTTGTATTCAAAAGCTTTTTAAAAATCTGATTGCTATCTCCCCAAGAGACTGCAGTGGCTCTTATTTAATTACTGTGGTCTACCAAAACAGCAAACAATAGAAGAAATACTCCCTTAATGTACAGCAGTGTAACTTCCTTGATGTACAGGAATGCCAAATCTAGGGACTAAAAATAAGTATTGGACTTGGGGGGAAAGTTACATCTAGTGTAACTAGAAGAGCAGCATCTCTGACATTGTTCATTTTATTATTTATTTGATTTTCTTCCTAAAAAAAGAACTTTAAATTTTTCCACAGAACAAAGTTCAGTAGATACTGAAATCAAGAGAAAAATAATAGAAATGCTGACATGTGTGAATATATTCATTTAGTGATGTAAAACAAATATAATAAACATAAAACCAGAATCTTACATACTAGAAGTATCTTCAAAATGAAAAACTGATACTCATTCTGAGTTTTCATATCCTTTCATTTTTAGGTAGATGCTGAAATTCACTCATCTCAGAAAGCTTTCTTCCTTGACTATTTTCCCTACATTAAATGATGGTTTTCTGTTGCCTATGGTAGTATTTCAGAGAACAACAGGTCTAGAATCTAGTGATAAAATTTGATAATCAAACCCATAAAAATGTCAAAGGATCTCTAAGACAGGTCCCTATTGGCCTAACAACAACAACAAAACCTAAAATTGTCTCAAAGTGAAACAAAGATTATTAATCTGCAAAACATTCACACAGTAATATATAATTACCTTAAACAGGCCAAACAGTAACATTCCACAAAACTGCACTCTAATTTATGCTCTTTACTTATACATCTCACTTGGCTGTGTTAAATCTACATACTGGTGGAGATGGTAGATATATATCCAGAATACAATGAACTTCAACCCACATTTCCAGTGACACTGGGAAGTACCTACCTACTAAAGGCAGGTATTTAAAGAATAGGTCTGTTTACAAATGAGCAATTTTAGGTATCTTAGATTGAAATTTTATTTATTTGTGTGCTTTGTTTGCTTTGGGGATAAAGATCTTTCAGATTCTGTTCAAGAGAGTGGCTAAGATGGAATTACTTAGTTACCTGTACAGTGGAAAAAAAAAAGGTTTAGAAGAAAAAGATACAATATTCTAAAATATAGTCCTAGTTCTCATATCATGTGAAGAACAGTCTGAAAATTTCTTTTGATGAATATGAACAGCAAGATTTTCAGCTACAGCTGGGTCATTCTTAAGTAAGCAAGAGAATTACATAGCAAAGGTAGCTAGCTTGACTGATAACCATTAACGGTCTCACAATTACTCCAAACAGTGCCAAATGTAATGACTCTCACTTGTTCATGCTCTTTTTGTGATGCACATACACGCAAACGCAAACACATATGCATGTAGAGAAGGCTGCTCAAAAGCCTAGTTTCCGTAAGAAATCAAGCTAATTAAAGAAAATGCTAATAATTTATATATAAAAAAACCCTAAAAGGCCAAGTTTTGAGTCAACCAACATTATTTTTTAATAAAGAAGAACCATATTCTAAGTCCTTTATGCAACATGGAATAAAAAGACAGTTTTCTTGCATTTGAATGGAAATTCCAATGTTTGATTATACTTAGGTTTAGGTTAGACTTAGATTAGGTTAGATTTAGATACTTGCTGTTCTTTAATATTATGCATTCAAAGAGTATCCCTCTAAATACTTAGATATCATTATTATTACAGTACTCTTTATTTTCATTTGAGGTGACTTTCTCTCACATAGCACCAATAGCAGTATATTTACAACGCAAGTACTTGCCAACATAGATGTATTAATCAGCTTAATCTGGAATGGATTTTAATTAGGTCTCACATATAAACTTGTACCTTGCCAAAACTAAAAGGGTATAAAAAATGATAATGAAAGAAGATTAAAAAAACAGGTTATCAACACACTGCACCCCAGCATACAAAATACTACAACTAAAGAACACTTTACAATACCTGTGGTAACACGCATTTTCTTCAAATTTATGACACTGTACTGCTTTGGCACTGGACAAAAACCAGTGTGATTCTGTTGGTCCAAGTTTAAAGATCTCCATTCTTTTTCCCAAGTTGTCATAATTTCTTTAAACGTAACATCACAAGAATGTTTTTGGCTTTTGTTAAACTTATCATGCTTGTTTTTCCACCTCTAATAAATAATCCTAACCCCTCTGCCAGTGGAAATCTCATAAGAATGATCAGCCAAAGGTTCTTAAGACTGGAAAAACCCTTTAAAGTATGATGAAGAGAAAGGAAGTTGTTTAGGTTTTCAAATTTATTGTTAACTTCTTCATTGGTTTTATTTCAACAAATGATTTTCCAGAAGTAAACCATTTAAACCAATTTTTAGAGGACCAAATTTACATTCTTTTATAAACACTTAAATTTTAATTTAGACTACAGGCAAAGTAATGTTCCTTCCCAACTGGAAAATAAATGAACTGGACTCACTCAAAGAAACTATGATATTCTCCCCCCCGCCCAACTTTCCTTTTTTTTTTTTTAAATGACAACTATACAAGTTTTGCTCCTATTTTTTTCCCTCTTTCTTAGCTGAAAAATAATATATCTTGTCTGCATATAAACTGATTTCACCATTTTGTTGCATTGTCCCAGTTCCACATACCTATCTCTAGTTTTCTGTCATTTAACATTATACAGGCAATTTATCATAAATTTCATTTGTCCTTCCCTGAAAGTAAGATCTTATTTTAACAAGAAGATAGTTTGATCATAGTCAGATCTAAATAATCTTGAATTCAAAAACTATTTAAAATATAAATGAAGAAATTTAATTCTAAGAACAATTTCTGTCACTACTGCTGACATACTCACTTCTTGTCGCCCTTACAAAGAAAGCGGCCCAGGTACAATCTGGGTTAGGAAGCAGTGTTGTGTATCTAGAAGGACTGCTCTCTGCCAGTCCCGTGCTGTGGTTTACTATTCTTTGGTCGCTAGTGATAGATTGCTGGACCTGTTATGGAAAGCTTACTCTATGGAAACACCCACTTCTATGACTCATCTTGGAGTTTCTTGCCTTTTTTTTCATTCATGTCAGCCTTTGGTTGAAAGCCACTAACTAGGGAAATTTTAGCTGTCTCATCCCTCTCTTGCATAGCAGTGGAAAATATTTGGTCTGTGATGTAATGATCACCATTATCTTTGAAATATTTGAGATGGGAATTAAAAATCCACTAAAAAAGAAATAAATCTCTAATAATCCTCAAACTATTTAAAAATTAGATCAGTGTTTTATAAAAATCTCTTCTTCATATCCATCTAGGATCTTGTGAACAAAGCACTGAAAGTTAAAAGGTCCTGTCTGTACCAACTCTAGTCATTTCTACCAAGATATATCAGATCTTTCACAAAAAAAGATACAGTATGTAGACTTTCAACTTCTGGAAAAGTAAGTTTTCCCCTTTAAACACCCAGCACGCAAAGCCCATTTCTGAAGAGGCAACTTTTGACAAATAGTTTAGGTAACCTGTTTTAGCATCAACTGCCATGTTGACAGAAAACAAGGCAGGCAGTCTCTAGAGCCCATCTCAACAACCCTCTACACTTTTCTACAAATAGCTCCTAGGAAACAAGTCAGCTTGCACTGAAGCCTCTCCACCCTTAGCCAGTTGCTCCCTCTGTGCAACTTAACGCTCCGCTGCATCCACAGACTTGGGATGTTGTAGGATTTGCTCCCAAATGCGTAAGGTTAAGACTCTCAAACAATGACGGTCATCTCATTGTTGGCTCAGGAGCACCAAAACAAACAAACAAAAAATCCAACAGCAAAAAAACAACAACAACAGAAATATTACAGCACAGGACCAAGTTTTCCCACTGACCCTTGAAAGAGGGCACCTAGGAAGGAAGAAGTGTTGTGTTGCTCCTAAGCCAGCAAGCATAGTGGAATGAAGAACTGAGCAAGAGAAAGCAGCAGCAGCAACTACCACTACTTTAACACAGCACCCTTCTTGACACACTCCAGATTAGAAATCAGACTTGAAGTACCATCCTTCAGCTACAGAAACAGCACTATGGTCTCTCCCTCATTTCTTCACAGCCCTGAACACTCCAATCTATACCCTATTGCAACCCCTGGAACTACCTATAGACCCACAATTATCACTATAGATTTACCACATGTGTTCACAGACTATGATCCAGAGCCTATCTACAGAAACAGATTACAACTTGTCCTCAAACTGCAGTTGTGGTTTGGTTTTTTGTTTTTGTTTTTTTTTAAATAAATCTGCAATCCTATTCTGGAGCCCAGGATCACTACAGTACAGATAGTATCTCTTCTCAGACAGTCAGTATTTTGATCTAACAAGCCTGTCAGTCACTGCCTTTGTCAATGCCAGCAATCCAGACGTAATCAGTACCGCCACTCTGAAAAGGCTCAGATGCCCTGTTCTTGGAAAGCTGAGGTCTCTGCTCTGTACCACTATGTCTGAAACTGTATTTGGTCTCAGTTTATTTCTGACTTACAGTTAAGTACCTCTACTTGCTATCATTACCTCTCTACCTACAGTGTGGCAAGCATTCAGTATATTATCCCTTCTTAGTGGACCACATGGTTCTCCTTCAAATAAAGGAGTCATCTATTATGTAGGCATATCAGGGAAATGACTTTTCTCTATGTTCAAAGCATAATTTAAGCTCAGTGGCTTGAATTCACCACCTATCTCAACTGTACAACCATTTCCTTTGCAACAGTCAAACTAAAGAAATTGCTGATTAAAAACTGTAAGTGGGAACTTACGAAGTTCCTTTAGAAGAAGATTGATGCTGGCAGAAAATAAAGAATGAATGAGATACTGACCAGATTCTGTCTTGCTACCTCAAATACAAAAAGGGCCCAGGGAAGAGTTGTGGCAACTGCTCTTTAAACCTTCTCACAGGAAAGGTGAAATGGTGTTAAGCAGGCACAAGATTAACATTTTATCTTGACATTAAGTCAAGTCCAAGTCCTCCATTTTTTACTGCTCTTACAATTTCTAATACATTTTTGAGCAAGTTTTGGATTTTTTAATTAAGCTTTTCATAAGTAGCTTGTCTTGCCTTCCTCTCACCACTTCTTCAACTAAAATGAGGTCCTTGCTTCACTGTTTGTATCTGTTGCCATTGAAGCCTAATCTAATAAAGAATTTTAAAACACACTTATAGTTGCTAGCATTGTTTCCTGCTTCCCATGCTGCTTATAGATTCTTAAGTATCACTTGTCAAATACATGCCATATAATGTTCCAAATAACTATTGTTTCTGTTCGAGAAAGCCTGAGCAGCTGCATACCCCCAGTTCCAGCCATTAGCAAGGCTGAGCATGTAATCTCAGGTTACACACACAACCACACATATATACAGCACACATACATGGCCAACACAGACACAAACACTCAGCACTCACACAAACGCAAGCAGTACCAACGGCCTCATCTTGTTCCCCTCTCTGGCTGATAAAGACAAAGGTCCATTAGTGGGAAATACATATATATATAGGTATTGGGTTTACGTGGCAAGATTTTGGTAGCAGGGGGGCTGCTTCTGTGAGAAGAGACCAGGAGCTGACCCCATGTTGGACAGAGCCAGTTTCAGCCAGCTCCAAGACGGACTCATCGCTGGCCAAAGCTGAGCCCATCAGCAATGCTGGTGGCACCTCTGTCTCCCTCAGTCTCCCCTGTTACATCCTCCTTAGACACACACACACTGCCCAAACCAGCACTCTCAGTCAACCCCCAGACCTTACAGTCTCTGCAGCAGTTGGCCTGGACCTTCCAGTTGTCTCACTCCAGAGATATACACATATACATGGCTTCCTAACCACTTAAACATCTTGCTAGCTAGTTCAGCTCGATGCTTGCTAGCAATCATGCACCAACATGCATATCCTCCACTTGCTTGCACCACAGACACATAGGTTCCTAGAGAGACCTTGACGCAGAAAAATAGTTAGAAATGGAGTTTAATGTGAAGAAAGGACAGTGTGCTGACCAGGTTCATGACATGGCCAGACAAGCATACTGATCAACAACCCCTTTACAGGCAACCTGTCCCTTTTAACCCCTTCTCCCTCTATTTTCCCACGGTGGTTCCTTCACAGATCAAACCGAAGCCTCCATTCTCTCCCCTGACCCCTACAATGCCTTTGGTTCCTGCCCCAGACTGCCCAAGTTGTATGCAATCACAAAATGCTCTTTCTTTGCATCCCCCAACCGTGTCCCATACCCCCTCAGCCTGTGAGATGGTCCAGAGAGCCTCTACCATTAGTTGACCCATTGTGTTGGGCGTCACCCCCAGAGCACAGGGCTGATGGCTCTCCTATGACAGCCCCCGGAGAAGCCTGCGCTGGGCCACCATTTCTCTGACTGTGTTATTGGGGTTCCCCTGCCTGCCACTGTGACCCCATGCTCCTTTGTGGTTCTGGAGATGAGCTTTTTATCACGCTCTAACAGTTTATTTCGAACATTTCAGGCAAGATGCATTTTTTATTATTATGTCTATATAAATATCTACATTTTTGCTACTTGAGCTAAGTAATTTGTTACAAGTATTTCTGTCAGAATGTTTTCCATACAGCTGAAAGAACCATGACCAAGAGGACAATCAAACGATATTCTAGCATCATAATAAACAAAAGCTTAGAAGAGGTTCAAACAGCAAAAGCTAGATCTAGTACTAAACTCCTAATACACATAATACCATTTACATTGCAGTTCTTAAAATATCAAGTGAAATATTACATGAATATTACACACATTTCTCTCAACTTAAATACCATGTTTTGTCCAAACATTGTAATTTTGCCTTTAAATTATTTTAAAAAAGATTTAATAAAGTACAAAATGCAAAAATACAATGCAAAGAACTTAACATCTGAATTAAAGTGCCTCCATTACTGAGTTACAAGACTATCTTTCTTACTAGTAATTGCACAAAGCACACATCTCATGTGGTGCACTTAAACCTTCAAACTTCCATGTTTTGTAAAGGAAACAGCTAAAGTCCTATATATTCAACTTCTTCTCTAACAATGGCATCAGGTCCCACATGATTAACTTTTTGAATCAGCCAAGTCACCACTGAATTTTTCTACAATAAAAGAGATGGAGTAAAGATAATATCCAAACTTTAAAGTGATAGCCTGTATGTAATATGCATAATTTGTACACATATAGTCTTAAAAGAAAGTACATGCAAAAATATAAAGTTGGGTCTTTTTAAATAAAAGATCATTTGGTAGTTCACATTTTCCACATCCATATGAAAGCAACTCCCGACCATTACTCTTCTTCCTGCTTCCCACTTTAAGTGAGAAAGATAATAATTTCTTTGATACATGTAAAACCAACCACAATCAGTGCCACATCTCCGAGAGAACTTCCAGTCAGCAGCAACATATGTATGCAATTAACTCACTGGCATTTAGAGTAAAAAAACTCAAAGCTGCAATAGTATGGTTTGTTTGTTTGTTTTTCCACACTGCACTTCTCAGAAATTCAAACACATCATCTTGCAGAGTACTGACAATAACGAAGAATTTATTTTCTTTCTGATTTACATTGTCTAGCAGTGGTAAGTACAGCTGTACCTAGGGACCTCAATCAGTTCCTATTCTATTCTGACTATATAGTCCCTGCCCAAAAGAAAATACAATCTGGAATTATGGTGACAGGCTATGGATGAATTAAACAAGTGATAACTGGAATATCAGAAAGACTACATGAAACATTTTGGTATTGTTTCAGTTCACTGTTTGTCCAGACTCCTTTGGAAGGTAGTACTTTGTGGGCACACACTAAGGGAGTTTATGGAGAGGTTTTAAAGGGGCAACTGGAAAGAAATTATGCATTTAATATGCACCTGTGCAAACATACACCTCAAAATAAGCAGCTTAGGAAAGGATCTCAGTACGAAGCGAGAGCCTGGATAAATGTTTTGGTGGATAAACAGAAACAGAAGACTTGAACTCAGCCATCTCCTTGGCCATAACACTGAGAAATCTCAGAAATAGTCTGGCTGCATGGGTCTAAGAAGATAGCCAAGTCTAAGAGAAGTCCTAGATTTCAGGCCCGCATATCCAGGAGAAATGAAAGCAGTGTTTCAGCCATTTTCAGTTTAAATTACAAGCTGAACTTTTAGGGGGAACTGTAACATTCTATTCAAGTCAGAAGTTTGAGCAAAAGGAGAGATCTGCAGATGAGAAATTTGTGAAGCAAATAAACAGTTCAAGCCATTTGAATTAACTCCCCGATAACATGGTACAGAATAAAGACTGAAAGGAAACAGTGATGACACTCTGGGACTCTTTACAGAAGGAAGAAGGATGGGAGGAGGCGAGGATAAAGTGAAGAGACAAAGTGATAATCTCAACTCTGCATATACAAAGTTAGCCTGCAAACACAGTATATCTTTATCAGGGTAGCATCACACTGAATAGTACAGGAATGAACTGTGGATTACATTTAATCTAGTGCAAGCAATTCATGCATCATCTAGAGTAAAATGACAGCTTTCAGGCAAAGTCCTTGGACAGGGATATCTTAGTTGAGCTCTATTTCTGGAAGCAATAGGTGATCCATTGAGAATTCTTTATTATCTCACTGCCTTTATGCTCACTTTGCCCTTAGGTGCACAGAAAAAAGAAAAAGTGCTAATAATCAGTTTACAGAACTATCCTTGCAGATAATTTTCCACTTTTTTGTTTTGTTACTGCTTATACTGTACACTTTTAAGTTAGTATAGATGCATTAAGGAGTTATCACACAGGGGTAAATTAAAAAAAAAATCCACTTACAAGCAAAAAGAGAACATTAAAAAAAAATTTGAGTAACACACTTGATTTTGCTGATAACTACAAAATTGAGAAATGAGTCAGTGTGCCTCAAAATCTTCTGAAAGATGGAATAACCCCTTGTCTCACAGATCATAAACAATAACATTGTATCACTGAAATTTCAGTGTTTGTTTAGTACGAGTTACATTCTCTCCAAAGACAGATCAATATGAACACACACTTAAGGAGAGAAAAGAAAGCTATTACCAATTTCTGATTTGAACATATTATAACTCAGAAATATATATACTGCAGCTTTAAAATTTTAATTCTCATGATGGTCATTGCTAAGCAACCAAGTTTTCTTACTAAACACCTCTTGCAGAACAGTCACGACTGACTAGCAGAATTGATAATGTGATTCAGAGAAAAGAGTGAGGCAAAAGTATCTATGTTTTGTTCATAAAGGACCAAACTGAAAGCATCTATTTAATTTTGCTTGTATTAAACAGAAGGAAAATGTCTGCTCCGTAATAAAGTACTGTAACATTTATGAAAAACACTTCCGAATTATTTAACAGTTACTATTCAAATGACAATGATCATTAAAGAGCTGGTGCTAGAAATACTCTGTTCAAAGCCTATTCATTTCAGCAGCACCAACAGAATCAGACAAGACACAGTGAAAGAATGGATTGAACAACTTCTTTTGGTCCCTTATGACACTATCTTTCCACCATCTCAGTGTGTTCTGAGCCATGCCGTTCAAAGGGGCAATTATACGATCCACACATCTACTATGAGCAACAATCTTCAAACGAAAAATATTTTATTATTTCATTATTATCCTTTCATCAACTTTTAAGCAGCTTTACTTGTTTTCTGTCATTGCAGATACTAAAACACACAAAAAAAAAGCCAACAAACACCCCCACCCTCCAAAAAAACCAAACCCAACCCAAGTATTTTCTCAAATGTCTCTCTCACCTGGATAATAAATACATATGACAATGATTCTATAGTATTTATTTTAAGGAGAGGGAGGATTGTTTGTTTTCCCTTGTATATTTTTGAGATACATGTAGTTAATAAGTGATTTTTTTTTTTTTAATAACACTCCAAGAAAAAAGAACCCAAAACCTAACTGCATACTGACAAATGAAATGGTAACTATCTAGGGGACTTCCATATGCACAGTGAGGAACAAATATTGCGAATTTCTCCTTTTGTATTGAACTGTAAAATAAACTTCTTCACAAGAATTAAAAAAACTGGCATTTTTTCATTAAGAAAATTAACTTATTCCCTCCATGGCTTCAGCATGACTTTTAATGTCTTAGTATCTCTCTTTACTCTTTATTTCAATAACTTACCATTATCATGCTCCTCTCTATAGATTCTTCCCTGTTAGACAGGCCTACAGGAAGAGGCATCTTTCTGGAAGAAGGATGTCCTAAACAATAGCCAAGTCTTTGATTACTGTGGCTATTTCTCCATCATCAGAAGCTGACTGAAGTACACAAAGACATATATCCAAATTAATTTTCATGTAGCAAGCTCAGGCAGTAAGAGCAACCAAATCATAACAACATGGACTTCAACGCAAACTGCATAAACCTAGCATGATACCAGGTTACTTGTTCTGCAACGCATGAACGAATGAATGAATGAATGAATCTTCACAACCAAACAACAGGTAGGGCTGGTATACTATATATCTACTACAACTACATCTCATGATTACAGAGTAGACCGTGTATAAGCCTACTAACACAAAAGCTGACAACTTCCTGGTTACACACATACCGATTACAGTAAATGAAGAGTCTAAAACCATGGAAACAATGTGAGTAGAGACAAAGAGAAAGAGAAGTATTTTTAAAAATGATTCAGTGTTCAGAGGCACTACATCCAACAGGATCCTCAACATTGCAGTGTGCTACAGCACAGACTAGTGGTTACTCTAAAGACACGTTCTTGGAGTATGTTTTTGTGATCTTTAAAAACTTCCCCAATGCATGACTAATGGCTATTTTAAAGACATTACAATTTGGGCCTGCAGCACAAAAAAAACCCCCCAAACCGAAATGCATTGCACAAATCTTCAGGAATGTGACAAAACAGTATTTATTAGGCAGTAGTAGTTATTGTCAGAGGACATAGACAAAGGGCAGCTCAGGATGCATAGATGGCACTGGACTTTGGATTAGCCCTTAATTTTGAAAACTGCATTTCTATAGCGCTCATGGAAAAAGCGACACAACTCAACATTCAAGTTTTCATGGCACTGAAGACACAGCCTTCTTGTTGTATTCTTATTTCAGGAGCAGTACAGATATTACACACTACTGCTTGCTGCTTTGAGTATTTTCTGAGGTAGTGAACTATTTTAACTACTGAGAAAGAAGTGCTTAAGGCTGGCAAAGTATATGAGTCACAAATAAAAATGGTAGCTTTTTCTCATTCTAATTACACGCTTAGGTGGTACACATCTGCTGGGACAGATTCACAACTGGAGAAAAGCAGAGAATATTCCAAAATTAACATTTGGGTATTTCGGAATGGATTAAAAAAAATGGAAGAGTTGCACTGCGTGACATTATGTGCAATTATCTTTTGTCCTTAGTAAAAAGGACAGGTGATTTGTGGCATTTTCCCTGTGTGTTTATACACCTTGAACTACTAGATTTCCATATTTATAATTATTTTAAACAGATAACAGGAATACATTACAGTTTACACATGCATACCATAATAATACATATGTTGTAATTCAACAGGAATTGATCACTTTAACCAATTTATTTTTTGAACCTTAAAAAGAATTATTTTCAACATGTAACAAATGTGGTAGCTTAGCATACTTAATTTTCATTTACTGTGTCAAATGTTGCAAGACTGCAGGAAAAGAGGATAAAACAGGCTTCGCAGAAAATTTGCCTATTTAAGTTGGCCATTTTTAAAGTAAAGTGAGTCCAGAATGTGATGCCTTTGCAAAGCACAGAAATTTGTGGTCACAGTTTCAAGTGCACCTCTCAGTAACGTCAACAAGATCATATGACCAAGCACTCTGAATTTGTCTAGCAGGACCTGGAATAAAGAATTCTGCCCTTTTATTCCTTTTAAAACTGTGTTTTACCTAGTTTTTTAAAGACTCTCCTAGGAGCTTTTGTACTTAGCAAACAACACTCATATAAGCATCAAATTGTTGACAGATATATAGCATATATATTCCAATACAGCTTCCATAAAAAGTCCAAAATACATACGTGTCACTCAGTGAAGGAAAGCAAGTATATCGGGCTTTAACCAAGATAAAAGCATCTGGCTTTTGACACAAATATCTGGCATTAACATCACTTATAGTACTTTGCTCGCTGAGGAGCAAAGAATCTTCCTTATTTAAAAGGAATATAGGGATTTTGGGATACTTAAAATGAATGCATGTTCAAATACTTTCTGTATTTTTTAATCAAATAAATTAAGCCAACTCGCTTCTCTGTTCTAGAAGAGATGGTCTAAACCAAAGACCTGAGCACATATCTGCAGCTCTTTTATACATTTAGAGACTTGTATAATCAGTATTCCCAGAGTATGTGCTAAGTCAAATAGCATTTTTAAAAGAAGCATTAAAATGGCAGATCAGAGTTTTTAGTCCCTTGATAATTAGAGCCATATAAATGACAGCATTTTGATTCAGTTTAATGGATTTTTTCTTACCTTACTATGCAATGTCAGTCTCAACACATTAATGGGAAGTTTCAACACTGTCATTTTGATTAACAGAGAAACCTTAAATTTAGACAAATCAAAGGCCTAATATTGTATAGTCTTTCATGAAGCCAAACTCAGAACAACATCAAGAAAAATATTTTACTTTTTCCACACATTACGACTTCTCTGAAATGAAACACTGATATACATTAAGTCTAAAGTAAAGTACTAGCAGGTAACACCAGTAGTGAACACCTTGTCCTTAAAATTAATATGGAATCTGCAACTGAAAAATAGCCTGCTGGCTATGGTTAGTAATAATTTTTATTTAGAAGCTTCCTCCTTTCTGAGTCAATTCAGATGTAGTATTTTCAAAGAAAAGCAAATTTGCCATTTCTGTTTCTGCATCTGTCTCTCTCCCTTAACCACCTTAGGAGAAGAACAATAAGGAACGTGACTTAGCACACTTCTGTTACAGAGGCAAAGAGCAAAGGAAGATTCTCAGCATTGACTCACCAGTTAAGATGAATGTAATCATCATCGCCACCCAACCTTGAAGGGGATTATTCTTTAACAAATGCTGAGGGAACACTTGTAATAGTAGAAGAGGTTCAGCTGTGCAGAGGACTGAATTTGAGGAATCCACACACCAGAATATATAGAACTAGCAATGACTTTACAAATACCACTAAGCTTTACCTTTCTGATCTTCTGTATCTTTTTGTGCCTACATGAGTCCCCTCTACACAGAACAGTGATGGAAAAAAACCCCACCATATACACACACAAACATAGATAGATAGATACGCCCATATATATACATAAGTTCTGACACATTTCACAGACCAATTTAGAAAAGTGAAATAAAGTTTTTGTAGCATTTGAGAAGGAAGAAATCAAGTCACAGTTGTTGTTCTTTCTCACCAACTTCTAGCCCACTGCCCCTGAAATCCCTTTACCACAGTTGGCTCAGTTTAAAAAAAATTATGAATGCTGTGCGAGAACTATGGAAATTCAGGGTCACTGCCAATTATGTAAGGTAGGCCACTGAGGCAGCAGATCAGTTAATTTTCAAATTTCATGAGACTATCTGTGGGTATGAAAACCTAGATTCATGCAATCTTGCCGTAGACTCTTAACCAAAACACCTAAGCTAGGAACCTACTTGTCCATGACTCTCCCTACAGTAGAAGAGGCTGATGGGCTCATGTGTGTCAGCTGGAAAAGGGATTAGGTGGGGGTTTTTTTGAGGGGTGAGTTAGAGGAGAAATGTTTGTTTTTAAAAACAGATCAAGTTTACAGTGCATCTCAAAAAAAAATAAATAATTGCACCTGTGCAAAGGGAAACAACGTCCTACAACACAAAGGCAAGAAAGAACCATCATGGTAGACAAAAATATCTTACATAAGCATTGTCATGCAAGAAAGTAATTGTGCAACCACTCCCCTAACAACCTCAGTTTCTCACTTTCCATTTTAACATTGCTGAATGCAAGCAATTGGTGTTTGTCTGGACTACTGAACAAGGCATCAGAGAGTGACAGTATCATCCAGCTATGACGAGACATTCAGCTGAATTACATCCAAGACCCACTACTTACTTCCCAGACTGTGAAAGTTAATATGCACAAGTCTGCCTTTTAATGGTCGTTTTATCTGATCAAAATTAGATGAAATGCTACAACAATTCTAGTGATCAAAATTTAACAACAAAAAAACTTCCCATATCTGCCACTGAGTTGCAGCAGGTTACAAACTTGCAGATCTTTTTTTGGCTGACCTCAGTGAAAACTTCCTTGTTCAGCTTGGCAGAAATGGTGCTGAGTTACTATGCTATTATGCTCAACCTCCCCATAACAAGCAAGACACTAAACAGAAAAGCATAGCACTTTGCTGCAGAAATAAGACCTCAGAGAAGGTGCTCAGAACTTCAGTTTTCTAACTCCGCTCAAACCGTAGTATTGTACATCACAAACATCAGGCATCTGCCCTGCAGGACTGTCTGACAAGTTTAAAGAGTATGACTGAACATCTGTGGCACATTTCCATGGCTAACCTTTCATAAAGGATTCGGAAATTAACCTAGAGACCATTTCAGTCAATGCCAGGAAAAGAAAAACATGATTCTGTTAACAGACAACAGGGAAAAGACTAAAAGCATTTCAATTAGCTAGAAGTTTGAGAAACCATGGCCACTTCTGAAAATCCAACTATTAAACGCTAAGGTCACAGTAGATTTGGAACATTAAATAAAACAACGTATTCTTTGCTGTGCAAATATGTGATGAATCCCTAGGCCCAAATCTACAGCCTTTACCAAGCCTAAACTTGCAAAGAAGCCATTTTGCTTTGGTGATGACTACAGGATTTAATTCAAAATGTATGATAGAAACAGTATCACAGAATAGAAAACCTGGTAGGAAGGTATCCATTTTCACCTCATTCTTAGCATATTGTAGAGTTTTGTTAAACTGAAAAATTGTATTAAGAAACTACAACATTACCTCAATTTAATATCACCTCAACTTCAAATTTATTTCAGTAAATACTTCAAATGATCACTGATATCAGTATTAAACTATACATAAGAGCAAGCTGTGTCTAGCATGTCACATAAATAGAGGACTTGAAATTGCTTGTGAAGGAGTCAACTACAAATCAAGTGTGAACTGAAGAGAAAGGCAAAGGTAGTACAGAATTTAAGCATCTTATCTCAAACTTCGTTCATTTTTTCACACTCATAAGTACAAATTCAAAGGGACAAGATGGACATAGTTGGAATTATAAATAAAGGAAGCAGCATTTTAGCTGTTTCTTAAGATACACAATTTGCGTATGGAGTTAACCGATTTCTTGACCTAGAAAGAACAGGTAGGTGCTGAGCACAAGACAAGTATGAAGTATTGGCCAGACTTCTGAAGGAAAGGAAATGGAATATTTCTATTGCATTAGGTATTCAACCATACTTCCTAAGACAGAGCAAAAAAAAAAAGTTGTAGACAGTAAACACGCATTCAAAAAAAGCTGTTCTAACAATATAGTACCTCTTTACACCAATCTTCTCTTTCTAATAATGTTAAGCAGTTACAGCCAGCCAGCATTATTGCTACTCAAACAGTCTCTTGTCCCTACCAAGGCAGCATTTACACTTCAGTTGATATTACATAAAATAGGAACAGGAGCGTAACCCATTAAAAGATTACTTGTTAGCAGTTCCCTATAAACTGAGATCATGTATTCAGATCTAAAACCAAAGCAATACACTGGTTCTCCTAATCCATATTCTGATAGGAGGCCGCTTGGAGACCTACTCTGCAGGCCTAAATGACTCACTAATGCTCTGGGAAGGAAAAAAAAAAAGTTGCAATTGCAGCTAAGTTAAAGACACATCAAGGATGTGATGCATCTTAACTTACACTAATTCTAATTTTGTAATTGAATATTTAGAACACTACTTTGATAGACTAAACCTAATGTTCCCTTAACCAAAAATCTCATCCAGAAGCAATCTTTGAGAAACGTGAAAAACAAAGGGTAGTGTGTTTCTAAAGGTCTCAATATACTGGGTGGACCCTCACATGCTATGCCATCCAACAAGAGGCAGGATGTACTCAGCTGTTAGGACACATGCATTCTGACAAACTGAAACAACCACTTTACAAGCTACTAACAAAATGCCAGAAGCAGAGAGAGACACCTCGCTCAAGAAGCATCAAATGGTACCTTTATGGAAAGCAACAAGAGGAGCTTAAAGGCATCTTGTGACTTCAGATTTTCACACCTTTTACCTTGCTTTTGCAGAACCAAAGTCAGTCCATCACTAATTAGGTCTGCTTTGAGCAAGGTGTTGAACTAGACGAACTCCTGAAGTCAAATCCAAACTAATTATTCTTTTACTCTAAGATTCCTTCATTCTTATCATGACAACACTGCTCATTTCCAAGGTGAAGAAGCTGGAAAAAGCCTACTGCTTTGCTTTCAAAAATGAAAACAGCAAATCCCTACGCTCCAACAACTTCATCTCTCCCCTTCTAAAGGGAGATCAATATACAGACTAGACCTGAGCGAGGAAGGGGTTTTGGTGTGGTGGGTTATTTTGTTTTAGCTGGTGGTTTTCTGTTCATTTTTTAAATCAGGACAACCTAGAAATCAGAAAAGCAAAAGACTTGGCAGAGAGTCTGAAATTAGTGTTTGATCCGAAAAGAAAAAAAAAAAAAGGCAGGGGAGGTCAGAGGGGGCAATTGCATGTGACTTTTAGTTTAAAATTCTCAGACTTAGTTTTGACTTTATGTGATTTGGCTGAGGTGCCTGTGGGCTCATTAAAGGAGCATATATGTTAAACTTCTTGGGGATGTCCTTACTAAATTAATTAGAGTTTAAACTTTTGGCTTTAGCCTAAGGTTGATACTCTGTCCCTGTTACAGCATTCCTCTCCAGACAACTGAAATACAAGTTGACTCAGATAATCAGAACAGATATTAATCTTGATGGGGGGACTCTCTCCAGGTGGACTGAATGTGGAAAAGGAGCTCTTATATTTCAACTATATAACTAACAAGCACCTTGGCCTATGCTAGGATTTGTAAAAGGCTTTAGTTATACACTACCATGACATCCTAATGAAATTCTAGAAGAGGCCCACAACAAACCATGTAAAGCCTAGGTTTTATTTTGACATGGTGATTCAACCTGCTTTGCTAGCAAGCAATGTCAAAAATAACTCATGTAAGAAAATGAAATACAATAGCTACCTTTAAAACTCAAAGACACTTAGCTGAAGTACTTGTTTAAATATAGAAAGAACATATATATTTGAATCAAAACTACCAGCTAATGAAGAGTTTTTTCTTATTACGGTCAATCTCATTAATAAATCGTTCACCTCAGAACAATAAAACCACATCTTGGGAGATGCTATACTGCTTAGCTCTGCACTTCCAATTATGTTTCCTAAATCTGAAATATATCAAACACAATACTACATATCATGGTATCAGAAAGCGTAGATCTGTAAAGGTGGTCATGGTATTGTTACTTCCAGATAAATTATCTGTGTTACCATGAATATATTGCATCAAATATAGCTTAACAACAAAAAGTGACAATTCACAGGAAATAAAAAAAACCTACACCAACAGAATTTAAAAAATGCCAGTATTATTACTCAAACATGCTTTTCATTTATAATGCCTAGAAAAAAAAAACCTTTTAAAATAAACTTACAAAAAATATAAGTTTATATATATAAAAAGATATATTTGTCTAGCCATGCCTACATGGGTCTTCAAAGACCTTTATGTCTAGCAGATTCCATGATCAAAAGAGGACAGAGTTCTTAGGGATGTGTGTGAGGTCTAGGTAGCATTACAGCCATTTATGTATATATATATATTTTTTACATTATGAGATGGACAAATCAATACATCAAACTAATTTACAATGTGGCAACACCTGGAAACTTCTTGGGTTTAAAAATTACATTTCTTCACCTTTCCAAGCCCTGCTTCCCTAACTGAATTACCTGCTGCCCTCCTTAGTGCCAAAAGCTCCAATGCTTCTAGCTCTCGAAGTAAACAGTAACAGAGTACAAGTGACAGAAGCAATTTGGTTTATTTCTATTATTCACAGATCTATAGTAGAATTATAAGTGTTCAACAAAATGACATTTCAGTTGCAAACTAGGAAAGTCAAAACCAGTAGATGTCTACAATGGAATAATCTGCATTGGAAAAGGCATCCAGAAAGATCAAAGAACAGAAAGCCAGAACTTACCTCATTTACAGCAGCTGACAGTAAGAAATTACTTTCTTACTAGTTCATCTGCATATAAAGTATCATTGCTATCCATTCACCCTCTTAACACCTTTTGTTTCCATTCTTTCTGAATAGTGAGTTTGGATGCCCTTAGATTTTCTTTTTTTAAAATACATCTTAAAGAAGTCATTCAAATGAAAATGACTTGGGAAACTTTACAGATTGCCTCTATTAAAACTTGCTAAGCATTAGATCATTTTAGAAGACAAACAGATCACAGGTCCAGAAAATGTCAACAGCCACAGGATCGATATATGGAAAACATATGACAGTGAAAAAGAAAAGACGTATTCCAACAGCAGTTAAATTGTTCTAAATTTGAAGATGACCTTCACATTCCCACTAACCCATTTTTCCAGCAAGAAGCAAAGATAATTTTATAAGTGACATTAGCTACACTTCTGCAATACACCTTTCAGTTCTACATACCATGGTCCATTTATAACATCTGGCAAGCAAAAGATCTCTCTCATCAATAAAGGATACCTCCTATACAAAAAATGACTACTTGACAGACACATCCATTTCAATAAACAAACACACCAAGCATAAAAAATCAGATGGATCTGGAATGCTGCACACTCCCAGGCACTGAGAACTACTCATACGCATAATGGAAGTCCATAAATGACCAGTATTTTAATTTTCTTTCTATTCCTACTTCCCATTTATGGCAATACATGCTAGTCACTGAAACACATTGCAAGATTCAGGAAAAAAAAAAAAGAAGTAAAAGAGTTTCACATGTATCTCAGTAAACCCAAATTAATTTAGATCCGCATTTATCAACTTATGAGGACACAATATAGCTTTTGATTCAATTTTACTGTTTGCTAACTTGCGAAGGAAATACACAGCTCTTGTGAAAAATAATCTCCAAAGGATTAAATGACAATTAGAAAAGCAGACGGCCATGAAAAATAACATTTCTAACTGCACTGATTAGAAAAAGTATCTCAAACCTCATGTATACTGCAGTAAGTGAACCAGTTCCTTACTCCCATTTGCACTACAATGCAAAATGGGAGGATGCAAGTAGTGATCATCAGGCACCCTCTACAAAAGTAATTTCCTCATTTCAACACCTTGCTTTCGTCAACGCAAGTTTCTTGCTACCCTTCTTACGTCCAGACACTGAGCGCATTCTTAAACAGCCCTCGCACTTACAGTTACTAAATGAAACCAGGCCATCTCCCGATTCCGTACCCAACTGCCCAGGCCGTTTCTACCGGCCCGCCACCGCAGCCTCCTGGACCCAAAGCACGCTCCTCCAGGCGGCTGCGAGAACAACAACGCCCGCTTCCCGAGAAGGCCCCGGGGCCCCTCGCCCGGGCAGCACCTGAGGCGGGGCGCGCCGCAGCACGCCAAGGACAGCGGCCACGCTGGGCGGAGGGAGACGCCAGACCGAGCGGCCGCCCCGCCCCGTGCGCCCAGGGCGGCGGGGGCAG
>NW_010972776.1:63030-63289 GCF_000737465.1 Haliaeetus leucocephalus | reverse complement strand
GGGGTGGAGGAGCAAAGCCAGGGCGGGACGGGACGGGGAAGGAAGGGGGAAGGTGCGGGAGTAGGGCTCAGCGCCGGCGGGAACCTGGGGGCCGCTGCCTCCGCCTCATCGCTGCCTGCGCCTCAGCCGGGCCAACGCCGCTGCCCGGGCGCCGTCGCCTAGCAACCGCGCCCAGCCCCCGCTACTGCAGGCGCCCGGCTCCTCGCGGCGCCCCGCTCGCCCCCGATGGCAGCGCACGCGCAGCCTGCACGCGGCGGCG
>NW_010972776.1:51094-63020 GCF_000737465.1 Haliaeetus leucocephalus | reverse complement strand
GCGGCGCGCGCGGGAGGGCCGCGGCGTGGGGCGCTGGGCTGCGCCGGCTGGTGCTTTCCGGAGTCGTTTCTGCAAATTGGGGCACTGTTAATGTATTTTCTTGCTTGTAAGCAACGCCTTACCGTACAAGAGCGCCGTTTCTTGGAAACAAGTCACGAGGCGGCTCATGTGCTCAGGTTTCAGAAAAGAATGGGAAATGGGAGATGGTTTGTCTTGGTGTCATCCCCAGTGGACATCTAACCCCCTTGCTGAAGCAAGGTGGGGAGGATTAGGGAGGGCGGTATGGGCGAAAATACTGTGCTTTCCCAGTTTTGCAGATTACGGGAATTGAGGATGAAATAAAGGACATGACTCAATTCAGATATATTTAGGCCCCCCTTTGGAATGGGCCAAGAACAATGTACGCAGGTACTTAAGCCTTTAGCTCGCTAGGATGCTAATGGGTGCTCTTACACACAGTATGTATTGAAGGAGTAACAAAAATTGCAAATACTTCAGGCTTTGCATAAATTTGACATTTAAAGACTGGTCTCAGGGCTAGCACGTAGTTGCCTCTTATCACTTTCAGTGTTGCTGATGACTGCCTTTGGCTTCCTAAAGCTTTCTGAAACCAATATCAACTTTCCCTTAAAATACAAAGTGGGCCAGGACAACTGGGGTGGCCTGATTGTAGGAAAAAATCTTGTAAATGTGACTTGAGTACATTTCGAAGACTCAAAACCCCAATGGGATACAGAAAGAATCCATTTCCATTTTAAAAACTCAGGAATTTGAAGCAGATTTCACAACTTAGGATGCACCAGTTTGACGCATCCGTTTTCTGACGTTTAGGTTTGACAACATTACTACCCATTCTACTCACGGTGACTTGTACCTAATCCAGCAGTACATTAGCCAAAGTTCAGTCCTGTTGTATGTTTTATTGGGGGCTCTTCTCCATTAGTCTTTATTCTCTACTATTTCTTTAAATGCTATTTGTTTCATAAAACATGTTGTGCACATTTTTTTATAACGGATTAGTTCAGTTGGAAGGGACCTACAATGATCATCTAGTCCAACTGCCTGACCAATTCAGGGCCGACCAAAAGTTGAAGCATGTTATTAAGGGCATTGTCCAAATGCCTCTTAAACACTGACCCGCTTGGGGGATCATCGACCACCTCTCCAAGAAGCCTGTTGCAGTGTTTGACCACCCTCTTTCTAAGGAAAAGCTTCCTAATGTCCAGTCTAAACCTCCTCTGATGCAGCTTTGAGCTATTCCCATGCATCCGATCACTGGTTCCCAGGGAGAAGAGCTCAGCACCTCCCTCTCCACGTCCCCTCCTCAGGAAGCTGTAGAGAGCAATGAGGTCGCCCCTCAGCCTCCTTTTCTCCAGACTAGACAAACCCAGAGTCCTCAGCTGCTCCTCACAGGACATGCCTTCCAGCGCTGTCACCAGCTTGGTTGCCCTCCTCTGGACGCATTCAAGCAGCTTCACATCCTCCTTAAATGGTGGGGCCTGGAACTGCACACAGTACTCCGGGTATTTTAATGTCAATCCCTACAGATTTTCACCTGTCCTCATGTCTCCAAGTTTCCCCTGCCAGCTGGGAAACCTTGCAAAATAGTAAATGTCTGAGTTTTATCATCTGCAAGAAAGAAATTATACAGGTTGACTGCTTTAACTCGCTGATACTTGTCTGTAAAGATGTTTCAGATACTCTGATAAAAAAAATGCAAAAGTTGACAAACTATAAAATATTACTATATATATAATTTTTGTTATATAAATTAATCTGTCATACTGACTTGTTTTAAAAGAACTCTGATGATATTTTATTATATCAGGGCGCTCTTTATAATGTGTCAAGTTTTCTGTAAATAATAGTGAAGAAATGTCCAAATTAAACAACAGTATACTTTTGTTAGGGTCATTTCTTCTGTATCCAGAATTTACTTTTTTTAAAAAGAAAATAGTGAAGAAATTAAAAAGGAAAAGAATATACATTAACGTGTTATATCAAGCACATACTGAGAAAAGAAAGTAAAATTTTCATCATTACATCTGGTCTTGTAGAATTGATTGCTCTAGCCGGGGTGATTACCTGGTGGGGGGGTATCATTCTTGCAGTTGGAATTGTTCTGTACCATATTTGTTGTCACAATGATAAGGCTGGGTGGACTGATGTTAGGCTGTTAAATGGAAGCAGCTAATTTTGTTCATGCAACAAAATTCAGTCCTGTGCTCAATGGAGTAGGGGAGTATTTTAGCATTGATTTCATTCTGCATAATACTGCAACTTGCTTTGAAATGTATCTGCCTATTGGCTTTTGGTTTAGAAAGGATCAAATAGAAGAAAGGTTGAATTTTTCAGGTCAGCTGAAAGATATCTTTCAATGGCAGTCTTGTGCTTAAGTCCCTTAGCTCTCTTTGAAGAATCTAACCTGCGTGCAGGGAAAAACTGATCGTTGTTTGAATCCCACATATCAATGTTTATAAGTAGCAGAAGAATAGACATTAAACATCAGTGCAGTGATTTCAGATCATATAAAGAACTGACAGACCCATTTTGTATACAAGGTGAAACACAGACACATTAAGACACTTGACCAAAGCCATGAAGCAAAAGCTGAATGCTACCAATTTGAATGTGATTGCGCTGCAAGTATTAGCGTCAGAGCTAAAAGAGCAACCGTGGTGTCCAGTCCCCTGGCCTTCTGCTCTAAACTCAAAGCAACATGCCTCATGATGTACTGATTCTTGACTTTGCAATCTGGAAAAGGATTTTCATCTCTAGAAACACTAGGGATCTCAGAGTGTACATCTATCAGAATAGTGACAGATCTCTCCAGGGTACATTGTGCCTTTTCCTTGCCTTCTTACCTCAGCTGATAGCAGTGGTGAAAGTACGCACTTCCCTCTTCTTCCTCTATCACTTTGTCTGCTGAAAGTTATGCTGAAAAAAATACTCAGAAATTTGGCAGCAATAGCAGAAGCAGCTGTATTGTTCAATGGTGGGGAGAAAAAACGCTGCTACGTTACCAAAACCAGGGAGAGCTGAGAGGGTACAAACAGCAAAGAAGATTCACAGTACTTCAAAGGCAGCATAGGGAAGAGACCACTAGAAAATAGACATGCTGGTTCCACAACTGAGAGAAGCACAGGATATGTTACCACAGCAGGCACTGATTTCCTGTGGATGCTGATCTCAAGCTAATTACATGCTCCAGAGTCTGATTTAAAACCTGCTGAAAGCAATGGCAATCTACCTACTGATACGAAATACAGTTCGCCTCAAGCCTTCATTTCTTTTGAGTGCTTTTAGGTATTGCTTCTTCCCCTTGTTAGTCTGCACAGCTAATTATTTGTAGTTTTGTAAAAATGATGAAGTTTGTATTCCTATATTTTTAATTGCATTATATGAGATCTAACACACCTCACACCCAGCCAGTTTTTGACCCTTATGCATATTGAGCATAAGTGGTACTTCTTTGACCTTGCTTTTATATAAACAGAGAGGTATTGTATAAATAAAGTAAAAATTAAACTATATAAACCCCTTTAAAGTCTCATTCTTCTGGGGAAATGAAGGGGAAAGACAGGCTTGCATAAAGCAACTGCTAGTCCCAAGAGGCTGTCTTAAATATGCTCCAGTAATGTTCTGATGGGTGTGGTGGGTTGACCCTGGCTGGCTGCCACATGCCCACCAAGCCACTCTATCACTCCCAACATCAATTGGATGGGGAGTGGGAAATATGACAAAAGGCTCATGGGTCAAGATAAGGACAGGGAGATCACTCACCAATTACCGTTGTGGGCAAAACAGACTTGACTCGGGGAAATGAATTTAATTTATTACTAATCTAAATCAGAGCAAGATAATGAGAAATAAGAACAAATCTTAAATCACCTTCCCCTCACCCCTCCCTTCTTCCCTGGGCTCTGCTTCACTCCCAACTTCTCTACTTCCTTCCCCTGAGTGGTGCAGGGAGGTGGGGAACGGGGGTTGCAGTCAGTTCATCGCCAGTTGTCTCTGCCGCTCCTTCCTCCTCACACTCTTCCCCTGCTCCAGCGTGGGTTCCCTCCCACAGGAGACAGTCCTCCACAAACTTCTCCAACGTGAGTCCTTCCCACAGGCTGCAGTTCTTCACAAACTGCTCCAGTGTGGGTCCTTTCTGTGGGCTGCAGTCCTTCAGGAACAGATTGCTCCAGCGTGGGTCCCCTGCAGGATCACAAGTCCTGCCAGAAAACCTGCTCCAATGTCAGCTCCTCTCCATGGGGCCACATGTCCTGCCAGGAGCCTGCTGTACCATGGGCTCTCCATGGGGTGACAGAATAGAATAGAATAGAATAGAATAGAATAGAATAGAATAGAATAGAATAGAATAGAATATTTTCAGTTGGAAGGGACCTACTGTTGTAGAAAAAGTTAGCTGAAACTTAAAGCTAGCAGCTTAAATATTAATAATAGCTAGAGTAGACAAAGCCTAGAGATCATGATATATGAACTGTAACAACCGTGTTACAACACGCTGAATAGCTAACTACAGAATTGGCTGAAACTGACCTAAAAGGATGTGCTATTGTACAAGAAGATGACCACTTAGCAACTGCTTAGTAACGAAACAGCAAATAATCAAACCAATAAAAAAGTAAGAAGACCTCAGACCTTAACATTACTATTGGTCTGAACTGTCGAGTGAGGGGTGGGGAACTTAGATTGTAAGGGTATAATTGCCCAGGGATTTCTTTGTTCAGGGTCCCTCTTCAGAGGCACCCATCTTGCGCTGTAGCGCTATTAATAAAAAGTACTTTCATAAAGGTATCTATCTTTTGGCTTATGCTGAAACCTAGAGTCAAACCCCATTATGGTGGCTAGCATGCATAATTTCTGTAACACCTACAATGATCATCTAGTCCGACTGTCCAAAGCTTCCTTCAGGGCGCATGCACTTGCTCTGGCGTGGGGTCCTCCACGGGCTGCAGGTGGATATCTGCTCCACCGTGGACCTTCATGGGCTGCAGGGGGACAGCCTGCCTCACCATGGTCTTCACCACAGGCTGCAGGGGAATCTCTGCTCTGGTGCCTCGAGCACCTCCTCCCCCTCCTTCTTCACTGACCTTGGGGTCTGCAGGGTTGTTGCTCTTACATATTCTTACTCCTCTCTCCAGCCGAAGTTGGTTGTCCAGGGTTTTTTTTTCCCTTCTTAAATATGTTATCCCAGAGGCGCTACCACCGTCACTAATGGGCTTGGACTTGGCCAGCTCCGTCTTGGAGCTGGCTGGAACTGGCTCCATCTGACATGGGGAAAACTTCTGGCATCTTCTCACAGAAGCCACCATGGCAGCCCCTCCACTACCAAAACCTTGCCATGCATATGCAATACAATGGGTGAAATATTATAATCACAGAATAGCCCAGGTTGGAAGGGACCTTGAAGTCATCCGGTCCAACTTTTCTTGGGAAAGGGAGTCTAGACGACGTTATCTAGCACCCTGTCCAACTGCATCTTGAAAAACTCCAGTGATGGGGACTCTACCATGTCCCTGGGGAGGTTGTTAGAGTGAATGACTGTTATCACTGTAAAAAAATGTCTTTCTTACATCGAGATGAAAACTCTCCTGTTGCTTCTTGTACCCATTGCCCCTTGTCTTCTCCATGTGGGCCTGTGTGAAGAGAGAGCCTCTATCCTCTCTATTAAAACAAGAACAGCCCAAACAGAAAAGTGATCTGAATTTTAGCAATGCAGGAGTGTACTGGAAGATTCTATCCCAGAGGTAAGGAAGAAAGTTGATAGGAATTGTTCCTCACCTATTGTTTATATAACATTAAAAGCATCCCTACATCTGTATTACATAATTAAAAGTATTCCTAAATCCATATAACACACCATAAGCATCAAACTTTGTGACCACTTGGAAGTACTTTGAAATGATGCAGTATTTTCTGTCCTTTTTTTAAACATGGAGAGAAAAATAATTGCTAATGCTTGTGGGTAGGCTCACTTCCTGTTTAAGAACTTCTAAATATTTTATAACACGTTGTGAAGTGGTTTTTCTTATGTCATTCAAAGCAGAGTAAAGTAACAAGTTGAACATCTGCATTTTCATTTTCTGTCCTTTACCTTTTAGCCGGTAAAATCAAAAATGAAAAATAGGATGAACATTGCAGATGTTGACTGGGATTCTCATCACTCCTGTTAGAGGGGATTTTCCTTCTCTTCCTCTCATATCCTCACTCTGCCTGCTCTCACTCCCTCAGTGTGTTAGGAACAAGATTCACTGGCCCACTGTAGCTAACTTGTCTCCTACCCCCTCAAATCAATTAGTTAATCTATTTAAATCATGCATCAAAGAAGCCTGCCCCCTTTGAGCACACAGCTCTGTTAGGGCTCAGTCCTACAGTCTTCCAATTTTTAAGGCAGCAAGGGTTTGCAATTGACTCAAATTATATCAGGATCAGACTTTGTATGTTCTAATTTCTTTAAAAAAGCTGTGAGATGATGAAGAAGATGCTGATGCCTGTCACCGTTTTTCCTTCATCCTCCTTTTTCTTTAATTGAAGAACATGACATCACAGGGAAAAGGCCTTAAATAATGCAGAAAACAATGAAAACATCTCCCCATTCACAACTGCTGCTTATTCATTATCTGTTGCAGAAATACATCTCCTGCAATGCCAGCAAGAGTGCATTTGCAAAAATTGGATTTGTATAATACAGATAAACCCTTAAAATCATTACTTGGAAGATTCATAAGAGACTCTGAAATAATTTTTATAATGCTTGAAACCTTCAATTTATTTCTTAATTTATTGTCTAGTGGAACTCATAGAAAAAGAAGGTAGATGTTTTGTGCAAGTCGCCTGAGTTTTTAACTCTCTTTAACTATTGACTATTAATTATAATTAGTGATAAATAGATTATCAACACTATAAATCTTTTGTTTGAGGGGGAGTGTTTGATCACTACTGCCACTTGCTCACTTGTTAAGTGAACCTAAACCACTGCTTCTCATGATGTCCAGTGCTCTCATCTTTTTTTCTTCATTCTCTCTTCTTATTTCTTGCCTTATATTTAGGTAAATTATTTGGAACAGGAACTACCAGCTTTTGTCCTTGGATTTCTACAGCACTAATTATGAAGGGATCCTGCTCCATAGCTTAAGACTGCAGACACTAATGTGATGAAATTCATGACAGGGAAGATCTCACTGTTCAGAGATACCAACTACCTACAATTCGCATGGTCTCAGAGCTGACACCTCTACTCCCATGAAAACTATTTCTCAAAAAGCAAATACCAATTTACTAATGCAGTGTAAAAAAGCAATCAAACTATCCCCTATTAATCCTTGAGAGAATGTAGCTTGCTTCACATCCTGAATCAACCCAGGTGCTTCAGTGGCTGCTCAAAAGCAATCTATCAAGGGATTTATCTTTATTATGGTTAAGATAATAAGACAGTGAAGGGCAGGACATACAAAAATCAGTTCAGCTATTTTCCCTAACTATAGCTATTTAGGAGTCTCAGTTTGGGGCTATTTACTCCAGCTATTAGGAACTTCCCCGCCTCAGACTGAGGACAAACCTTAGTCACAGCAGCTCAGCTCTGAAGCCTGTTTTCTGGCTTTTTATTTCTTCCAACTCCAGCACCCTCATCCAAGCCTCTCCACAGCTTCAGTTTACAACTTTCCTGGAAAAAAAACCAACCAAAACCATGGGTAGAAAATTGGTAAGGGTGATTCCCAACACCTCAAGTCCATTATACTGCACAAATCTTCCATATGAAATGCTGGGGACTGTGGCATGTGAAGAGTTTCCAAGATCAATTTTTAGCTCAGAACCAGCTGTATTACCTGGATTATGTGAGTTCAGTTACAAAGTATTGCAGTAATACATGGCATTAGTTTCTGAGATTTGTGTTGGCTTCATAAATTCATGCAAATTTATATTACTTTACAGTTGTATACAAAAATGGTGTCCCTGTTCCAAAGCAGCACAAGGGACAACAGTGGTAAACTGAAGCAGCAGTAAAAGCACTTAGAGAAAACAGCCTGCCGCAGAGAACAAGAGAATAGTAAAGGGCAGGTTGAAGAACACAGGTAAACCAAAGGAAAAAAACCCACCTTGTTTATCTGTGCTTAATGAAAATTAATCATTTTTGCTGTTAAAACACCCAATTTTTAAAATAACTGGGAGTCTGATACTGGAGTCTGCATTTATTCCAAATTCCCATTTACTTCACTAGGAATTAAAAGCATTTAAAAAGATGACTACAGTTATTATTATCAGGGAAAAATGAGCAGAAAGCGGCAGTGCACTGATTCTGATGTCATCCTTAACTGCTGAAGAGTTTTTATGACTGACCTGATTTTCTGGATCTTTCGTTTCCACTGATCAGTGAAAGCAGAAAAAAAGGGCCAAACTGCATCTCTGGGGAGTTTTAGCTTCTCACCCTGTCTGGGGCAGGGTCTGATCCACATTACATGACATTGATCACTCAGCATAATTTGTGTAGGAAAAAGAAAATCCCACTGATAAACATTTGCTGCCTCAAGTTACAAAAGGTTTGCTTAAACATCATCATCAGGCAAGCAGGGCAGGGCAGAGAAGGTATATACTAGCAAAAGTACCTTGGAGACTGGCCTAGTGTCAGAATTCAGGAATTTAAGCCTTTTCTTCCTTCTTGACAAGAACTCAGGAGAAGGTAGAGGGAAAATTAGCTTGTCACATTCCCTTCTACAGGCCTAAATGTCTTTTGTTACACAGAACATTTTTGAGTTTTTCTTTTTTGCTTTCATTTTTGTGCCTGGTTTCTCAGTAGGTTTTCTATATTGTTTCAGACTATGTATGTCATTTCCAAAGGTAGCAAGTGATATTTTTATTGTAGCTTTAGTTTTAGCTCAGCTGAGTGCACAAGAGAAGGCTGTGTGATTCCTCATCACGACACTTAATAAATGGGAAAGTTCCAGACAACATTTGATGTAAATGCATTGGCAACTGAATCAGAACACAGCTCAGTTCCTCTAAAATAAATGAGCAGGAGTAGAAATATTTACAGATAAGTAGGAGTTACCCCTCTGAAGCCTTGGCTAGACAAAAATTCCAAATTAGCTTTATTTTCAGATCTGTTTGCCTGCCTTCCTCCCAGCTGCCACCTCAGTCTCAGGCCCCATCCCTTCCGCAGACAAACCCTCCTGGTTGCCTATCCTTTTTCACTCTCCGTCACTCCTGGTGAGAGGTCCTCCTCTGCCAGGATACATTATTTCATTTTTCTTTCCTCTCAAGAGTGCATTCTCTGACTTGAGAACCTAATGCAGACACTTAAATCCACGCTCATGTGTGACAGCCAATCCGGTCCCCAGGTCCCTGGCCATGTTCAGAGGTCACTAAAGAAGCAGGAGCAGGTCACTGTAGTGGCAGGCTATATGCCACATCTGTAAGGGTAACTCAACCCTGACCAGGTCAAAACCCTGACCTCAAAGCAAGGATCTGCAGCACTTGGATTAGTATGGAGACACCTTTCTCTAAGTAGTTCTTAAAAGCAACACGGAGACTCCTCCACCTCCCAGATGGCCTTTCCTAGTGAAGAACTCTGTAGTCAGACATTTTACTGAAATCTGTCCTAAATTTTCTGTATTGCTCATTAAATAGATTACTTTTTAGACTTCTCTCTCAGCTGACCTAGTGCATTATTTACTATGATGGCTCTTCCAACACCTTTTTGACACTGAAAGACTATGATGATGATGATGATGATGATGATGATGATGATGATGATGATGATGATTAGCTACTTCTGTACCATCCTATTTGGTCAGTGCTGGAGCTAGAGCACAACACCCCAATGGCTCACACTGTCTACTTATTATCTCATACTCTAGTTTGCTTGCTTTCCAGGCACAGATATTCATACATGAGGGGGACCACTTGCCCTTCAGTCTGCAACGGTAGACGCAAGTAGCTCAAGACATTCAGTTCTGTGACCACAAGCCCAAACTCACGCAAATCTACCACACGCCACTTAAGTATGGCCACACTGTCTTGCATTCAGCTGTCTTTCATGGTCCCCAAAACTCTTACCATTTTCATTGCTCTCCTCTGTGTTCTGTCCATTTTTATTTTTCAACTCCTTTTCAGAGCCCCAGACCAGACAGCAGCAAGTTTGATCAGTGCTGAGTAGAGGTTAAGTACTTCCAGTTCCTTCCATATAACATCTCTGTTATATGTTCCAGAATAACTGCCCTGTTCTCATCAGTCTTACAGTACTGACTGATGAGTGGTCTGCTATATTTGCTAAGGCTATGGTACTGCTGCTTGTGCATTTGTAACACACAGAAGTTTATGTATGCAGAATCCAGTTTCCCTACTGGCTGTCTAGACCTTGAGCGTAATGTTCATTCTAATGTGCTGACCCTTCAGCCCAGCATGACCATCAGAGCTGGTAAACCCCAGGGTAAATGCTTGGGCACACAGGTGAATTTACGTTGTGGATCTCTTAGGACAGACCCGTGAAGAGGCCTTCCAAAGTGTTAAGATATAACCATTATCTTTATAACTTAAAACACAGTGCTTAGTACATTACAGAAGCCGAAGGAAAATAATTATCTGGCTGAGGAAAGACTGAGAGTTTATTCATCAATCTCTGTAAAGTGCTCTGATATTCTTGGATAGAATGTCCATAGAAAGACAAATGGTCACTTTCATCAATCCAACAGTTATATTTGCATTTCTTTTCCATAGTTACAAGTGCTATCTATAGTAGCAGAAATAAAAAAAAAAACAACTAAAGAACAAAATATGTCTTTTCCAAACACCAGACACAGTCACATCACCCAGAGCATCTAGCAGAAAACAGCATGGTAATAATAATGGCTACAGCATGCCTTTGTGTCACAAAAGTTTTTAATCAAAATCGTGAACTCATTCAACAGTCTCTTAGTGCATATTTGATAATTTCAACAAAAAGCTAAACATTGCACAGATCTCAGGAGGAAGCCTCCTGCTCTTTCTGCACTCCTAACAACCTTTGACATAATGAGGTGTGACAAATTGATTTAAAATGTAGTTGCAGGAAGAAGGGCAGGAAAGCTCTGCTCTGCCTTGTGGGTGTTGTAGTCTTTCTGCTGTCTATCTGCCTAAGCAGCAATAGGAAGCTGGACTCTCAGTCCCATAGCTCCCGCTAGAGCCTGCTGCACAGGCTCAGAGACCATATGCTAGGAGGGGGTGACTACATTGTGTCTATTGTATGTTTTTTTCTCTCTCCCCCTTCCCCCCCCGGCATTTTGTACATTTCACGGGAGGTTTAAATCGGGACCGAAAAGCATGGCAGATGAGCAAGAAATTATGTGCAAACTCGAGAGCATCAAGGAGATCAGGTATGTTTGCTTTGTGCCGCATCAGTTACACCAAGCGGCTTTTTTCTGGGGGGAGCGGAGGAGTTGCATCGATGTGAAAGTAGCTATTGTGCTACTGAGGGAAAGAAAACCACCGTTGGGCTTTATGATAAGAGCTGAAAATACGTTTTTCTAAGTAGGGAAGGACCATCTGCTGCTGGGAATCGCCGCTGGTATGCGCAGCGAAGGGCGGCAGTGGTCGTGCATTTCCAGGGAATTAGTCCGGAGTGCTAACACGAGAAGGAAGAGTGCGCGGGTGGGAAGGACGCAGCAGCCCCACGCAGCTGGGGGAGTGGTGTCGGGCCGCGGGTGGTTTTCCTGAAGCCCTTTGAATTCTTATTTCTTATTCCTGAGACGCTCTGTCATAAATCAACTGTTTTGCCCCACTCCCTCCCCGGCGGGAGTCGCGACGGGCTGGGAGAGGAAGGGGACGGCCCGGAGAGCGGAGTACGACACCGAAAGCCGAGGACGGACGTGCCCCCGCGGACGGCACGGCTATGCGAGCCCGGCCGGGCAGGGCGGCGCGGCGGGCGCCGGGCGGAGACCGG
>NW_010972776.1:50720-51084 GCF_000737465.1 Haliaeetus leucocephalus | reverse complement strand
GGGCGGGCGTAGGGCTGCTCAGCTGCCGGGGCGGCCGGCGGGCCCTGTCCGGGGCGTGGGGGGGTGGTTCACGTTCAGCTTTGCGCTGGGGCTGCGGCCTGCGCCGGAGCGGGGAATTCGCGCGCCTGCGAGGAGAAGAGAGGGGAGGGGAGCGGCCGAGCCCGCGGAGCAGCCAGCGCCTGGCCG
This sequence comes from Haliaeetus leucocephalus, assembly GCF_000737465.1. Lineage (NCBI taxonomy): Eukaryota > Metazoa > Chordata > Aves > Accipitriformes > Accipitridae > Haliaeetus > Haliaeetus leucocephalus. The sequence continues at coordinate 50,898 of NW_010972776.1, read as the reverse complement.
GCTCCTTTCAGCCCCGCGGTCCCGCTTGCCCGAAGGCGGGGAGGCGGCTGAGGCGGGCGGGGAGGCGGCTGAGGTGGGCGGGGAAGCCCCGCGGCCGTCTCCCTCGCCGCCCTTCTGGCCAGCACCCCGAAGCGGCGAGCAGGGCGGCGAGCGCCGGGGCGGCAGGGGCTTGCGGGGG
>NW_010972776.1:33188-50668 GCF_000737465.1 Haliaeetus leucocephalus | reverse complement strand
CCCCGCCGACGCGGGTCCCTGGCGGGAGCCGCCGCCAGGCGCGCGCGGCCTCGCTCCGCGGCGGCACCCCGGCATTTGTACGGCGCGTCCGTCCGGCGCTGAACCGCAGGGTGCGTTGGAAGAGGGGGGCTCCCAGACAACGGGGGCCGGCACCCTGTGCGCCCCCGTTAGCTTTAGGTAGGACATTGCGCTCTTTGGCTGAGGGCACTGACCTCCAAGATAGGGCCGGAGCTGGCTACCCTGAGTAGGGATTCGCGCCTCCGAAAGCCAGAACGCGGCACAAAGACGGTGCGGGCAGCGACTCTGGGTGTCGCTGGGAGGTGCAAGGCACGCTGGCGGCGGGTAGCCCCAGAGCGATGAGAAGCGTTTTGGGGACACGACAGCTGGAGAGGGGCTATCGGGGAGAGAGGGCAGGGGACAAAGGCGCTGCCGCCAGCAGCGTGCGCAGGCGGTCACAGGGACTTCTGGCCGCTAACAGCACCTCTGAGAAGCGCATTTTACCCATGGAAGAGGTGAATTAGGCAGCAGCGTACGTGCCTCGGCCGCCCTCATGCAATGCCACAAAGGTCAACAAAGATCGAGCAAAAATTACTCGCGCCTCTAGCATCCCCACAACGATTTGTAGAAAGAGATGGGACAACACATACTTTGCAGAGTAAGAACAATGCTCTTCTACTCAACTGTTAGGCAGGCTCTGTTTTAAAATACAGATCTAAATATGGCCCATGACAGTTTGTGGTCTAATTATTATAACACCTAATTTAAATATCTCATTAAATTATCTTTTCAGACAGAGTGGTGTCCTGTAGTTGGAAATTTACGGTGTATTCATTTTTCTGATAACATATTCAAAGGTGATATATAAACTGTAATTAAGACGTTTTTGCTATTAGTTTGGGGCTTAAGGTGCTGTAAAGGTGACATTACTAGCTTTAGCGTACAATGAAGTACCGAGAAAGTTGCCTGAATATATTTTAAATTTAAAAAAAATCAATGTCAAAAATTCAATCCTACTTGCAACACTGATGTCAATTTTGAGCCGCCTTTAACAAAATCTGATCAAATAAACTTATTTTTTCATCCCCAAATCTTTTAAAAGGAGCCTGCATTCTATGAAGAATTCCCTTCAAAATAAACATGAGAATTTCTTATGTTTACAGACACACCTTTGATAGATTTGGCAGGCTTTATTTTAATCTGCATTCCATATATTATTCTACAGGCAGAGAGGAAAAAAGCCCTCAACAATCAAAATCAAAGAAATTGCCCATTCCTGTAGTGGATCTCTATCACTTATTAAAGGCAGCTCAGCTGGGTTTTTGAAGGCATTCTGGGATCTGATTTTGAAGACCTCTATCTATATCCATATTTGTATCTATAGATACATACTTATAATTTGTAGTCAATGGAATACTGCTGTCAGTAAACCTATGTATATGCCCACAGTCCAAACGTATCTCCACATGCTTATTTTATATGCATTAAGTAGTTGAACAGAAATAACCCCAGTCATAAAATTAAGCAAATAGCTAAAGACTGGACCTCAGTGTTCTGACTGGGAGGAGATAAAAGAGAATGAGAGTGAACTTATTGATGACAGATGCTAGTTTCGCTGCTTAATGCCCTATTGGGACGTACTTAGTGACTACTGTCGTCAATGCAGTGTAAGAACTTAAATAGAAGGGAAAAGAAAAGGAGGGCAGAATTCATTACACAGTCTAGAAATCACACTTACGGTTTCTGTTTTGAAACATTACTGCATGTTGCTTGATGCTAACAGGAAGAGTTCTAATCTGTGTGTGCTTTTTCTTTCCTAATATCAAAAGCTAATCATTTGGACTGAAACAATCCCCTGCAACTCATTTGTTGTAGCAGTTTGGCAGAGGATGGCAGCCAGTGACTAGTAACAGTGAGGAAACTGATCTATTTCCATGGTCTTAGCTGAATGCATGCCATAAATACAAGAGAAGAAACAGGGAGGAAGTTGGGGACAAATACTCCCAGTTTCAGTAACCAAAGCTGCCATTACTAAATAAATGTTTTAAGTAAATGGGAACAATGAGACTTTGTAGCGTTCGCCGCATATCAAGGTGCCGCGATTAGATCACTGATCACCCCCAGACCAGGGAAAGAGACAGATAACACACACAGTGTGAGCGCCAACTTCCGCCTTTTATTGCGCAGTCAATTCCTTTTATACTAACAAGGGTAGGTGGGATTACAGACACATCATAAGGCTGCGACTAACCCTCTAACTTTCCGTGACATCGCGAGATCTTCCGAACGCCGAACCCTACAAGACTTGATGAAAACAGAGGTAGATGGCTGGATGGCACTTTTTAGTGGGATATTGCCATATTTAAATGGAAGGCAGAGAGGATCTCTTTTACTGGTTTAAGTCCAATATTTACATTCAGACTAGTATATGCCATTGCGTAGTAAATAACAGAACACCTCCAATGACATTAAAGATTACAGTGTTGTAGCTACATACTTGAATTCTATCTATACCCAGGCTTCTTCTGCACTTCATTCACAAAACTTTTACTAGTTGACTTATTATTCCATCAGGTATTTTTTACTCTAGTGGTGAGATATGGGCTTTTCAGAACTGGAATGACTGCATACCTTTTAAAATAGATGTATGCTCACAGGTATACAACTCGTATTTTCGATAATAAATGTACTATATGAAATAAGGTGAACTCTATGGTGAGCTACAGTACAGACATAATAATCATACTTACCAAGTGAATTTTATCAAATTTGTTTTTAAATATGTCTTCCACAATATCTGTAAATGTCTCTGAGTGACCTCTGATGTGACCTTATTTGTCACTGGCTTTTTCTCTATCTGTCTTTGGTCTGGTATTTCTATTCTTAACATTTATGGGTTGCCATCACTGGGAATAGTAATCCATATCTCCTACAACTTATTTATGTCGAGAAAAGAACTTTACTGTTAAGATTATTTCTGAGGTACCAATGCAAGGCAGATTTTTGTCTTATTTTGTTCTACGGAAACAAACAGCAGCCCCTGTGACCTTCAATTTTTTAATTGTTCCATTTTAAATCTCCTCCATTTATATTATCCCTACCAGGCAGCCCATTTCTGAATACATATTGGAGGAGTTATTTATGACACTGTTTTTATCTCTTGCAGCTTTATAAACTCCTAAAGTGAGAAAGGGAGGAACCCTGGTCACATTACTGGTTATAATACTTGGAAAAGATAGCCATAATTAGTTGTCCCAGGGACTGACTCTGCTTTCTGCCACACTCTTCAGCAAATGGTGGAAGCCCATTGTGCCAGTGATGTCTCACGCACTCAGGAAAAGATTACCAAAACTAGGTACATAAGCTGATACTGAACTCACAAAGACTGATTTGGAAACAGAAACGAGGGGACTGAGAGGAGGATTCACAGGCACAACATCAGAGCCTCCCCAAGAGGGATGGTGACAGGGTAAGCTTTGGTCATATGAAAGCAAGAATAAAATCTATACAGGCACCTGCCATATGCTTTAAAGAAGAGTCCTCAGGCTAGCTTTAAAATGTCTTTGGGAATTTTGGTTGGAGTGAGAGAAAACAGTAACTGTGTTAAAGCCCAGGGTACATATATTCTCCTATTCTTAGAAGTATGATATAGAGTAACACTGAGATAAACCATCCATTTCTCAGTGCTGTGTGAGCAGTTTGAGAGAGAGCCCGTGGGGACTGGGTATGGAAACAGTTTGTAAAGGGAACAAGTGCCCCATAGAGGTGTAGGAATCTCCTTTCCTAGAAATGGGTGATAGACCAGCTCCCTCCAGGGGGCTCAGTGCCTTCTGCTCCCATTAAAAACGTCAGACCTGTGTTGCTTGCTTCAGTGGGAGCAAGTCTGGGCCTAGTGGGAAGGGAAGTCACACACCCAGTTCTAGGATGGGGGTGAAATCCCTATTCTGGGATTTCATTGCTAATCTGATAGGCAGCTTCCTATAATCTACACGCTGTGTTCTATAGTCAGCTTTGCTGCTTATGGTGAATTCGAATCAAACTTACCCCACTTTGCATTGGGATAGGAATAGTGTATTTAAATACGAATGCAAACCTCTTCCTCCCCAGCCCCCTCTTACATCATGCCTGTAGAAAGTCTACTGTGTTATTCAGTACTGCACTTGGAAACCAATATGGATTTAATTGTACTAGGCATTAGGTGACTAAAAAGGAATGCTACATTCTTGTTTGTTTCATGGAAGGTACAGCAAGGAGTTGTGGAATGCTTGATTACATCCCTGAAATGTGACATTGCAGCCTCTTGTTAGAAACATTTAAGTGTTGTAGGCACATTGGTTACCCAGTATCACATTCTAACTTCCAGTGCAAGAAAAATAACTAAGGCCTCTTCACTAACTAAATTGCAGGAACAAGAACAGTTCGTTTGTTCTGTTCAACAGCTTGGACAAGTGTTGAATCGCAACAGCAGTAGGCTGTTCTGCTGCTTAAAACTCTCTGACGACTGAAACTCATGCTTCTTCATTATTAGCTTTGAAGAGAGAGATAAGGACTGAGTATCTAAACATTTTTGCTATGGAATTATGGATTGGCACAAATGAAAAAAAAAATCAGAATGCAGGATATGGGTAGAAACATTTACAAATATGTGACAGGTACTAGATCTTAGCAAAGAACCGAGAGAATGCAGTTACTTGCAAGTGGGATGTTGATGGCCAGTGTCATCTGAGTTTTTACTATTCTGGAATGTCATTGCTCTGGAATTTTCTTTAACCTGAAGTTGAAATTAGTATTTTAGCAGCTCAAATTACTGTCCACATAGTTTTAGTCAGTGTATATGACACTGTAATCACCTCCAATTCATTTTACATTTCTCAGAATCCCGTGCTAAACCTCCCAGATTTTATGGATTTCTCCATTTTGGAACTAGGGTTTAATTTGAGGTAATTGATGCAGTAGAACTCTGTTGGTACAAATTCTCTGAATCTACAGTAACTGTTAAAGTCTGACAGCGTTCTGTTAATTTCATAATTCTGTATAAGAATTCTCATAGCACTGAAAAGCTCAGCAAAAAAACTGGGATTAGCATTCAGTTCTCTCATTGCACCTCATCCTTCTTCAGACATGTTTAGTCTCACCCTTGTCTATTAGTGCTATTACTTTCTTCTATCTATTCACATATAAAGTGACAACTCGCAAAAGTACGTTGCAGTGACTTACTGCTGTCTCTTTATATTTTTAATTATCACTGGGATCCAGGAACAAGACTTTGCAGATGGAAAAAATAAAGGCACGACTGAAAGCAGAATTTGAAGCCCTGGAGTCTGAGGAGAGGCACCTGAAAGAATACAAACAGGAAATGGACCTGCTGCTGCAAGAGAAGATGGCCCATGTGGAGGAGCTGCGACTGATCCATGCTGATATTAATGTGGTATGCAACAGTCCAGCTGTGGGCAGCCTGACTAAGACACAGTTGCATATGAATCATTGTGGAATTGTGCACATCAGTGAACTATCACTGGCTCAATAATCTGGACTTTACAACACCATCCTAGGATCCTACAAAGAGTGCAAAGTAAATTTACCTCAGGATAATTGTTTTTTTCCTGTCTGTGTAGGGCAGGATATTGTGTAATGTTGACATAGTAAGCATTCGCACCAAGAGGGTAGGCAACTAAGCCCATTGTGGCTACAACTTTACCAGTAGCCACAGTAACGTCACTCTGGCAGTCCCATAGAAAACTCTTCTTCCTGGTAATCTTTTCTCATCTAGCACCTGGAAACAGAGTAACTTTGGCAGCTAGGTGGGACTTTTGTTTGGAGGTTTTTGGAAGAAAAGAGTTTTTGGGAAGCTGACCTTGATGACCGAGTGGAACCACCAAACATTAAGAAGCACCAGCCTGAAGGGAATTAATACAAATAAGAGAAAAATACTTTATAAACAAGATTAGCGAATTAGAGGGACTAAATGGGGAATGTATTTTTAAACCTGCAGTTTTTACATCATGTTAGGGCACTTACATGACTGTACAGTGGTTTCTAGCTCTGAAGGTATCTGTGCTTTGCACCAGAAGAAAAAAGCTCCCACATTGTAAGCAAGTACAAGCTATGTACTTGATGTGCAGACTGCATTTATTTATCACTTGAAATGTCTGTTCCCCTACCCAGCTGCATAACTTCAGTCTGTTTCATCCTCTCCTCTTTCTCCTGTAAGACTATCTTTTTCTCTGCTGCTTTTCCCATTCACTGCAGTAAGAAAAGCAGGAACCTTTCCTTAGCTTGTTTGTTAACTTCTAACCATTGGTGTTCAGGTATCTTAGAAACACAGAAAATTAGTTTATTCTACTTTAATTTATTTTTTTAATGTCCCTTGAGAGTTTTCCATAGCTCCTCACTTGCTGACTTGTCTGTAGCCCGTCTACCTGCTTTTTCTGTAGTTCAGAAGGTCGTATAGGTTGAGTGCACCTTTTTTAAATGAAAATGCATCTCGTGTGTCACTTTCAGTTGCTTCTTCCTTGCCGTTTTCATCCTCCCACTATCTTAACTCTTTGTTTTAATATTGCATTGTCTCCAATCTTTTCCAACTTGAGTGAGAAAAATCTCATCTTTCTGATACAGTCTCTTGCTCAATCAGAGAGCTATTAAAGGAACAGTTCTTTAAAAGCATGCCCATACTCCTGTTTCAGATGGAGAATACTATCAAGCAGTCTGAGAACGATCTCAACAAGCTCTTGGAATCTACTCGTCGCTTGCATGAGGAGTACAAACCCCTGAAGGAGCATGTAGATGCTTTGCGGATGACTCTGGGATTGCAGAGGCTGCCAGATCTATGTGAGGAGGAAGAGAAACTGTCCCTTGAGTAAGTCTCCAAAGCAAGCGTTATGTGGCTTTATACCCTCTCTCGATTCTACTGGTTATTTTGTTATTTTACTTGTGTTGGTAGAACTTAAGAAGTAAGCATGAAAAAAAAAGTTAACAAAAAATGGATGCAGGAGCACATGTATTTGATAACATTCAGTCTGAATTTATTCAAAGTTAAATTCAGATTATTCCAAGCTGCAAACCCTACACATGGCATGCAAAAATTCAGGGGTGACTGGTTCTCTGGATTTTTATATTGTATGCTGCTTTTTCTAGCAACCTTTTTTTTTTCATGAAAATAATTTTTTTTTTTTTGCTTGTTTAGCAAGCAGAGGTAGGAGGCAATACAAGAAAGGGATACAAAACAAGTATTCTTCAGTTGGTTTGTGCTACTGCTAGTCAGAATTTTACTTTTTGCTGCATGCACATGGCAGTGGCATTTAGCCATATACATACAATTGGCAACAAGTAAGTTTACCCTAGATGTGGAACAGATTTGGATAATAAATTACAGTTTCATTTTTAGGTATAACCTAGGTGGGAGAAGGTGACAGAATTAGCTACTATTCAAAGAACAGTGTCCTTTCTTTAACAGATCCATTTTAAATGCAAGTGATATTTTAAGAAACTTAGATTTCTCTTAACACCCAGCATTATTTGGCATCATTTTCACAGACACAGTTTTCAAGACTTCTTTTGCATTTGTTCAGAAATGCTGTCTTCCATTCCAACCACCTTGATACTACAAAGAATGTATTAATCTATTGCATACAAAAGTTATTCATTTTAACAGAACAAAATATAAAACCTAAGTTTGACAGAGGTGCATGTAAAGCTGTTAAAGATTAAATATATATGTTGTCTATTTTCCATCCTATTAGATTTATGTCCAGTTGTACATCAAGATACCTTAGAAGCTGACGATCTGGAATCTGGCTGAAGTGTACAAGTGCGGAGGAGAACATGACCAATTCTATTTATGAACTAGTCCAAGTGGTGTCTAAGTGTAGGCAATTTGACTCCAGTGGAGGAACATGATAGGGAAAAGTGATCCATTATATTTTAACACAAAATGTCCTTTACAAACTGATGGAATACTCCAGAAGGTGGTTATATTTTTTGTTTTTCTTTTGTCTAGCTACTTTGAAAAGCAGAAAGCAGAATGGCAGACAGAACCACAGGAGCCTCCCATTCCAGAGTCTCTGGCTGCAGCTGCAGCGGCTGCCCAACAGCTGCAAGTGGCTAGGAAACAAGATACCAGACAGACAGCAACTTTCAGACAACAGCCACCTCCAATGAAGGTCAGGAGATGGAATGCATTGTTTTTTTCTCTTTTGTCATTGGAATGCATTATGTTTATAAAGTTGACCAATATTTACGAAAAGGAGAAATGGTGTGTCCTGATTCTGATTTTTCTTGCAGTGGTTCAAATCAAGAGCAACCCCAGTAGACTTAAAAGTAGTAGCACCAGTCATCAAGGGTTAAGGACAAGGCTCTGTATTATTTGACTCCTTTATGACTGAAGAGCCTCCATCAGCAGAGATGTAGGCAATTCCCACTTCTCTTGTGTTTCATGTGGGAGAAAGGCATGTAAGGAAAAAAAATGCTGGGCAGAAGCAAAACTAATAGCTAGGAGTTAATCCCAAATGGATTCCTATTAGAAGCAAGGCACGTATTTTATGAAGGAGAGTAATTACTGATGGTACAAATTACCAGGAAAGGTGGTGGTTTCTGCACTTCTTGGGATCTTCAAGTCAAGACTAACGTATGGATTAATTTAACCTAACCACAGGCACTTAAGTGACAGTTTTACTCACCTCCTTCTGTAGTCAGTAAAAACAGCTAAGTAATTCCATAGCAGTATTCATCCCACCCAAGTTCCAAAGATTCACTGACTAAGGTGGCAAACCGATGTAGTTGCACTCCATAGTTATGTGCTTACTATCTGGAGTTAGGCCATTGAAAAGCCTTTCTGCAAGTCATATGCTTCAGTCAAATGGAAGTTAAAGGGCTTAGTATGGAGCAAAAGGGCAGGGTTCTGTATCCTGTGTTAAATATGTGGAATTCATCTAATCACCCGCTCCTGCCTTGAATTCTGTGACATCACAGTTGGCCTTCACTGTAATTTCTCTGACTCAGTGAGCTATTACATACATAAACATCTTTAAAACATGTGGAATGTTTAACACAAAATAGAATTTAATGTTACAGTTATTGATACATGCCTGAACCATGTGTCTGCTGAACCGTAGTTTCAATTCAATGAGATACTCCATTTTTTCAGTTGTCCTGAAGTTACTGTACAATCCAGAGACCTGGATCATATAGAATGTAGCATTGGTTTGCCTTTGAAGGCAAGAACCCTTAGTTATTTTTTTCTGTACTGTAACTTAGAATATGATACTCAATAACCCATGTAACAATGCCATTTAAGTGTTTGTAACAAGAGGCTGCAATGTCACATTTCAGGCATGTTTATCGTGTCACCAACAAATTCATCGAAATGCGCCCATATGCCCACTCTGCAAAGCAAAGAGCCGATCTCGGAATCCCAAAAAGCCCAAGAGGAAACAGGACGAATGAAAGCCAGAAGACTGACAAGCAAACATGTGACCTGTTCCAGTACTCTTCCAGTAGAACTGCAAATGTGGCCAGACTTTACTGAAGTGCAGACTCAAGTATGACCGACCCATTGTTTTCTATTTAATGCAATGTAAGCACAATGTTCCTGGTCTGTCTTAATTTCCTTCCAGTCCTTAGGATTTGGTTTTAGGAAAGTAAGTATTACTGGTGCTACAGTTTAACATTTCAATCACTCCATTTTTTGGACTCATAAACAAAGTAGAATTCTTAGGCACGTATCCTAAATGCCAGGCTATTCCTATTGGCCTAATGCGATTACCACAAATGCTTTTATGTTGTCTTTTTAAAAACAGATGTTACTAAAAGATTATTCTGTTTTCTCCTGATAACAGGAGACTATTTGAAGTGCTGAAATAGCAGACTGTCTGTTTCACTAAAGAACAATTTGTTTACCAAGCTAGTAAGACTGCATAGGTTTGGGTATCCAGTAGAGCTCTTTTTAAACAGGAAATGTTCAGGGGAAAAAAAGAAATTGGTTTTACAGGAAATCAGTGCATTAAGGACACACATGAGATTTGATTTACCGGAGTTTGATTGTACCATTCCCTCAAACTTGACTTAAAATTTGGAAGGGGGAATCAAGTTGCTGGCTGTGTATGAATTTCTAAAAATGATGTAATTTGTAATGCTTTAATGTCTTAATTATTTTCAGCAGTCAGAAGACTGATTGACTGAAGTACAAGGCTCAAATGAACTGTATTAGTGGTCCGCCTAGGCTCTATGGCCAACCAGCTCACTGTAGTTCTCTAGGAAACATGCATGAAATATCTCAAATCTCTATGTGCACAGACTGCAACATCAGCCATTCTGCACATCTTCTATTCCTGGTTTCTACAGCCAAAATCTCCCTTGGCAGACATACCCTCCACTGGAGCACAGGGAAGTTCTCTAATATGCACCAGGAACAGTGTCAACTAAAAATGATGTATTTCACCACAACTGCCTGGCTTTGGTGTCATCGTCCTCCCTCAACCAAAACTTCCTATTTTTGTATCTTTTAACAGGGCATTGTCACGTAAGCTTTATTTCAGCCCAGTTTTTTCTTCTTGCTCTCTACGTGTGCCAAAAGTACCCTGACTAAAGGATCCTTCAGACCACTCCCTGTATCCGTGTCTTCCCTCTGTTTCACCTCGTGTAACAACAGTTCCTCCAATGGGGACAATGGCAGTGACCCAACTACAGAACCAGGGCTTAAAATTTACTAATTTCTAATCCCAGGTTTTTTACTGCCTTTGTTGATTGAATTGATCTCAAGTATTAAATATTCTTTTCACTAACTTCAGGAGGCAGGGACTGCTGGTTTACATTCTTCTCTCTGTAGCCCAGGTTTTCCTCTACTATTATGCTAGAGTGGTTATACTGAGAACTTTGCCTGTTAAATAGGAAGAACAGGGAAGACCCAAGTCCCTGCTCAGAACTTTGCTAAATACTGGGGACTGTAGAAATCCACATGAACCAATTTTGCTGGCCAAGTCACATATGCTGCCATTAATTTCCCAACTCCGCCACAAAGTACGTGAGTATGTTATTGAATATAGTCTTGTAATTTATGCCAAGTTAAGTTGGTATTCTCCCATTTTAATGTTTCATAGCCAAATAAACATCTGTCAACAGCAGAGACAGAATGTGGACCATGTGCCCCTGAAAATATGTGAAGAGCAGATTCTGCTACCTGAATTACTTGGGATTCAGTCTCTGAGACAGCAATAACGGAGGATAGTCTGACCCCATGCTCCAAATGGCAGTAGTGCGCTAAGTCTATCATTATGCATGTTTCCTAACACAAATACTGGATTCTACTTTTAAATGTCAAGAGTATCCACATGCTGTGTGCCCTGTTCAGAGTAATTCCTATTGTGTTTAAGGGAAGATGCACACAGAGTTAAAGGACAGTATATGACCTCCCCCAAAGTGCACGCATAAGAGCAGCATACTTTGACAGCTGTACATAAATTTAAGAAGTAGTGACAATGGAGAATGGGCAAATGGTCTGCAATGAAGTAGTGCGAATAGAAGGATAGATCTGTAGAAACTTCGACTTACAGTTCTGAAATAGATACGGTTAGTGGTAGCTGCTCTCACTTCACTGTTACTTTGCCAGGTTCATTCTTTCTTGGGAGCTCTCTAGAGCTCTAAACTGAAGTATGCTTAAGGAAAACCGTTTACTAATTTAGTATGGCAGTTTCGTATTCTTACTTTTATAAACTAGTCTCTTGTGCCATGTTTAACAAGTTTTTTTTTAAAAAATGTGAATATGACATATTGTGTTTGTATCAATAATGTACTAGCGTTTACAAATCTGTTTTCACAAGTTCTGCCATATGAATAGCATGCATTGCCGAGAATGAGTCTAACCAAGTATGAGTCAACAGCGTGCCCTTGGCAGCCAAAAGGGCCAACTGTGTCCTGGAGCACATCGAGCACAGCATAGCTAGCCAGTTGAGAGAGATGATTGTCCCACTCCACACTGCACTGGTGCAGCCTCAAGTACTGTGTGCAATTTTGGATGCCTCAGTGTAAGAAGGACATCTGACTATTAGAATGTGTCCAGAGGAGGGTGACCAAGATGGTGAAAGGCCTCAAGGACAAGATTTACAAGGAGCAGCTGAGGTCACTTGGTTTGTTCAGCTTGGAGAAGAGAAGGCTGAGGGGTGACCTCAACGTGGTCTACAGCTTCCTCAAGGGGGGGCAGTGGAGGGGGAGGTCCTGATCTCCTCTCTCTGGTGACCAGCAACAGGACACAAGGAAATGGAATGAAGCTGTGTCAGGGGAAGTTCAGATTAGACATTAGGAAAAGATTCTTCACCGAGAGGGTGGTCAATCACTGGAACAGGGTCCCCAGGGAAGTGGTCACGGCACCAAGCCTGTCAGAGTTCAAGGAGCATCTGGATGATGCTCTTAGTCATATGGTTTAGTGAGGTAGTCCTGCGAGGAGCAGGGAGTTGGACCTGATGATCCTTATGGGTCCCTTCTAACTCGAGATAGTCTATGACTCTTAACTATTTCAAGGAGACAAAATCTGTATTATGCATTAAGGGATCCTGGGGGTGGGGGGAGGGAGGGAAGCAGTATCTTTCATAGTGAACCAGTATTCTCCTTTTCTCTCTCAGATTAATTAAGGAAGTTTAACTGAAGAGCTCTTCTTGTGACAGCCCCAGGCCCTTTTCTCCCAGGCACCCTTCTCAAGAGACTAGAGGGATAATTATGAAATATTGATTTACTGTTTTTTTAGGCAGAGGAGGAAGCTGTCTGAAGTACAGTTCTTACCACAAGTCTACTGCGTTTTTGTTCCATGGAGCAACAATGGCCTCCTCCTTTGTACCTAAGGTTCTTTGAGGATACTTCTTCACTTGGCTTAAATTTGTTCTTATTTGGGTTAAATTCTCTTAATAGCCACAAAGAGATGCTTCTCAAAGCTTTCAAGACTTTTATATTACTAAAGTCCTGTTTACCCCAGCTTTGTCATTCACTTTTCAATGGGCATTCAACAGACAACAAAATCACTGGATTCTTTTGTTATAGATGGTTTCCAGGGTCTTTTCCTGGTTCCCCACTCTCCTCAAAGGATAGTCCTGTTGTTCTGCAACCAAATGGAAAAAAAAAAAAAACAAAAGCCTCTCCCCCTGCCCCCCACCTTAAGGTCATGCTAAAAGGATGTGAACACTCTATTGTGTCTAAAGCCTTTGCTGTAGAAATTTTCATACCCAAGCTGGGGTAGATCAGTTGTTCAAACTTCAGTGCCAAGGACCCCATTAATTATAGAGAAAATGTAAGCAAAATTTTAATACTTGCACTTCCTGAATTCAATTTCAGCTTTCTAAACAGGACACGGACTGAACCTGCCAGTGGCTTCAAGTTACAGAATCTAATTTTGAAAGAATAGCCATTGATGTGTTACTCTAAATAGCAGACTATTCAAGAAATTAAGACTTTACTAGCACTTTAAATAAATAAAAGTGCTTTCCTTTATTTTACAGTTTTCTAATTCCTCCGACATAGGTTTTCATTTTAGCATTTAGGTATTTTAGCAATATCTGGCATTTTCACTGGCTTCTGTGTTTTAAATATTTTACTCCTGTGCCCAGTAGGAGTAAGAGTGTGCTATCTGTTTAATTTGTCTGTACAGTCCTTTTTAATAAATGTTTGTTTCATGTCATGCTTTCTTCCTGCAGAGTATCTTCACATCTGTTACTTGCTTATGCTACTGAGAAGCAGCCATATCCCGAAAGGTAAAACCCAGTTCTCTAATTTTACAGGACACAATTAGCCAAAATTCTGTTATACCTTTATAGAAAATTTATGGAGATAAAATATGGGGAAAGAAATATCTGTTCTAATGAGCTTTAGACAATGGAAAGGAAAAGGAGATATCAAGACAGGTTTTAACCTAGCCAAACTTCTCAGTCACATTTCTGGAACACAAACCACTGTGTGCTTAAGCTCCCAGATTTCTTCATCTGCGTAAGAGTCATAGAAACAGTGTCTAATTCCCCAAACCAGGTGCTTCTGAAAGAAACCTATCTTCTGCTACCACTGGCTACTAACACTGGAACTGGATAGTTTGCATGGATAAAAATGCCTAATTTGCACTTGCAGGTGTCCAGTTACAAAACTCAAACAGACCCAGAAAAATAACAAGGAAATTGCGTCCCTCTGCTGCAGTTCAACCACTAAAAGCTCTGACTGGGGTGTTTATTTCAGTTTGCGACCGATTCACAGAGCTTCAGCTTGAACTAGTTCCCAGTCAATTTGAACTAGTTCAAACCAAACCATTCGTAGGTAGCAACAAGTCTTGCTCAGACAGGTTTCAGTTTAAAGAAAAGAGTCATATCCAACACCTTCTGTCAGGTGCTAGATTGCCAAGAGACCAAAACCCTGATGTATTCTTCACAGTTCTTTACTACAGAGGAACCTCCTGTTTTGTTTTGCTTTCTGAAGTTAAACTGAAAGCAGCAAGAGACATGACTGACTCTCTAATTTAAGGTAGGGGATAGCTGTCTTCCAAAGAGTCCTGCTTTGCCATTAGGAGATTGTATCTTCTGCTAGTGCTTGCTGAAAGTTACTTCTCAACAAACTGGTGACTGAGGAGCTTATGGGAGCACTCCCTAACCCAGCTCTGACAGGAAAGCCCACCTATGATGTACACTGCCAGGAAAGGAGGTAACCTACTGCATGGTAATGAAAACAGTTCTGAGAAATAACCTACTCCATTGGCTTCAGAGAAGAATGTCTGTCCCAGACCTCACAGAGCTCAGAACCTGAGCTTGGTTAAATATAAGCAGCATGATTTTTTTTTTTCCGTAGGTACTGTCTTCAAACACACATAAACCACAAAACCCAACAATTGCCCTAATCTTCCTTTGTACCATGACAGCCGTTCCAAGATAACAGAAATTATTTTGACTTCTGTTCATTTTGTTTACTGCTATCTGAATCATTCAAAATTTGAAACATCCTACACTAATCTCTGTTCGTCCAGCTGCTCTTTCCAGTTCCTTAATTCTAACCCCAGCTGTAACATTACTTACAACATCAGTCACAAAACTAAAGCACTGACTCATACCTTCCTAAGAACTAACCCTGAAATATTCTCTGTAATTGACATCAACTTCAATCATATTTTCCTGAGCTTAGCAAGATCCTGCAGTGAAATAAGCTCGCAAACCCCTGATCTTCCCAACTCAAGTGTAGCATTAAAAAATCACCTAATATATTTCAGGAAAAAAAAAGTAAAAGCACCGAATCTTGTGCCAGCCTTAAATCCACTCCTTAAAAATTTCTACTATTGTGCTCTTCAGCCTTCACTCTCACTAACCTTACTCTAACTTCCCCCTCTTCCCAGAAACCAGTAAAAAACTGGAAGACCAGTGATATGTACTTATTTGTGACCCACTACAGATCTTCAGTGTCTTGCAGTACTTGAGTTTTTCTACTTATTCTCTCCCACTGCCTGATTCTTTGTTCTTTGCTCTCCTTCAGTTGGCACTTTTATATGTTTGTCACCAAGACAAAATTGTCCTGACCTTGTAACAATAACTGAATCCAGTAGACCACAGTAGATGTCACAATGAGGAGGGAAGGAGAATACTGGAAATACAGCCTTTTTTAAGCTGCAGTCAAAATGGTAATTTGTATAGACAGCTAAAGACTCATTTTCTGAATGGAAACAGAGCTTTAGAAGGGCTTTTTTTGTGTTCCCAATGCACAAAAACTTCTACCAGAGTATACATGTAGTCAGAAGAGATGATTTCTTATACAGGTTTTTTCTAAGAGGTCTGCAGCATCTCAGTTCTGTTAGTTTGCTATACTGATCAAGCAGACAGAAGTTGCATTTCCAATGGTTTAAACTTCAAAATTAATTCCACTTAACATAAACATCATTAAATACATAGTCTTATCAGTGATATAAACCTCATTTAATTCAGCCAAACACAAGTACAGTCATCTGTGTTGAAGCTCTGAGTAATGGACGAAAACTGCATGTTTCTGCGTCCATTTTCCTGGAAAACTTCTGCCCTCTGCATCCTTATTTCCATCTTTTTTTCAACTTACTTTATCTAAAGAGATCCCCAAATAGTCTCTGTTTTTCAGACAAATGTCATCATTCTTTGGTTTGTTTTCATTCATATTTGTAAGAGAATAACAAAACCTAAAAAGCTTGAATCAGTGAGCAAACCTGGTTCTGCCACAGCTCCATGCAGCTTCTGGTGTTCTTTTGCTCAGTACTCCCCCTCAAACTTTCATACAGAAACACTTAACCCACATTTCTTTCAATGCCTAACTGCCTTAGAAGAGTGATACCACTTAACTGATTTCCTGCTGTTTTAAACCTATTACCTTTTTGATGTCTCCTGTACTTGGATGCTTGCCTCAAAGAAAATGACTGAAATGAACTACTGTACTACTGTGTCCAGCTGCTTCTCTTCAGGTGTCCTCCTTTGGAGGATTACCCTGCAAAACAAAGCAAAAAAGAACGTTGAGACCAATTAGGCTATCATACTTTCAGAGCACTTTTCCAAAGCTTTAACTGTGATTGATGGAATAACCTCTCATTACACAAAGCTACACAATTCTGTTACCGAAACATAAATAGTTTGCTTTAGGTTGACTGCTTGGCATGTTCTGTTGTTCTTTTGGTTTGTTTTTAAAGCTTTACATGTGCTCCATGATCTGCTGGGCTAGAGAGCCAGACATCTATAGTTCTTTCTGCTTTTACAACAGATCCGGTATTTAAAGTTGGTAATTAATAATGCCCATTATCCCATCAGCTGGAGTAACACACTGCTCCTTCCCCAAGGATGTGCCTAAAACCCATGCTGTGTCCTGCAGCATGGCTGGGATTTCCCACAGTCCTTCAGTGTTCTCTCTGGCTCTTCCTGACCCTTTTATTGTTTTAGGCTATTCCTTAGCTTGAAGTTTTATCTTCCTGTTCCCCTTAAGGATTCTGCAGTGTGATACTATAGCAGAGCAGGCACATTTAGAGGGTTATATCGACAGAGCATTCTGAAAGATGGCTTGGGAAAAAAGGAGAAAGCCCAAACAAACAAACAACAAGCAAACATTATCTATGCATCCACCCATCATCTTGTTCACCAAAAGATGCTGAAAATTCCTTTTTCTCCAATAGGGAAAAAAAAAAAAGGAATTTTTGTGGGGGCGGAACACAGATCCCATCTAACATCCATCAGAAAACCTTTCAGAAATCAACCTTGCGATTAATAACACCGAGCTGTTACTACATCGGGCCTTTGGGGGCAGGGTTTGGGGCCCGTGGGGGGGAGGGGGGTCGAGGTTGGCAGTGGATGTGGGGCCCGGGGGCGCGCTGGGGCAGGCGTGGGGCTCGGAGCTTTTGAGGGGGAGCGCCGAGTTCACTGCCACAACACGGCCCTTGCCCTCCCCCGATCCCAACGCTCTCGGCCCACGCCGGGCCTCCCCGGGTGGCACATGCCCGACTCACCCGCTCCCAGACCGCCCTCCGGCCT
>NW_010972776.1:32305-33178 GCF_000737465.1 Haliaeetus leucocephalus | reverse complement strand
CACGGCGCGGCCCCGGCCGAGCGCCCCGCCCCTCCGGGAGCAGCCCGCGCCCGGTGAAAGCCTCCCCGAGGACGGCACCGGGCCAGCCTCCCGAGCAAACCGCGACCGCCGGAGGCATGGCGAGGTTGGGCAAAGAGCGGCCAGTCAAACCGACGCGCACAGCAGCCACGGACCTTCTCACACGCTCACAAAGGTATTTAGTTACTCTGACTCGTGCCAACGGATATGGGGAAATTCGCTACCCTGGGGGGGGTCTAGGCTTGTGACGTTTAAAACTAGAGAGACAGAGAGAGAGACAGTGACAATCGCACCTGCCCACCCCCTCCAAAAGAAAATAACTGAAGGACCCAGGTAAGCTTGGTAAAAGAATGGGAAAACAAACGCATGCTGTGCCCGGCGCTTGGAACACCTGATCCTTAAAGTTAGCAGAAAAAGACCAAGGTAGATGACCTCTCTGAAGGCACACCTTTGTGCTGCATCTTGCCTGCGTGTAAGTAGGCTGCCGCTCCCTGCTATAACGGCATCCAGTACCAGCGAGGCCACGGCAAGAAATTGAGGAAGCTACAGCATTTACCAGAAACATTGGCAACACATTGAGAAAATCATTCAGGGTGAGGATCGCAGAGCACGCGACTAGAATGAATACTCTGCACAAAGGCCTGAGCTGCCCAGCAACTCTTGGGGCACAGCACGTACTTACTGACCATGAAGCCTATTTTCAGAGCCTAAGTTCTCACAGTCTGACTGAACATAATCACTGCTTGTGGAATACAGCACAGCAATATTGAGCTTTGGGTGTAAGCCTAGAGTAAGAGTGAAAGAAAAGCATGCATGCATTGAAGACAAGTTACAAGCGGTATGATATTCAGCCAC
>NW_010972776.1:25289-32295 GCF_000737465.1 Haliaeetus leucocephalus | reverse complement strand
ACTGTAATGAACGGGTTAACTTTGTTCATGAAATCGAGAAGGGTGAAGAGACATATTGAAAGTTAACATATGCCTTGTGTAAATAATAAAAACTTGCTTAAGTGATGCGTGAAGGACACGGGTCACCGGAGGAAAGCAATGGCTATAACTTACTAGATAAGGGGGGAGGAAAGCAATGGCTATAACTTACTAAATAAGGGGAGAAAAGCAATGGCTATAACTTACTAGATAAGGAAAGGAAGGACAACAGCTGCAATTAACAAAGACTGTATTTCTCCACATCACAAGACATTCTAAATCAAAGGATACTCATCCTTGAGAAAATTTACCGAATCTGCATAGTAACAGACCTGCACAAATGAGGAAAGAAGAAGCAGGACAAGGCGGAGACTTACAAGAAAGGGGGTACATGAAATGTATATAAGGAATGTAACGGTAACATAAAGTTGCGGGCCTGTGGCGGAGCATTGCCTCCCCGGCCGCCCAGCGCTGTTTTGCTCTCTTATCGCTTGCTAATAAATTCGATTTTTTTATTCAATACAAATTGGCTCCTCCAATTTGTCACGAGCGTTTATAACAAATTTGGTGCCGTGACTCGGATCCAGGTTCTCTGGTGCGGACCCTCGCAAGCGGGGAGGCGCCCTATCCTTGGATAGCCCCGTCTTGAGGAGGTGTCGTCGCCACACCCTGGACCCGCGAACCCCTTTAAATTACGATAACTGAGCAAAAGAACCTGCAGGACCCCTTAAATTTTGTGCACGAAGACCAAGCGAAGACCCAGGAGCGGGTGAGTATATAAAGTGTGAGCCGTTTGGTTGGGGTGGTTATCCCGAGGTGCGACTGTGTGAGAGGTCTCTCTGAGATCACGCGAGTGCGGACCCTCCAGTAGCGCAGTTCTCGTAGCCCGTGAGGGAGTGAGTCACGACCGAGGGGAAGTGAGTGTGTGTGTGGATAAGGGCACCTCGGAAGATGGGACAGAGGAAAAGCAAGCCCTCTGGACCCATGGGGATGGGGAAGGGAAATAAGTTACCAGACATACCCCCTGATAGTCCCTTAGGCCTGATGATAAGATATTGGGACAGTTCACCAAAGAGAAAGGATAAGTCTAAGGAAAAAAAATGATCAATTATTGTATTGAGATTTGGGGTGGGAGACCTCTCAGCAATCCTCATGTACTTTGGCCTGTGTTTGGGTCCTCTGAGGATTGGGTGTGTCAACAATTAAATATATGGGTAAACAATAAAAGACCACCAGCCAGCCCAGAGGAGAGTGAATATGCTGCCTTATGGATTCCCCAATCTTGGGAGCCGTCATTCCTCTTTGCCTTAAGGGAAAACAGATCAGATAAACCTCGAAAAAATGATGAGGACCCCCTTTGGCCCCCTCCCTATGCCCCTCAGGCCCTTCCGCCTCAGGACCCACCCCAAGGCCAGGAAATAGCCCAGGCCCGGGGGGGGTCAGATTCGGAACCTGATTCCCCAATCCCGGCACCCCCTCCCAGAAGGTCTGCACGTAATAGAATAATGCGAGGAAAGGAAAGATTGTTTCCTCTTCGGGAAATGTTGGTGCCTGGTGGGGATGGACAGGAAGGACCGGGAACGGGGTATGTGGCAGTCCCCCTTAATACAGGGGATGTAAGGGAATTTAAGAAGGAAATGGGGAATCTGTTAGATGATCCCCTGGGGGTAGCCGAAAGGTTGGATCAATTCTTGGGACCGAATTTGTACACGTGGGATGAATTACAGTCTATCCTGGGTATATTATTTACCGTAGAGGAAAGAGACATGATTAGAGGGGCTGGGATGAGAGTGTGGGACCAGCAGCATCAGGCTGGTCCGGCGGCGGATCAAAAATGGCTCTTAAATCGGCCAAACTGGAATAATCAAGATCCGGCTCATAGGAATAATATGTCAGACTTGAGAATAATTATAATTCAGGGGATACGGGAATCTGTTCCCCGAGGACAGAATATTAATAAAGTCTTTCATGAACAACAAAAGAAAGATGAGACCCCAACGGAATGGCTTGAGAGGCTAAGGAAAAGTTTCCAGCTATATTCTGGGGTGGACCCTGCCACTCCTGTAGGACAAGCGTTGCTGAAAACTCAGTTCGTGGCCAAGTCGTGGGGAGATATTAGGAAGAAGTTGGAGAAAATTGAGGACTGGCAGGAGCGGGGGTTGGATGAATTACTTAGAGAAGCTCAGAAAGTGTATGTGAGGCGAGAAGAGGAAACGGAAAAGCGACAGACTAGGCTGCTGGTTGCAGCGGTAAGAGAGGGACAGAAAGGTGTGATAATGAGACCCGGTCGGCCTGGTGGGGGGGATAAGGAAAGAATCGGGGGGAGAGGAGATAAAGCCGTGGAATGTTTTTATTGCGGGAAAAAAGGACACATGAAGAGAGAATGTAGAAAAAGGATTCAGGATGAAAAAGTGTTTCGGGAGGATTAGCGGGGTCAGGGGCTCTATGTGCTGAGGACCCCTGGTAAGAAAGAGCCCTTGATAACTTTAAAAGTGGGTCCTCAGCGTCAGGAGGTGACCTTTCTTGTAGATACCGGGGCCGAAAGGTCTACGGTACAATCATTACCTCCGGGATGTAAAATATCTGAGGATAAAGTTAATGTAATTGGAGCAAAAGGGGAACCTTTTAGGGTCCCCGTTATAAAAGATGTGGCAGTGGAATCAAGTTGCAGATACAGAATCGGAACGCTGTTGTTGGTACCTGAAGCGGAATATAACTTATTAGGTAGGGATTTAATCGTAGAAATGGGGATTCGGGTGGATGTGGAAAAAGAAGAGTTGAAAATCAGGCTTTGTCCCCTTACAGAGGTGGACGAGAAACAAATTAACCCCGAAGTGTGGTATACCCCCGAAACAGTTGGAAAACTGGATATTGAACCGTTTGAAGTGGTTATTAAGAACCCAGAGATTCCAGTGAGAGTTAAACAATATCCCTTATCTAATGAAGGGAGAAGGGGACTAAAACCTGAGATTGAAAGACTATTGGGAAAGGGGGTACTCGAACCCTGCATGTCCCCTTTTAATACCCCGATTTTACCAGTAAAAAAATCCGATGGTAGTTATCGGCTGGTGCATGACCTAAGAGAAATCAATAAACGGACTGTCAGCCGGTTCCCGGTAGTGGCAAACCCACACACCCTGTTGAGTCAATTGGGGCCTGAAAACCAATGGTATAGTGTAATAGATCTTAAAGATGCATTCTGGTCATGCCCTCTTAAGGAGGAATGTAGAGATTATTTTGCCTTTGAGTGGGAAGACCCAGACACTCATAGGAAACAGCAGTTAAGGTGGACTGTACTTCCCCAAGGATTCACGGAATCCCCAAACTTATTTGGACAAGCCCTAGAACGGATTCTACGGGAATACAGGTTACAAGATGGGGTCGTGTTAATACAATACGTGGATGAAATAAAGAAGAAACTAACTAAGTTAATGATAGAAACCAAAATGTCCTGGGTAAAATGTTTGCCAATTGCTTTATTAAATATTCAGATTCAGCCCCAAACGGATACTGGAATTTCCCCATTTGAAATGTTATATGGCATGCCCGATGATATGGAATGGCCAGCCAATTATCCTACTTTAGATGAAGATAATATTAACCCTTATATTGTTCAGATAATGAAAAGGAGAGAGGGATTGCGAAAGAAAGGAATAGTGGTACAGAGGCCACCCCTAGATATATCCATACATTCAGTGAAGCCAGGTGATATGGTATTAATCAGAGCCTGGAAAGAATCCTCTCTCACTCCTAGGTGGGAGGGGCCCTTTCTTGTTTTACTTACCACAGAAACTGCTGTCCGGACTGCAGAACGAGGATGGACTCATGCAAGCAGGATCAAAGGACCAATTCGGAATTCTCATTGGGAGGCAACCAGAGACCCTAACAGCTTGAAAATCAAGTTCCGAAGAAAAGTGGAGGAGTGAGACCGTCTTTTGTAAAAAATCCTCACTGTATATGTTATCTTTGTATGTTACAGGTGTAAACTTTGTAGAGAAAAGTGGTGGACACATTGCTCCTATGGGTATTCCCCTAGTGACATTTGCCACGAATGTTATAATTACGAACAGAAATTAATTTAGCAAACATTATGTGTGGGAGTATCAACTGGGAAAATTATAAAAGACCCCAAAGAATGGTGGGGTATTTTTTGCTAAAGGCATAAACCCTGAGAGGTGTTGTCTTTATACAAATGAGTTATGCCCAACGAAGGCTGAAATAATACAAGTATCCCGCAGACGAACAGTGGTCAGAGTGGGGTGAGGAGCTTGGGAAGTGAAGGATACAAACTGGGATGCATATAAGTCAAAGCAAACTAAATATAAAGGAGGTTCCCCTGAAGAATACGACTGCTGCCGAGAAGATGGTACACCTCGCTGCTCTAAGCAACAGAGTAGGCAGAGAAGAGGGCAGAGACGTACTGCTGTGGGGATTAAGGTTGATGAACTACCTCCAGAGAAGGCTCGTGGAGCCTCTTGACTTATTGCTCCCAAACAAAACGTCCTCAGAGCTTCCCCAAAGTCTCCCATCTCTCACCAGGGATGAAGACAAAAATCAAAATGATTATCAGCACCCTTGGAATACCTGTCGCAAGGGTAAAGGGACACCACTTTTCTCAAACTCAAGATTAAGCACTTGGATGATAGGACTGTTGCTAATGCTAATAGGGACAACCCAAAGCAAAGGGAACCCCCACCAACCTTACAAATGGACGCTCTATAGGTGGGAGGATCAAAAGATACTACAGCAAGTAATTGCTGCTGGGGCCCCAAGCTTTAATCAATCCTTATGTCAAATCGTACCCAGGAACCCATGTCTACATAACTTAGGCTTTTACTTTTGTCCCAGTTCTAACCCTGGAAAGGGGTATTACAACCATCCTGACTCTTACTATTGTGCTTATTGGGGTTGCGAAACTATAGCTTCTGATTGGATTCCTGGGGGAGGTCCAGATAAATTCCTATCCGTAGGATGAGGGCCTCATGGATGTACACCTGCTTCACATGGTTGGGATGGAAGCCAAACAGGACCATAGAGTGGAAATTGCCCATATATTTATATTAATGTAACCAACCCGAAAGATCCTGCTTGGTTAACAGGGAAAACATGGAGAGTCAGACTTTGAGAACCAGGTGCAGATTCAGGGGGAATAATTACGATAAGGAAAGAGCTGGTGCCAAATGAACCCTCTGGTATAGGACCAAATTCGGTCGTAGCAGAGGAAGATGATAGTAACAGTATTGTACAGACTGCTGCTATCCTCCCTAACATAGATATCGCTGAAAACAATATCTCGGGCGTATCAACAAGAATCAACCCATTGTGGGATATGCTCCAAGCCAGTTATCAGGTACTGAATGCCACCCACCCTAATATAACTGAGCATTGTTGGTTGTGTTACGACATTCGACCGCCCTTTTATGAAGCTATTGGGGTGGACAGTAGATTTAAAAAGTCCAACGGAATAAATCCAGCTCAGTGCATGTGGAATAAAGAATCTGGACGTAAACAAGGGATAACAATGTCCCAAGTATCGGAAAAAGGAAAGTGTATCAGAAATGTCCCAAAGGACAAACGACACCTGTGTAACACAACTCGCAAATCAGGAGAAATAACAGCTGAGTGGTTAATTCCTGCAGATAATACTAAGTGGATTTGCTCCCAAACTGGGGTTACACCTTGTATATCCCTAAAGGTCTTTAATTGGACAGCTGAATATTGTATACAAGTAGCTGTGATACCTAGGCTTATTTACCATCCCGAAAGTTTCGTTTATGACTATCAAACTACTCAGGCCCATCACATACAGAAACGTGAGCCCTTTACAGCCCTCACGGTGGCAACTCTCATGGCAATCGGAGCTGCTAGAGCTGGTACAGGAATAACCTCCCTCGTACAACAAAATCAAAAATTTCAATCCCTAAGGGTAGCGGTCGACGAGGATTTGGCTAGGATAGAAGAGGCCATGACAGCCCTAGAACAGTCTGTTAGGTCTTTATCAGAAGTAGTATTGCAAAACAGACGGGGCTTGGACTTAATGTTCATGCAGCAGGGGGGGTTATGTGCAGCCCTACGGGAGGAGTGTTGTGTATATGTTGACCATACTGGAGTAGTTAGAGATACAATGGCCAAGCTACGGGAGGGGTTAGAAAAACGGAAAAAAGACTGGGAAGTACAACAGAACTGGTATGAGTCCATGTTTAATTATTCACCCTGGTTAACCACCCTATTGTCAACTATTGCAGGACCTCTTATTTTGTTGATCTTATTTTTGACTTTTGGGCCATGCATTTTTAATAAGTTAATCGCTGTTGTTAAAGGGCGCTTAGAAGCTGCACATTTAATGCTGCTACGAAAGCAATATGAACAGATCGGAGATGGAGGAATTACTCCTATCCTCGGGCGGGCAAAAGAAGCATTGGATCGATTTAATGAACAAAATCAGGATAAAATAGAAAAGGGGGGATTGTAATGAACGGGTTAACTTTGTTCATGAAATCGAGAAGGGGGAAGAGACATATTGAGAGTTAACATATGCCTTGTGTAAATAACAAAAACTTGCTTAAGTGATGCGTGAAGGTCACGGGTCACGGGAGGAAAGCAATGGCTATAACTTACTAGATAAGGGGGGAGGAAAGCAATGGCTATAACTTACTAGATAAGGAGAGGAAGGACAACAGCTGCAATTAACAAAGACTGTATTTCTCCACATCAAAAGACATTGTACATCAAAGGATACTCATCCTTGAGAAAATTTACCAAATCTACATAGTAACAGACCTGCACAAGTGAGGAAAGAAGAAGCAGGACAAGGCGGAGACTTACAAGAAAGGGGGTACATGAAATGTATATAAGGAATGTAACGGTAACATAAAGTTGCGGGCCTGTGGCGGAGCATTGCCTCCCCGGCCGCCCAGCGCTGTTTTGCTCTCTTATCGCTTGCTAATAAATTTGATTTTTTTTATTCAATACAAATTGGCTCCTCCAA
>NW_010972776.1:7770-25244 GCF_000737465.1 Haliaeetus leucocephalus | reverse complement strand
CCTATTTAAGTACACAAATTCTGGAATTCTATTAGTTTATTTTTCCAAAACTGCTGATGCGAGAATGAAATGCACATCAAAAAGATGCAGCACAACTGCTCTGGTCTATAAATTATTGGCATTCAATGCTGCATAGTTACGGTGCTACAATCTTGCCTAGAATTCATGCGATAAAGTAGATTGCAATTCTGAAACTGGGTAAAGAGATCCTGCTTTGCGGTCGGGAGTTGAAATGCAGCATTCTTGCCAATAACCTGCTGCGGAGATCAGCAGCTATACAGTGGCTTCCACACCTGTGTGTTAACCCCGGCAGGCAGCTGAGCCCCATGCAGCCAGTCACTCGCCCCCTCAACCCAGCAGGATGCGGGAAAGAATTGGAAGGGTGAAAGTGAGGAAACTTGTGGGTTGAGATAAAGACAGTCTAATAAGTGAAGGAAAGCAGTGTGTGCAAGCAAAGCAGAATAAAGAATTCCTTTACTACCTCCCATCAGCAGGGATGATGATATTTAGCCAATTCCAGGAAAGTGGAGCTTTGTCACACGTAACGGTTACTTGGCAAGACAAATGCTGTAACTCCACAGAATCAAATCACAGAATGGTTGAGTTCAGAAGGGACCTCCAGAAGTCACCTGATTCAGCCCCCCCTGCTCAAGAGGGGCCTAGAGCCAGCTGCCCAGGACCATACCCAGACAACTTTTGTGTATCTCAAAGGATGGAGACTTCACAAGGTCCCTGGGCAACCTGTTCCAGTGCTCAGTCACCCTCACCAGCCCTTCCCTCCTCATTTTCCTGAGCTTTTATTTCTGCGCAAAATGCCATATGGTATAAAATATCCCCCTGGCCAGTTTGGATCAGCTGTCCCAGCTTCTTGTGCAATCCCCAGTCTACTTGCTGGTGGGGGGCAGTGTAAGAAACGGAGGCAGCCTTGACACTTGTGAGCACTGTTCAGCAATAGCCAAAACACTGGTGTGTTGTCAACACTGTTTTGGTCACAGATCCATACAAGGTGCTATGAACAAAATTAACTCCACCCCATCCAAAACCAATGCAATACTACACAAAGGAGTTAGATACCTAGTAAGTGCCATGCTCTGGGCATGGAAGTAGATTTGAACATAAAACCTTAAAGAAATGCCTGTGGTGTACCAGAGATCAACTGATTTTTTAGGTTTACCAGATATCATTTCTCCTTGGTGGATACACCATCTTTATTTGGTAGCTGAGAGACACTCTGCAAGGAAGCAAAGAAAGCAAGAAATTCAAAATGAAATCAAACAGATTTGAGGTGGTTTCATATGGTTTGATTGATGTGCCATCACATCAAAACCATCTTTAAAAATACACATCTCTGAATACATGCAGTTCTGCCAGGATGTGCATTCTTGAGAAACTAATGATAGATAATGCTTGTCAAACAGGAATGAAATTGTAATACAGAATTTTCACAGTTTCAAAAGGATTTATGACTCATACATAGTATAATAAACCAAAAAGGAAAATCAAAACACTTTGAAGAAAGTGTTAAAGCTTTCAACAGCATGTTACTATAGCTTATCTCTACCTTAACTTGGACTTTGACTGTAGGTCATCATTTAGGAAGCTACTGAAATCCACATTCATTAATGACAATGTGTGTCTGGACACAGAGCTGACTGGCAGTCACCCTGGAGATCGAAGTGAAATCCCTGCTGAACTGATTAGTTATGTATTCCATTAGAACATCCAGATGACATACAGTACTGTGAAACACTGTTTTATACTACTATGAGTACTGTTGTTCACCTTAGTGTACACCTAAAGTGGTATTAAAGCAGGAAGGACCACAGGACTTCCTACTTTCCATTTCTTGGCCCTAATTGTTACCAGGCTGCTCACTATGCAACAGTGTGAGCAAATCACAGCAGCCTAAGAAAAATGCAGATGAAGCTCGTGCTGATAGATGCAAGAAAGCAAACCTCTTTCTGCCACTTTTCCTATCAAAATGTTTTGTAATCTCTACACAATTCATTTTTCAGCTTTGTTGTTTTCTGTCAAGTCTGTCATCACCTAAAATGATAATGCAGCAAATGGGGGGGAATGAACCATAACGATTAGACATATTTAGACAGTACACAGTCTCATAAATGTATCCTCCAGCTTCACACTTCCCCTTCTATTCTTAACTTTATTTTGAAAGCTCAAGATCGCCCATCCTTTGAAAGTTATGCCACCTGTCTTCATACAAAGACATGCTCCTCTCAGATTCTCAGCTGCAATCACATTTCCATTTCTTGCAACATTCCTTTCTTACCTTTTACTTTGAAGACAAGGACTATTCCAGAACAATTTCTTAAAGCAGAGAGGGTTACACAAAGAAAATAGTCAAATTATAACAAGCTTGCAGAACTGTGAATGCAAACTAAGATACACACACACCACACGAATAAATCACAACCTAAGGCATTACTTTTCAGGTTGCCCAGCTAAGCCATGATTTTAGATCTGGATGCATTACACATAGGCTTTTCTAGGCAAGTGATTTTTACCAGGATGGTCATAGTCCCTTAAGTTAGACTCTAATCTTCTACACATTCAAGACAGTTTTGAACATGGTGCTCATGGTCACACCATGGCCACTTGAGTTCTTCTCCAACTGCTAGCTTTGAGCTAACAAATGAAATTGGAGTCCAAAACTGTTAAGAAGCCACCTTGCATACATCCGTTGTCCAGATCTGTTAAAAGTCACAACCAGAACCAATCCAAGACAACACAGTCCATGTTTAAGAAAACAAATAGCAGTTGTGCTGTAAGTAAAGGACCTAACAAAACGTAATGTCATCACCTCCTATAATCCACTACTCTCACTAGGCACCTCCCACATTCTGTATTATATCCCCAGCCTACCAGCATATCTTCTAACTCTGCTCTGCAACGACTTCTACAGAAAAGGAGACAAAAGTGAATGGTATGTTAGCCAAAACACAGTAAAGATGCAACTGAAATCAGTAATCAAGTTCAAGATGGTTAGGACACAGGAATGAGAGGGCAATGATGTGGCTTAAGAAATGATGAGGTAGTGCCAAGCTCATGGAGAAACATTATGCAAAACAGAGACCTGGTCAACATGATTTCGGGGGGTTTCAACTACAAAACATAGAAAAATAACTACGAAAGTATCTGTAGATTTTCTAATACTGAAATCCTTAAAAGAGATTCACTAGGCAGCAACTGCCAGAATCTATAAACAACATACCTTATAAATACATCCAAACTTCTGTCGTGAGATATAACCTCCCCTATATCCCTCACCTCCGAAAAAACCCTTACCATGAATTTGTTTTCACCTTTGGACAGCATATCTGTGACAAAGTAGATTTTTTCCTAGTTGTTCTACAGCTTGATGCAATAGCTTTGGCTAGGAAAGGTGATAACACAATTTAAAAAAAAAAAAAAAAGTAATTTACAAATCATGAGTATCTTTCTTGTTCAGGAATGACTTGCATTAGCACTGTACATCACTGCTGCTACATGAAATCTGAACACAAAAATATGCTGCATCAATATTTAGAAAAAGTTAACAAAATTTTAACTGTGAAGACATAATAAAGTATCCCACTGATATCTGTCATCAGATAACTTTCATTAGAAATGGCAAAACTTGTTTCTTAGTTGAGTGTTGAGCTTTCAAAATCATGACTCTTATTAGAAAAAATAAAATAAAATCACAAAATGTGCAAAATGTCATTAATATTTTCCAGAGTTATCAGAAATGTTACAAACCACAGTAGGATATTTGTTTCTCCTCCAAAGGGTTACAACCACATAAAGAGATATTGAGTTTCTCTTTAGTCACTGCTTTATTCAGCTAGTTCTTACACTTAAAGCTTGTTAAAGTAAAACAAATTATTGGACGGGGATGAGGAGAAAAGTAAAAGGAGGGAAGGATAAGAGTAAGCAACTAAGTATTTCTGCAATGACATCATAACATAAAATACGTAGACATAAAAAGTGGTTGTAACTCCTTAAAACACGTTGGTCAAAGAGAACAGGTCACTATTACAGTAAGAAACAGACATGGAAGAAGCTGCAATACATGTCTGAGATTGCATATCTTCTGCTGAATTTCAAAATATGCACCATTCTGGTAGTAAGGCGTAGAAGTACTTCACAGTAATGCAAAGACACATACCTGTTTGAACGTTATGATGTGAAATTTGGACTAGTTGGGAGATAATCCTTATCCCCTGGCCTGACTCTGTGCCTAGGAAATTAAGCAGCAAAGAAAATACCTCAGGGCAAACTCTGCTGTCTGCTTTAACAAGACCAGTTAAAGCTAAGCTTTCCATCTAAACTCTAGTACTCGTCACTAACAGAAACTATACTAACACTGACATTCATCTAACCTGTTTTATAAATGTGTTTTTCCAGTAGAAAACACTCAGTGACTATCCAGGACACCTGTGGAAAAAATGATCTTTAAGTAAGAGAACACTGCTCTTCCATCACAGATGACTTGGCATCACCCTCCATCTCAGAAAGTACCTGAGAACTTCCTGCTGTACTGTGTAGCAATGAATGCTGTAAAGGTAAAATAAAGAGAACAATTTATACTTTGCAATACACTATTTGGGGTGGTGGTGGTGTGGGGAGGTGGAAGTGATGAAGTTTGTGGGAGCTTTGTTGCCAAACCAACCAGCCCAGTTAACTGCAAAACAGGCAGCAGGAATTTGGCATAAACCGTCTCTTCAGAACAACAACACATATCAAAACAGTCAGAATAGCAACTTCCAAGTCATATGCATACCAATAAATTCTACATCTTATTGACCCAAAATAACATGAAAATGCCACATGAACACCAATCTCGTCCAAAACTGCCACAAACTGTAGTAATACAGTTTGGGTCCAGTTTCTTTAACTCTACCAGTACAATTTCCCATAGAAAGAGGGAAGATTAGTTATTCAATATGTCAGCCATTCATTTGCCCTCACTGCCTCATATCCTCAATGAAAACCTTCTAATGTGCATTTTCAGCATTTCTTCCCTCATGATTCTTTTCTCAAAAATCTTCAAAACATCAGCATGAAATATCAGCCAAAACTGTTGTAAGGGTTCTGGATATGAGACAAGAAACCACTTTTTTTCAGGGAGTGTACTGGAACTGGGGACAAAAAGAAAAACATATCGCACTGAAATCATTCTTACAGTTCAGCACTTTCCGGTGACTGAAACAAGATCTGAACACAATGCCAGGACCAGACCCGTGGGCAAGGCATGCACTAACAACACGCAGGAAACCTGGATGGATCGCCTGCATCATGTCGTATTTCCACAATGAAAAGTTTTCCTTTAAATGCTCATACACACACGAAGGTGAAGATTGCCGTGGTTTACCCCCAGCCAGCAACTAAGCACCACGCAGCCGCTCACTCACTCCCCCCCCATCCAGTGGGATGGGGGAGAAAATCAGGAAAAGAAGTAAAACTCCTGGGTTGAGATAAGAACGGTTTAATAGAACAGAAAAGAAGAAACTAATAATGATAATACTAATAAAATGACAACAGTAGTAATAAAAGGATTGAAATGTACAAATGATGCACAGGGCAATTGCTCACCACCCGCTGACCGACACCCAGCCAGTCCCCGAGCGGCGATTCCCTGCCCCTCCACTTCCCAGTTCCTAAACTAGATGGGACATCACATGGTATGGAATACACTGTTGGCCAGTTTGGGTCAGGTGCCCTGGCTGGGCATGAGAAGCTGAAAAATCCTTGACTATAGTCTAAACACTACTGAGCAACAACTGAAAACATCAGTGTTATCAACATTCTTCACATACTGAACTCAAAACAGCACCGTACCAGCTACTAGGAAAACAGTTAACTATATCCCAGCTGAAACCAGGAAAAGATGCATACCAGATACGGGGCTCAGAGATGAGTGGTGAGAAGACTATCACTGTGTAACATTTCTCACTCAACAGTAGACAGTTTGCTCTGGTCACACATTCTGTGATTTTATGATTATTGCAGAAGGCCTACAGAGTTGGCCCCACACAGAACCAGGTCAGATATATCAGGATTTAGTAGTTCATTTGCAGTTTCTTGCAAACACACCTATAATTTTTCCAAGACCAGCACAGGGGAATAACCACTCGGTAAGCAGCATTCATACTAGTAAGTAATGAGGGAGAGGCATACACACTGAATAACATTCTTAAGTTTAGATATTGCAAAGGCCTTATCTTGCATGCACTACATAAGAAAAACACCTTGGGGCACCTCTGTAGTGTTTTGGTCAGAGTGCAGGCCATTTCAGAAATGGATCATCAGGGAACACAATGCAATCTTGTTAAAGCAATCCTCCATGAGCCATCCGAGAAGTCATTCAGAAATCCCTTCAAGGTGGAGATAAAGCCTACTGAATTCTGAATCCAAGGATGCAAAACCTGTGTTGCTGAAAAAAAACCATAAATCACACAAAAAGAATGAGACCTACCTCTGCAACCTCAGATAACATCCTGCTGTCTACAGGAGTCATTAGAAAAGCTAAGCACTGGCACCCAAGAAAACTTACTTCAGCCCTGTTTGCTGGCGATGAGTCAGCCTGTGCTCATTATTCCTTAGAGTTACAAGAAGAAAAAAAAAAAAAAGAAAATGATCATGTTACCCAAGGACCAAAATTTGGACAGTGAGTTTCCCATACTACAAAGATGATCCAAGTAAAAAACACATAACAAAACAGCAACTTCGAAGTCAAACACAGAAGAAGGTATTTTAAGCAGAGCCTGGTCAACACATTACGGCACAAGTCAGAACACATACAGAATCATCTAATAAAGCCATAAGACTTCAACAGACCTTTTACCTCTATTACAGAATCTATGTTACTCTGGAAACATCTTATTGTGAAAATGTATATAAAGCACTTACTCTCTGCACTAACTTTAGATTTTTAATTCCCCAAAACCTCAGCATACCTGCTAGCACAGTATCACTGTGAGGCTTGACAGCTTGACAAAAGAAACACTATTTGGAGTTTGAATTGAGGACCCAGTCAGTGCAGCATATGACACACTCGCCTTCTAAAGTCTTAATTCTTTTCCTCACAAAATTCCTGGCAGTTTGTAAGAAGAAACAGGAAAAGTCTTACAACACTGAAAGGAATTTTAGAATTCCCTGTCACCCGCTTGGCTCTTCAAGATCAAGCCTAAAGTAATTTTTGATATTTGCCTTTCACTTGGCAGACACGTTTTCAAGCTGTACTTTCAGTCAACAGCAATGGCCACTGGAGGCTTGGCATGCACAGTTTTAGTGATTATGGAACTATATACTGACATGTAATCGTTTAAAAGCCCCCAGACAACACAAAACATCTCACTCAACAGACTTTGGACAACAGAGATCTAATTTGCTGCATGCTAAGGTCTCCTTTCACCATAATCACTTTTGAATGAACTCATGGTCACAGCAGCAGAAACATCTTTAGATGAGTACTTAAGAAACAAACTTGCAGCCTACAGTAGAGCAAAGCAGTCCAAACTTCAGTTTGGATAGTGTGTGCATCATAAGCACAATACTCCAATGAATAGTTGAACTTTTTTCCTATTAGAAGTTGCGTGACTAGATTAATCTTCACCATTCTGCTGGAAAAGACCAACATTGCAAATAGAAGACAAATAAAACATTTTATCCCATTATCTGTCCAGTACCTCACAGCACCAACAATGATCAGCTGGAAACCATCACACCTTCCTGCCCTCCAACTCCAAAATACCACAGTTACAGCTTCTCTACCATCCTTACAGACTTTGAATCCACTTTGTCCCACCAAAAACCTCACCCCTCACATTACCACAAAACTGACAGATCTCGAATTATCATGTCATAGCGGCAATCCTTCCTGTTATCTTCTACCAAACTCCAGACCAAGAGAGGCATCCTTCACTGTCCTAAAACATGCATCCAAACTTCACACACTGCATGCAACCCTGATTTTTCAAGCACAATCTCAAGCCATTATGTATCTTCAAACTTTGAACAAATCTTCCAAACACTTGCAAACCATTGTGGTCCTCATAAAAGTTGTTCTACTCTCTACACCAACACTTTGCTTTGTTTCTAAGCATAAATTAATTTTACATTCTCTCTATTCAGCCAAACCTGTTCTTAGCAACCAGTATCATAGCCCTCTTCACTTCCAAGGGATCCATTTCTACTGCTGCTGCCTTTGATGCACCTGCAACCCCCATGTCTGAAGGCTGAACTCTTTTCTGCTGGGAATTCTCTAGGCAAGGGACAGAAACTGGAACAAGCCTGGGACCTTCTTACAGCACCTTCCTGAACAGCCCTGATTTTCCTTCTGCTTCATGGCCCCTTTGCTCCTCTGAGAAACACACTGTGGAATACCATTATGCCTGGCCCGATCTCCTACCATATGTCTAAAGGCTCCTACTCTACCTCCCCACTTTTAGTACTCTCTGTTTTTCATGGCTCTCTTTTTGACCAGCTCCTCTCTCCTTCCCATCTCAACTTGCACACGTGAAGTCACCACTTCTACTTCTCTACTGCAAAGTCCATATCAGGCAACTCTGTACCCCTTTCTTTCAATGAATTTCACATCTGGTGTCTCAGTTTGGGCACTGCTGCATAAATCAAAATTCTTTCTTCTCACAGTCTCCAGCCTCCCAGTTTCTGTTAATAACTCCATCAAATAAACAGGGCAAAAAAGGTTGTACCCAATTCCAGTAACTCACGTCAGGAACTTGACCAATGCACTTGCATCATCCTGACAAAGCTGCAGAAACAAAACACACCCTTCTTTACTCCAGTTGTAATAAAGAAATCTTCAGAAGACAAAACAGGCTGATGATATTCTATTCTGGAGTCTTATTACAAATCACAGTAGAACAAGACTGAGGATAGCATTGTGCATCAGAAAGCTATATGGACTGAGCCAGAAAACTAGCTGCCATAACTACCTACACCAAAGTGGTTAAAACTCAAAATGCCAGACATCAACATCCGGACCTTCTTTTCTCACAGAAGACATCCATACATTACTGACATAACTCAAAATATTTTCATAAATAGGTAGTTTTGAGGCTTTTGCTCAGCTTCCAGCTTTCTACTCACCATAGAATCCCTGCCTATAAGGAAATCCCTGCCTATAAGGGAATCATGACAGCAGTCTCTCCAGAGACAACAGCAAAAGTTTCCAAAAGCAAGCAGGTTACGTTGCAAAGCACACAATAGAAACAGCTATCGAGAACTATGCGCATATTAAAACCCCACCTTTTCCAACTTGCATAGTCTTTCAGTGGACCAAAAATTATCTGTCTTCTCAGGTATTTTAGCACCTACCCCACCCTAAATATCAGAGGCAAGTTGGGGGGAACCAGTATACAACTTAACTTCAGGGTCACTTGTAGATTCTTAAAGCTAGAAAAAAATAAACCACAAAATTCAGAGTTCATGAAAAACTATGACTATTTACTGCGACGCCGAGCAAGTATTGGGCAATAAGGGAGAACAGGTGCTCCAGGGTACCATAAGAGGAACGTAAGTCAATATAAATCCAGGTCTGCGTTAAAAGTTCCCTGGAAGCCTTTGTTTTGAACCTTACTAGTAAAGTTTACCGAGTTACACGAGCAGAGCAGTAACAAAGCGCTGCTCCGACAGAAACCCTTTACATCCATCGCAGGGCCCCGGCCAGCCTGACCAGGCCCCCCCAGTCCCACCTGTAAGATCCCCACTGCGCTCCCCAGGCGCCGCTCCCGCCCAAGGCCCCGGGCGGCCACCCCGTCGCCGGGAAAGACGAGGGCCGTGGGCTGGGCGAGGAGGCGGCCGCTCCCGCGCTGCTCCGCGCCTTCCGAGGGCCCCGCGGCTGCCGCGCCACCGACCAGCCTGGAGGGAACCTGCCACCACCGCGGCACAGAGACAGCCGCCAGCCCCGCTTCGGGTCCTGCCGGGCCACCGAGACGCCATCGAGACCGCTCGTCTGCAGAACAGCACCGGCGTGCACCTGAACCGGGCAGCGGCAGCCGCGGGCAGGGCGGTCCTGCGCGCACCGCGCTGCCGACGGCCCGGTTCGGGTTGCGCTCGCAGCTCGCCAGCTCGAGGAGTAAGAAGAGCGACTGAGCAGCCGCGCCGAGCCAGGCCGGCGCTGAGAAAGGTCCCCCCGGTCCCGGCTGGGGCTCTCCAGTGAAGCCTCCAGCTCACGCACCGCAGGCAGCCGCCCGCCGAGAGGAAAGAACCGCCCACCGGATGTCGCAGGGCGGCGCCTCCGCCAATGACGCCACAGAACGCGGTCGGCTTCCGTACGGGAGTGGCGGGCCGCGGGCGCTAGCAGCGGCAGCCGGTCCCGGTTACTGCTGACCTCACGTGCTCAGCGCGCGGTACTGCAGCCTGCCGGCGGACGGACGCATGAGCAATGACGACTCGTTTGGAGCAGTACCAGACACGCGCAGCGCAGCCCAGCCTGCCAGGCGCTCGGCGGCCGTCCGGACTGCGACGGTGCACGTTCGCTGCCAGAGTACGCATGCGCAACGTGGCCTACCGCACTCTGCTGCCCTCACTCGAGCATGCCGCATGCGCAGTACAGAGCGCCCAGCGCTGCTGCGCAGTGTGCGTTACCGCGGGGTGCC
This sequence comes from Haliaeetus leucocephalus, assembly GCF_000737465.1. Lineage (NCBI taxonomy): Eukaryota > Metazoa > Chordata > Aves > Accipitriformes > Accipitridae > Haliaeetus > Haliaeetus leucocephalus. The sequence goes on along the minus strand of NW_010972776.1, from coordinate 14,619 downwards.
GCTGCGGTGTTTCGGTAGCGGGTAAGGTAACCGGCTGTTCTCGCCACCCCTTCCCGGTGCTTACAACAGGTCTTAACTCTTGCCGTTAGTCCCTGTTATCACGGGGGCGCGAATTGTTTTCTCGTAGCTGCTTCGTGTCGCTTACAGGCCAGTACAGCTGCTCACCCCATCGGTCCTCGCCGGTGTATCGGGACAGACAGAGCAGCTCGGAAGGGTTCACCGCTGCGGGTACGGCTGTGCGCCCGATGGGCTGCGATGCGCCGTCCGCCGTGTGACCAGTGCCTGGGAGCGGAGCGTGGCCGCCTGCAGTGCCGGGCTGTGCTCACCGGGGGTCAGCAGCGAGCGTGCCGGCTGCAGCCACGGGCCCTGAGCGCTCGATGGCGCTGCTTCCCGTTACAGTTCCCCCGCCCCATTGTTGCCACACGTCTTGGGCCGTTCACGCGCGGCCATGGACAGCGCACCACAGCTTCCGCCATGCTATGGGCTGGTGCGTGCGTTGTGTCTGGGAGTAGTGCGGGAGCGAGTGCAGGTGGGCAGCGCTCGACGCTGAGGGGCCGGGAGCCGCGGCGAGGTGAGAGCTCGGTGCTGAGGAGCCAGGAGCCGCGGCAAGGCGAGCGCTCGGCAGTGAGGGGCCCAGAGCCATGGCGAGGCGAGTGCATCCCTTTGTCTGTGCTTGAGCGTGGGGGCGATTGCGGCCAGACGGGGCAGTCGCTGCCTGGAGGCAAGTGCGCAGGGAGGGCTCGGCCCTGCCACGCTCAGCGCTGGGACACTGGGGAAAACTTTGCCTTTTCCTTATCTCGCTTTTAGGTCCCACAGTGTCTTCCGCAGCATGGGCCTGTATGCACACTCAGCTCTTCGGACCCTCTGGAGCTGTGGGGAAAGCAAATGGGCCCTGGAGCAGAATTTTCGCACAGCATCCATGGGAGGAGGTCAGCTGGTTGTAGCAAGCATGCCCAGGAGCGCTGGTGAGCAACGCGGAAGTTTAAAACTGGTCAGCCAAGCAGACTTAAGGTACTTTTGAGTGGGGACAATTAGTGCAGCCCCAAGTTAGTTACTTGAGAATGGAGGAAACAAAAACAGAGAGAGGAGAGATATCCTTGGGCACTCTGAAGCTACGTCTGTCCCTGTGCACAAAATGTGGGCACCAACTAAACCAAGGGTTAATTAAAACCTCCACTGAGCCTCCACAAGCCTTGCACAGCTTGTACAGCTGCTGTAAAGCATAAGGATCCCCTGTCCCCAAGGCATCCACACACCACACTGGTGATACTGAAAAGCTGGTCAAAGAATCTAAGACTCATTTTGGAGTTTTAGAAAGCAGGCATTCTTTATTGCAGCGCTGGATGCACAGGGGATAGTTCCAACTAGCGTGCGTACCACAGCTTTAGCACAAACAGGTTATATAGAATACCTAATTGCATGTTAATTAGATTAGTGTACGTATACATAAAAATGATGGCAACCGATTATCATGGTACTGCCTATATCCGATCACGCGCAATGAAAGATCTATTTGAGTCGAAGGGCTGCTTTTGCGACCACCGACCCATTTGAAGTTCTTGCTGGCTGTCCTTGAAGTCTTTATTCTTGTCCTTGTTCTTTGATCTTGAAGCTTAACGCAGTTTCAATCACATGTGGTCAGTTTCAGCTTTGTTCTCATCTAGCATACAGGAACATCTAGTCATAAAAGCAAAGAACTGCAAAACTTAGGAGTACCTACCTCTACTAGTTAATTGCTTGGCTATACTTTTGTCTATTGTTTCAATCGTAGTGTTAGTATAAGATTTCTAATAATTATTTACCAAATCTCACTTTTACAGTCACCTAGCAGCAAACCAGTTTCCACAGCTGGTACAAAATATTAAAACCATCCAAATATTTAGACGTGCCATACAGAATGTATGGAAATATGCTATCACTGGGATCTGGATATTTCCAGCGCTGGTGCAGCAGTGTGATGCCTTCTCCTCCTGTAGGACATAGGGGTCCCCCATGGCTCTTCTGGGATGTGAGTTCCATGATGCCTCTTTTGGGCTTCCCAGTGAGTTCTTTGCCATCACCATCTCCTCCTCTGTTGTGCCCAAGCATCCCTTGGCCAGTCTGTGAGATATTTTCCAGTAAGTCCTCAGGGTGGGATTTGCTTGCCAGAGGAAAAGGCTTTTGAGGCAGTGTTAGTGACTGCAGGAGTTGTCTTACTGGTTGTCATAAATGCTTCTGTCTCTCAGCAGGTACCAATTCCCTTAAGGAGATGCTGGTTGGTGGTTATAGGTGTCATAGAATAGAAGAGAGTATTTCAGTTGGAAGGGATCTACAATGATCGTCTAGTCCAACTGCCTGACCAATTCAGGGCCGACCAAAAGTTGAAGCATGTTATTAAGGGCATTGTCCAAATGCCTCTTAAACACTGACCCGCTTGGGGGATCATCGACCACCTCTCCAAGAAGCCTGTTGCAGTGTTTGACCACCCTCTTTCTAAGGAAAAGCTTCCTAATGTCCAGTCTAAACCTCCTCTGATGCAGCTTTGAGCCATTCCCATGCATCCGATCACTGGTTCCCAGGGAGAAGAGCTCAGCACCTCCCTCTCCACGTCCCCTCCTCAGGAAGCTGTAGAGAGCAATGAGGTCGCCCCTCAGCCTCCTTTTCTCCAGACTAGACAAACCCAGAGTCCTCAGCTGCTCCTCACAGGACATGCCTTCCAGCGCTGTCACCAGCTTGGTTGCCCTCCTCTGGACGCGTTCAAGCAGCTTCACATCCTCCTTAAATGGTGGGGCCCAGAACTGCACACAGTACTCCGGGTGAGGCCGCACCAATGCTGAATACAGCAGGATAATCCCCTCTTTTGACCGGCTGGTCATGCTGTGTTTGATGCCCCCCAGGATGCGGTTTGTCCTCTTGGCTGCCAGGGCACGCTGCTGGGTCCTATTGAGCCTGCTGCTGACCAGCACCCCCGGGTTCCTTTCTGCAGGGCTGCTTTCCAGCCACTCCTCTCCCAATTTAGACATGTGCCCAGTGTTACTCCATCCCAGGTGCAGAATGCTTGTTAAATTTCATGCCATTGATGATTGCCTAATGCTGCAGTCTATCTAGATCCCTCTGCAAGGCCTCTTGACCCTCGAGAGGGCCAATGGCATCTCCCAATTTGGTATCATTAGCAAACTTGCTAATGGTGCGTTCGACTCCTGCATCCAGATCATTGATAAAAATGTTGAACAGAAGTGGCCCTAGAATTGAGCCCTGAGGAACACCACTGGTGACCAGTTGCCAGCCAGATGTAGCCCCACTGGCTCTGGATATTTGCCTGTGGAGCTCAGAGGACCACAAACATTAATTGTCTGCAATGGAGATGAATTACTGCTCTCAGTGGTGTAGGTAGGTTCTGTGGAAGTGCAGCTTAGTGCAGCCGTATGGATTGATTCATGCATATGGTCACATGTGAATGGTGACTGAAACCAAGCGTATGAACAGTGACTGTAAAGTATTCTTGGTGTGTTCATGTTCTACTGCTCTGCCCAATAAAGGGCAAAATTTTAAAACTGTGGGCTAAAGTTACTTAGCTTCTTGTTACAGTCTTCCTGGTTAGATATGCTTTGGAATTTGTCCCTTAAAACAGAGTTCAGAATTTTTCACTTAAGGTTTGCTGTTTAAAGTTTGTTTTGCATGGTTTCTCACTTGAGAGTTGAGCTTTATTACTTTAATTTTTAGGGCTCAGTGTTTATCAACTGGAGTTTACAGTTTACTCTTTTACTGATCAGGACACAGGATTTTAGATCTAACCTCATCAATACATTCTCAATCCCCAGTGATTGTTTGGATTCTGAGATTTACAGTTTATCACTTTAGGGTTCAGGTTTAATGGCATACTGTTAAATAGAAAGGTCTAACTCCTTAGAAAATAAACTTAAATCCTCAACCATAAACAGTAGACTGTGAAACCTTCTTTGGGGTTTGTAACTGTAATGCACCAGGAGTAGTTTTTGTTATGATCTCAGAGGAAAAGGCACTTGGAGTCCATAAGGTATTGTTTGAAATTCCATTTATTGAAGCTGACTCTAGAAGGAAAAGCGGGATAGTATACATAATCTTATGTCCCTTTGTTGTCACAAAAACTTGGGTCTGTTACCTGGTGTGTGTCGCCAAATTTACACACAGAGTCACGGTGTTTTATTACATAAAGGCACAGATATGGGTGCATGGCACAAACCAGCACACCATCAGTACAAACTGACAGTTATTTACATACAAAATTTAGTCAGCTAATACATATTCATTGTTATTCTATTAAATGATTGGTTTGCCTATCATGTAGATAACTACACATGCCTGCTATGATTTTTTGAGACCTTTACTTCCTTAAGCTTTTGAGATGTTGGGTTCCTTGAGTTGGTGGTCCTGATCTCTGCCTGCCAGAATTACCTTTCCTCTAGTTTCACTTAAATTTGGCAACACTTAGCAGTCCTTCACGGACCTTTAACAAAGCAGACTGTCATTCAGTTTGGGGTTTTGTTCTTAGCAATATCGTGGTTTACAATGCCAAAGTATTGTTAGGGTAAAATGAACTAATTTAATCTTTATTGATATCACTTTCAAATGCCGGGAACCCCAAGTTGTGCAGAATCAGAGGTACCTCCAGTCAGGGCATGGCACATGGTGCAGATCCTGTCTGTTCTGCAGACGTCTTTGTCTTTGGAGCTGTTACGGGATTCTCTTAGAAGAAAAGAATTCCATTCATTATTTCTACTATCAAACAGAAGAAGGTTCACATGACAAACTGCTGCTTCGCTTTAAGATAAAAGACAAGGGCTTGCAGATGGTGTAAATGCCAATGTGAAGTGGGAGCTGCCTACAGGCTCTTTTGTTATGATAAACTGCCTAAATTTATCCTACAAGCAAGAAATATGCTTGGCACAACACAGATTTGAAAGCCAACCTAAGCCCAGGCCTGTGCCTTCTCAGGTTAACTGTTGTGTGGATCACCAACTCCTCCATACACAACAGTCTTCCTGTTAGAATCGCTACAGTTACCTTCCCCTGTGCCCCCTGTTCAGTTCTGTGCTCCAACCTGAGGTCTGGGATTAATACAGTGCAGGCACAGTGTAGTGAGCCAAACTGCTGAGGTGGCTAGGAGGTAAGAGCTGTGAAAGTTTTTCGCAGGGCTCTTGCCTAGGGGTAGGGCAGAATCACCTGTAGATCAGATAAGGGGTTTTCCTCTCAGATACCAGACCTGAACCCTATCTTTGAAGGAGAAATCTTGGAGGACATGGACAGCTCCTCAGTGATTTGCCACATCAAGAGCAGTAACAGGAACCAACTCTTGGCAACTGGGTTAATGAACGCTGGTCCAGTAATGAGTCTTAAGGTGCTGCAGGTAAATTGGGAGTGTGCTGGCACAGAGCCTTGTGGCAGACTGACTCTCAATTGTTGCTTTTGTTGATTAATTAATTAAATGATTGCTTTATTCTTTGCATTCATGGCTGTGGTTCTTGCTGTCCCTTTGCGCTCAATAAAGTGTGTGAGGACAGTGTCTGGGGGTGGAGGTTACACATGGTATGAGGGGGTTGGTCCCAGGGTCTTAGATTCACCTCAAAGGAATCCCTGTGCTGTCATAGAGTTGTAGGGGATTTCCCTTTCATTGCTGTGGAAACTTGAGAGTTGTCAGTGGCATTTCCAATCATCCCAGCAGCACCTGGGACCACTCCAGGGCCTTGTTTGTGAAGTCCCCAGGCTGCTCCTGGACTTGCTGTCAGCACTCTCGGCTATGTGGACAATGTCTGGGGTTGAGGGCCAGGGCCAGCAAAAGCAGTGCTGTGAGGCAGGGTTTCCACAGGGTGAGGGGCTGCCTGCAGGCACTGTTCTATGAGCCACATTGAGCCCCATGACAGGCCTTAGGACCCTTTTGGTGTGCAGCGAGGCGCTTCGTATGTGTTGGGAGCCTGCCCCCACACCCTCTGTACCTCTCAGTTCACATTCAGGGTTGCCCCTGAGCCCTTTTGTGTGCTCCAGATCCTTCTTTGTCTTACAACATGCCACAAAGTTTTCTGTTCATCTTTTTCCCATTGCAGAGTTTTTCCAATGCTTTCCTGTGTGCTCTGGGGTCGTATTTTGATGGAGCCCAGGGGAGGAGGAGGTGAGGCACTGTGGGGGTCGGGCCATACCCCCCCTGTTCCTCCTGGGCTCCAGCTGCGGCCGGGGCTGGAGGAGCCCCAGGTGCGGGCAGTGAGGCTGATGGCGATGGCCCCTCCCTGTAATGGGCGGGCTGCCAGGGCGGGAGCTGGGGGCTCACTGGGGGTCTAGGAGCACCAAGCCCGGTGGCAGGGCTGCGCACTCGACCGGCGAGCCCCGGGGAAAGCCCCAAGGAGGACGGCGGCGACCTTGTCGGACGCACGGAGTGGTGGCAGCAGGGCCGCGCCGTGTCGGAGTGGGGGTGGCGGGAGCTGCCTGGAGCTGTGCTGGGGGCTCAGCGGAGATTCCGGCTGCCCCAGTGGGGGAGGACGGGGACTGGGACGGACAGGGACGGAAGCGAAAACAGTGTCCCCTCAGGGTCGAAAAGCAGGAAAACTGCCTCCTGCGGCATGCTGGGAGCTGTAGTCCTGAAGCACGGAGCTTCTGGTCAGCCATGGTGCCTCCCGTGGCATACTGGGAGATGTAGTCTTCCGGCGCTCGCCTGCTGGGTGGCCGGACTGTGTTTGCCAGTGCATGCCAGGAGCCGTAGTTTTCGCGGACTTGGCGGCCGGGCAGCAGCGTGGCTCTCAGGCACGGATGGTGTGGCGTAGTCCTCGCTGCCGCCGCAGCCCCTGGAGTCTGACCAGGTCAGACTCAGGAGCGTTGCCGGTTTCGCGTGGTTTTCCGCGG
>NW_010972776.1:7537-7760 GCF_000737465.1 Haliaeetus leucocephalus | reverse complement strand
CGCCGTCCTGCGCGTGGGGCAGCCCGGCGTTCGCGCGCCGGCTCCGGCCCCTCCGGCGCATGCGCGGTCCCTGGGAGCAGCGTGGCGGCGCGCAGGGCGCGGGTCTCAGCGGCAGCGGGCGAGCGCCGGGACCGCGGGTGAGGCGAGCGATCCCCTCCGGCGGGGGCGGTGGCGGGGGGTGCCTCCTGTCCGCTGGCCGCCCGGGGCTGGCGGGACGGGAAGC
>NW_010972776.1:3865-5343 GCF_000737465.1 Haliaeetus leucocephalus | reverse complement strand
TGGGGGGGAGTGAGTGAGCAGCTGTGTGGTGCTTAGTTGCTGGCTGGGGTTAAACCACGACACCATCTGTTTGTCCTGATCTGCATCTGTCTCTTTTTTCCCCACAATTTCTCTGGCCTGTTCCCCTGGCGTTCTTTTCCTCTCTGCGCCTGTACGTGCCGCTCTGTGTCCCTGCCTTCCTATCTCTCCCTCCTTCCTTCTCTTTTTCTCTCTATCCCTTTGTCTTGCTTGCTGTTGCTGGTGTGTGGTTTGGTTTTTTTTTTTTTTCTTTTCTGTTTCTCACTGTCCCGGTCCTCCTTCCTGTTCATCTCTTACTCTGACCCTTTGTGCTGCTCCCTGGCCCTTTTTTATTCATCCTCTGTCTCTCTGCAGGGCTCCTAATACCTGTCTCTCTTTCTCCAACCCCCTGTGCTTCTCATGGTCTCTGTCTTTCTCTGTCTCTTGTCATTATTCTTGTCTGTCGCTCTGTCTCGCTTCCTGTCCCGTCGTTTCTTGCTGTGTCCCTTTGTCCCGCTCCCTGCCCATATTCATATTCCTCTCTGTCCTGTTGACCATCCCAGTTTTTTATCTCCGTCCTGTCGCTGTCCTGATTCTTCTTTCTCTGCCCAGGTCCCTGCCCCTCCTCCTGTCTCTTTTCCTCTGTCCCTGCTGCCTGTTTCTCCATCTCTGTCCACATCTCTGTCCCTCCCCCCCCCACTGTCCCTCTGCCCTGCTTCCTCTCACTATCTTTTCTGTCTTTCTCACTCTGTCCCATTCCCTCTCCTATCCTGTCTAACTGTATCCCCCCATCCAGCTAGCTGTCCCTTCTCTCCTTTCTGTCTTCCTCAGTTTTTTTTACTTTCTCCATACCTCTCTCCCACTGCCCATCACTGTTGTTTTTTCCCCCTCTAATGCTGGCCTGCTCTCTGTCCCTTTTGTCTCTCTCTGTCCTTCTGTCATGCTCCCTGTGTCTGTTTTTTAATTCCATCTCTGTCCTGCAGCCCATCACTATTTTTTTCCTCCTCTTCCATCCCTCTGTCCTGCTCCCCGTCCTTGTCTCTCTTTCCCTTGGTTCTGCCTCCCATCCTTTTCTCCTTTCTTGCTCCATCTCTCTGTCCTGCTCCCTATCCCTCTCACTCTCTTTCTGTTTCTCTGTCCTCCTCCTTGCCTTTCCCCCCATTCTCTGTCTTGTTCCCTCTTTGTTTTTTTTTTGTTTTCTGTCACTCTGTCCTGCTCCCTGTCACTGTGTTTTCTCAATCCATCTCTGTCCTGCAGCTCAGTGCTTTTTTCCCTTCTCCAGCTATCTGTCCTGCTGCCCATCCTAGGCTTTTTCTCTTCCATCTCTGTCCTACTCCCTGTCTCTTCTTTTTGCCTGTCTTCCACTTTGTCCTGCCTCCCTGTCCCTTTTCTCTCTCTCTGTATCACCTTGTCTTGCTCCCTGTCTTCCTCTGACAATCTGTGTCCTGCTCCTTGTCCCCACCCACCCCCGTCTCCCATCT
>NW_010972776.1:1945-2918 GCF_000737465.1 Haliaeetus leucocephalus | reverse complement strand
TCCTTCCCCCTGCCCCCCTCTCTGGCCTGCTGCTTGTCACTGGTTTTTTCTTTCTCTTGCTGTCTGTCTGGGTTCTGTCACTCTGTCTTAACCTGTATCCATTGTTCCCCCCTGCCCCGTCCTTCTTCCAGCCTGTGCTTTCTTCTTTCTATCCCTCTGCCCATAATGCTGCTTTCTCCATCTCTCAGTCCTGCTCCCTGGCCCTTTTTTTCCCCCCTCACCATCTGTCCTGCTTCCTCTCCCTGGTTATTCTGCCTTTATGCCTCTGTCCTGCTGCCTGTCTCATTGTTTCTAGTTATAACCCCCTATCCAGCCAGCTGTCCCTTTTTTCCTTTCTTTCTTCCCTACTCTGGCCCTACATTTTCTTCGTCTGTCTCTGTCCAGCAGCCCATGACTGGTTTTTTTTTTCCCCTTCTCCATCTCTTGTCTTAATGTACATCTGGTTCCCCTCTCCCCACCACCCTCAGTCCGTCTGTCCTGTTCCTTATCCAGCTTTTGGTCTTTCCATGTTCCATGCTCTATTCCCATCTTTTTTTCTCTCTCCCTCCTTCCTTTCCCCTTCTCCCTTTTCTCTACATCCCTTTGTCCTGTTGCTCATCAGTGTTTTTTCCTTCTATTCCTCTGTCCTGCTCCCTCTCCCTTACTTCTCTGTCAATCCCTCTGTCTTGTTGTGGATCATTATTTTTGCTGTCTGCATCCCACTGCCCTGCTTCCTGTTCATCTCTTTTGGCTCTCTCCTCCTGTGCTGCTCCCCAGCAGTATTTTGTCTTTCTCCAGCTCTCTGACCTGCTCCCCACTGGCCTCGTTTTCTCTCTGTCATTCTTTCCGCTTCCCTGTACCTCTCTCTGCAATCTTGTGTCCCACTCCTTGTCCCTCTCTGTGCATATATTCCCCGCTGTCCTGGTCTCTGTCCCTCTCTTTGCCTCTCTCTCCCTGTCCCTGTTTGTTCTTTCTTTCCCTCTCTGTTCCCTTG
>NW_010972776.1:0-1253 GCF_000737465.1 Haliaeetus leucocephalus | reverse complement strand
AAGTTCGGGAGTCCGGCACGCAGCAGGCCGAACTCAACGTCTGTGATGGTCTGTGGGGGGGAAAGGCGCTTTTCAGACCCCACATGCCCTCTTTGAGTCCAGCTCTTCTTTCTGCGCTGCTCAGAATAGTTGTTAAGTAATTAATCGCCCAAACTAACGAGTTTTTATTCGGCGTGTAACTCTGATGTTTAATCCCAATGCTCCAGTTTTGACAGCAGTTGATATACAACCTTATGGAAAGCCCAGACCGTTGCACGTAGCTGGAGCTTGTAAGGAGAAGCAGCTGAAATCAGCCGGAGCTTCAGTGCGGAGCTGGGGCTTCAACGAGCCAGAACTGTAGCAAGCGGGAGCTGGAACGAGGCGGGGTGTCCGCTGTCTGGAGCGTGCATTAGCCAGAGGCAAAAGTACCTGCGGCTGTAACGAGCAGGAGCTGCAATTAGCTGGAGCGTCTTTTCGCTGGAGCGTCCGTCGGCCGGACTGCGCTCCCAGCACGGCGGAAGAGCGGCCGGGCGCAGGCAGGGCTGTCTGCAGCAAGCAGCTCCGAGCAGCAGGGAGGTGAGTTGTCCTTCTGCCAGCAGGGAGCCCGGCCTCTTCCCTCGGGCATGCAATCCACGCCGCGCTCCTCTCTCTGCGTGGAGGGTCTCTCCCGGTCCGTTCCCGCGGGCAGAAGCGAGGTGGGGGTCCCCCGTCTCTCCTGGGGCAGCCCCCCCTGCGAGGGGGCGCGGGCGAGGTGTCGTCGTCCCCTCGGTACCGGGCAAAGGGGAGAGAAACCGGCCGGCGGGAGCTCCTGGGGTGCAGAGCCCTTCCGGCAGAATCCTCCCCTGTCTTTTCACCGTTGGCTGGGTGTGACAAGCAGGTTCATTTCTTTGTTTCCTCTTTTCCCAGTGTCATCTTCCGCATCACACAAAGAAAATCCTGCGTGGTTAATTCCGCTTGCTGCTCAGGTAATCGCACGTGTCGGGCTGGGGGAGCGGAGAGAAACACTTGCGAGTTCGAGGGCACTACAGATGCTCCACGTTAAACCCACAGAGAAGGCAAATTTGCTGCTAGTGCAGAAAAGCTGATGGAAAAATTGCTGTTAACAGATTGTGCCCTGTTCCTGAACTGGTCCCTTGATATGTTTTTGTTTCAGGTGAAAGAATGAAATTTTTTGTCTGGTAAATTCAGAGCTGCCTGTTAGCTTCTTCAGGGTCGAGTGTTTCTCTTCTCTCTGTTCATACTGATTTTATGGGCAAGTTGGAAATAGCCTTTTA
>NW_010972775.1:24413204-24413552 GCF_000737465.1 Haliaeetus leucocephalus | reverse complement strand
GGCCAGAGAACCTGCTGCTGCCTGGGCTCCTCTCCAGGGGCTGCAGCTTCCTGGTGGAGCTGTCGATGCCTGCCTGAAGGCGACAGTGATGGTGGCTGGATCCTCTTCCAGGCACCCATTTCACAGAATCACAGGCTACTTGAGGCCGCCCAGGAGGTCACCTGGAGGGTGAAGTCACCTGGTCCCAGCCCCCTGCTCAAGCAGGGCCACCTGCAGCCAGTTGGCCATGACGATGGCCAGAGGGCTGTGGAACATCTCCAAGGATGGAGACTCCACAGGCTCCCTGGGCAGCCTGTGCCGGTGCTCGTCACCCGCACAGCACCCTTTGCATTCCCCTTGCTGAACTGC
>NW_010972775.1:24412727-24412939 GCF_000737465.1 Haliaeetus leucocephalus | reverse complement strand
ACAAGAATTAGCATGAAACTACATCAGTAAACCGTGTAATATGCTAACCATACGTCACCAAACATATACTACAGGCCTTGCTTATTTGGGGATCAGTTCAGGGAAGACAATAAGGAGAGCTGTCCTGTTGAGTCACAAGGTTCAGAGTGGACCCCCTTGCTTTCTAGACTCCTTCTCAGAGAGGAGCCCAGGGGCAGCTGGATCCACTCCTA
>NW_010972775.1:24402180-24412008 GCF_000737465.1 Haliaeetus leucocephalus | reverse complement strand
GCTGTTGGCTCATCCAGCCCATTTCCATTCCAGTGACTTGAGCTCCACATTTAAAAAGAAAAGATGGCAAGATGGGCACATGCAAGCACACTGCTTTCAAAATCCTATAACAGAAACTTCTCCAACTGGGTATTTCCACCAATTGCCCCAAAACCTACAGAGAAGGAAACACCCCATAAATTACACATGCAAGGCCAACAAATGTTTTTAATTCTGGCTTTGGCTTTTCTGCCTCTTGGCTCTAACCGAGTGTTGTTTTTGCAGGGTGATCCCAAAACCAGAAAACAAATAGAAGCTCTTCCTCGAGGGACCTGTGGGCAGAGCGGACCAGCTGGCAGAGTTGTCCGAATCTCTGGAAATTCTGAGATTTTCCTGGCCAGCAGCACTGGGAGGAGGGAGAGGGTGGGCTGCTGGTGTCCTTTGTGCAGCTTGGTCCTTGCTTTGGTACTTCATGGATTCTTCTTCCTCCTCTTCCTCCTCTCCAGCATTGCAGAAGTTAGATGTTGTGCTTCTCCCTCATCCGGGAAGCCCTCCTCCTCCTCCCTGATGAGGGGTCATAGTTTGCGGTGTCCACAAACCGGCTGCGGAGATCGTAACCCTGCCGCCGGGATCTGCTTCGCTCTCTCCGCCTCGGCAGAATTCGGTCCTGAGCAGCCCTGGGTGCCGGAGCCTGCTTGGAGCGGGCACTGGAGGATCCTGGAGCCGCATCGTCCCTTGGGACTCGCTTACGATGTGGAGGACTTCTTCTAGCATCTCCTCCTCCTCTTGCGGAGCGATGGTGGTCCGTGTACTCCACGAACCGGCTGCGGAGATTATAACCCTGCGGTGGGGATCGGCTCCGCTCTCTTTCCCGCAGCTGAGTTTGCTCCCCGGCAGTCCGGGATGCGGGATCCCGCTTGGAGCTGGAGGTCCACGGAGCTAAGTCATCCCTGAGGGTTTGTTTGTGACTTGGAGGGCTAGTTCTCCTCCTCCTCGCTGAGCGATGGTGGTCCGTGTACTCCACGAACCGGCTGCGGAGATTATAACCCTGCGGTGGGGATCTGCTCCGCTCTCTCTCCCGCAGTATTATTTGCTCCCGAGCAGCACTGGGTGCAGGAGCCGACTGGGAGCTGCCGTTGGAGGGCCCTGGAGCAGCATCATCCCTGGGAGTGTGATCACAACTTGGAGGACTACTTCTCCTCCTCCTCCTCCTCCCTCTTGAGTGGTCATAGTCTGTGGTGTCCACCAACCAGCTGCGGACATCTCTTCCCCACTGCAGGGATCTGCTCCGGGCCCTCTCCCTGGCACCGTTCCTCTGGCAGCGGGAAGAAGGGCTGAATCCATGCTCCTCTTTGTTGCTGTCTTCTTGCATGGTGTGCAGAGGGGCAAATGGTGGAGAGCGGACCAGGCACGCAGCTTTCCTTCTGGACACCAGCCTTAGGCAGCTGCAGAAGAAGCGATGCAAGCAGGAGCCCACGTGGGAGGTGATGCTGAGCCTGCCTGGCCAGCCTGCAGATGCCTCCTGTGCACGTGCCCGGGTTAGCTGGCTGGTGCTGGCTGGTGCAGAGAGGCTGCTGTCCTCTGGAGAGTCCTCCATGCCCACCGCCATGTCCTGCAAAGAGAGCTGTGCAAATGTCCTGCCCTTTCCTGCTGAAAGGACCTGAACAGTGGGGAAACCTCAGAAGCTGTGGGAGGGGACAGCTAAGGGCCTCCCAAAGGCTCTCCTGGAGGGCTGCAAAGGCAGAAGGCCCAAAGGCGGACAAATGGGGTGGCTGGAGGGGGGATGCTTTGAGAGGGAGCAGTGTTGCAGCTGTGAAGAAAGCTGAAGCGTGGGAGGGAAAAGAGAACGATGCCGACATCCCGGAAAGAAATCCACTGTCCAGCTGGTGCCCTGATCCATCTCCCCAGAGTTACCTTAGTCCTAGGAAGAAGACCCCGTGGTCCCACAGGATCTACCTGCTTGCTGCCGGCTGCCCACTGACTGAGGAAGGCACGGGCATGTGATGGTATCTGTGGGGAAGAAGGCCTTCCTCCCCTTAAATCAGAGCTCCTGGAGATAAAAAAAAAAAGAGTGATTTCTATTTAGGGCTGTTCTTGCAGCTTTCCCTGGGGTCCAGCCATTTTCTTGGAGCGGTTTCTATGAGAGAGAGAAGACGTCTACCAAACCTACAAATTTGAAATTTGGTTGGGGTCTTCCCACCAGGTCTGCCCTTGTCGGAGCAAGAACCCATCTTTCTATTCTATTCCCTACAGCCTCCGTTTCATAGAATCATAGAATCCTAGAATGGTTTGGGTTGGAAGGGACCTTAAAGATCATCTCGTTCCACCTCCCCTGCCATGGGCAGGTTGTTCAAAGCCCCATCCAACCTGGCCTTGGACAATTCCAGGGAAGGAACATCCACAACTGCTCTGGGCAACCTCTTCCAGTGTCTCACCACCCTCACCGTAAAGAATTTCTTCCTAACAGCTAACCTAAACCTACCCTCTTTCAGTTTAAAACCGTCTCCCCCTAGTCCTATCACTACAATCCCTCGTAAAATGTCCCTTCCCGACTTTTCCTTACTCTCCTGTTATTACCTGACGTAAAACAGCAAATAGGCTTGCTGCTGGAGGACCGTGCTGATGTCACAAGGATCCACAGATGAATCGTTCATCTCGTACCACAGTCCATTGCTGGCCTGTAAAAAAAAAAAAGGCAACGATATGAATCATTGTTCATCAGGAGACGAACTGCATGGTTTCTCCACAAAAACGCAGGCAGAAAAACTCCAGAACTGCCAAAACAAACCCAACCGAGCCTCTAAGGAGACCTTCTCCCCCAAATCCTTGGCTGCCGGTATCACTACCGTGAAAGTTTGTCTTCCTTTTTCTCTTGGCATGGAAGGAAGTTTCTCTTTACCTTTGTGTAGCAGAAATAGTGTCCTGAATGACACCCGTTACCGCTATGCACCAGGACAGCGTATAAAGAGTAGAAGAGCGATTCTCCATCTGTCTGAGACATGTACGGGCGAAGATCCAAGCAGTTGGAATACTTCACGACCTATGGAGAGACCAGGAGTGCTCAGAAATGATCCTGAAATACTACACGAAATATCCCTCCAAGACCAGGGGCTAGAGGTGTAGAAATACATCTTTGGGGCTCACGAACACTTGGTTTTTCCCTAAAGCAACCTAAAGGTAATGGTTTGGGTGGCAGGAAACTATTCTCGGCCAAAGCAGAGCAGAGTACGTCCTTGTCTTCCCACCAGAACTCTCCTCTCCTTGGAAGGGAACACGAAAAAACTCAACAGCTTGTGAAAGAGCGGACCGCTTTGGGAAATATCCCGCTCCGGGAAGAAAAAACATCGCCCTCCGGTTGCATACGCACCTTGTTGATCTTCCCGCCGGTGAAATCTTCGAACCTTTTCAGGCACACCGTGAGGACCTTGGGCGCGCGATGGATTGTAAACCTCTTGGAGGCGGCGACCATCTTGTTACACCTTGAAACCGAGCACAGAGCCTTCGTATATGCCCTATCTTGCCGCAAAAAGGCCAGACACCCTTTTATGTCTCCCACACCCCTACGCTGTTTTAAGGCTGCTCAGATGCATAAAGCCATATTAAAATATCTGTGCCTGATTATTGCGCATCTAACCTATGCGAAAAGATGGCTTATGCTAGAGTATGCGCAGCACCTTCACACAGGATCTAATATTGTTAATAATCATCTTACTTGCTACATTGAAAGCAGTTTTCACCATCCAGCTGCTCCGGTTTCACAAAGTCCTCCAGAGCTGCAGTGACAGAAGAGGCTGCCTGGAGGAGTGAGAAAGGAGAGCAGTGAGCTGCAGGCAATGCCCTTGCCCAAACACTTACTAGGACTTGACAAGAAGACCCAGGTAGCTGATGCTGAGGAGATGCACTGTGAACCCGCAAGCAGTGTCCAGAAGGAGGCAGAAAGAGGTATGATGCTGAACATTTCCCTCAGGGAACTGAATTCCTGAGGGATTCCCGGGGCTATCAAGAGCTACTTCCCTGTGGCACTGCAGGGTCATCAATAATGAAAACAATACAACCCATCAGCCTGGGAGCCAGATGGGGTGCTGAGGGAGGGCAAAAGGAAGAAGGATGAGAGTACGTCAAGGGTGCAGAGAGGATAATTCATACTTGTCCAGCTTAAAGCCAGCACCTACAAGGAGACCACTGCCATGGCCTCCCCAGAAGAACTCAGCCCATTCCACTTCCAGCCCTCCACCAAGCTCTCTTGTGTTCGCAGTATACGTTTTAAAGTCAACCGCATGGATTCCGGAAAGCCACAGGGCCCTTGGGATGTCTTGAAGCACAGCTATAAACCCTCTTACTTTTATATCCAAAGGGACATCCAGGAAAGCCTCGTAGGAATCGGAAACTGCTTTGCAGCTCAAGCACGTGACTGGAAGGCAAATCAAAATGCTCAGCGACAGGGGAAGTCACTGGCTGTGCCAGTTTCCGTCCTTCATACCTACTACGCCAGTCACACGATCGGCTGTTTATCACAGGCCAACAGAAGGGCACAGACAATTCCAAGTTGAGCAATAGTTGCGGAAAAGTACCTCTGGATCTCAGAAAGCCCCCAAATATTTGATGGATGATGGTAGTTGCTTGAGAAGAGATGTCCAAGCTGGAAATAAATGGTAAGGCAGAGAGTTATTATCATCTCCTCCAGGAGTTTTGCTTTGTGTGAAAGCCCTGGGCATAGTTTTTCCTTGATGGCACTACACCAAGGAGTCCGAAGGGCTTGGGAACATTGCAAAATTAATTTGCTTGTGCTTACTTGCTGATTCCGCTCAGACAAGCTCTCTGCATGGCATCAACAGTGTAACGTAAGAACTCGTGGGCATCCTCCTGCATGCCAAGCCGGAAATGTTCTCCTATTACTAAAAAAGAAGAAGTTAGTAGCTTCCTCCTACAAGAACAGAAGAAAACTCGTCCAAGCCCCTGAAATGACTCACGTGTGAGAACACTGATGACAGCTGAAGGGTAGATGGCACTGACAGAGGAATGCAGGACCTTGTTAACGTGGTTTTCCATTCTACACATCACGCAGAAGCCTTGCTGGCGACCTGAAGAGGAAAGGAGGGAAGCAAGAGCCTTAGGTGAGCAAAACATCCACAGCGATGGGAAACCTAGTGGGGATTTTGAAGTTCTAAGAACAGTCTCCACTCCTCCCAAGGTGACAGCATCCCAACAAGCCCAGGACATTTTAGTGCAGAGAAAACTTTCTTCAGAGGGATGTTAAACTGACAGAATATTTCTGTGCAATAAGCAAAGAGGGTTTAACCTGCAGGAATAGGGACCAAGACCTGGGGCTAGAAAGGGGTGCCCTTCTGAAGATGAACACAGCTAGATATGACAAGTGCCTTCTAGGCTTGAGTGTTCAAAGAAGACCAACTCGGGGCCTTGGCAAAGAAGGGCTGCTTTTTTTCTCTTAAATTCCAGATTCTTGGAATCCTCGGGAAGTGCCTGACAGATTTACAAGGAGACGTTCCTAAAAGTACTCACACGACTGGCTGTGCTCACGAGAGAGCAGGTAGTTGGCCAGAGGGGCTGTGTACGTCAGGCACTGCAGGACGGAGTTGACGAAGCACGTATTGCCCAGGTTGTGCAGTCCTGCTCCAGCTCTCTGTCTTTGCTGCCAATCCATGCAAATCTTCTCCGGGGGAAAGAGGATCCTTTGTTGTGGAGCCATTTCCTTGGCAATGACTGCAGGGAAATGACATTTGAAAAGAGATGAGACAATATTGTTGCACGGAAGCACATGGAAAAATTTGAGTTCTCGACAGGAGGACCCAGTACAACCAGCTTAAACATCCAACCTGGAAGCATCAGGGGAAGCCTAACACTGCCATCGAAATTTTTATGGTCAAGAAAGAGTTTTGGAAAACAACGTGTTGCGCTGCTTGCTTTCCCTAAAGTCCAACAAACCCACACTCTTGACTTCTACCTTCCTTTCCCTCTAGAGTCTTGAACTTCAGTATCAAGTCTTCCATTTTCCTATAATTTCAGGAAAACAAGCGAGTACCTAGCCCAGAAGGTAACCCTACTAATGTCAGATCTTTCTACGAGCAATGTCTTCTTTCGAAGACTGTACACAGTGGCAGAGCAGTGACAAAAAACGCGTCTCCCTGTTTGAAAACACCTGGGTAAGTCTGGGTGCTATCAGGAAATGCCCCAGAATTCCCTCTAGGTTGTCAGCACATTCAGGGATGGAGCACCAGCCACGTCCGTTGCCTTTGGGGATTCACAAAGCCCAAGCCTGCTGGCGCAGCCGTTACTTACGGGAGTCGTTCCCCATTGCAGCCATCGCTCCTCTCAGGAACAGAGGGCAAAGCTCGGGATGACAAAGGATCTCAGGACACGCTCCGGAAAGACAAGACCGGCGCAAATCCCGTCACCTGATGGCAAACAAATAATCATAGCTCAACAAAATGATTAAAAAAACTTTCGGCCGCTACTTTAACATCTGCCTTTGCCATGCTCCTTTTCTGTCTCCTTTCCTACCGCATCTGTCGCGGTGGGCTTCTTGCCGTTCTAGGCTGAGCCCAGCGCCTCGGACTACACTACCACCCCCTCTACTTACCTATCCTAGGATATAATAAAGAAATAATAATTAGCAAACAGGAACTCTGCCCGTAGCCCACCTCTGGCCAGCCTATCAAGGTGCAATAGCTCAGCCTACGGCTCGGAAGGTATAGCCCAGCCTATACTTTTATCCCGTATCTACCTACTCTATGATCTGTCCTGAAAGTCAAATCATAATTACCTTTGAAAGAGGATGGAAGTTGAGAATTGAGCAGTAAATGATAAATGGTTGGAAAAATGTAGGCACGCAAGTAGCGAAGGAAGGAGCTGACTTATCCCGAAGGCCAGCTCAGCCCAACTGGCTTTTGCTGGCCTGCTTTTCAGGATCCCAAGACCTGGCCAGGTGTGCTCACAAGCGCCGGGCAGGTGCCGCATCACTGCCCCTTTGTGACATGGGGCTGCACGGGGACGTGTCCCCTTGAGGCCATCGAGCACCACGGCCGCCACAGCCCGGGCACCTCCGGTAGCCGGCAGTCACTGGAGCTCCCCACACGCTGCTGGCGAAGGGCTGTTTGTCTGCCGGCAGAGCTCCCACCTCTTCCTGCAGCTGCATGGGCTGGATGAATAAAAACCTGCCCAGGGCTGTAAGCGTGCCTGTTCACAGCTTTGGCTGGCACGCTCGGGTTGCCGAGGGTGTCTTTTCCACTCTGCCCGCGTACAGGACTGTGTCCGTGACACTCGTGTGGTCTCTCACAGGTTCATTTCCAAAGAATTTGATCTGCCCCCAAGATAGAGCCACGGGCTGACTCTGAACTAGCACTACCAAAGAAACACCTTCAGCAACTGTGCTGGGTTGACCTTGGCTGGCTGCCAGGCCCCCACCCAGCTGCTCTCTCTCACCCTCGAGCTCCAAAAAAAGGTTTGTACGTGGCTTTTTAGCATCTTTGCACTTTGTAGAATCATAGACTCATTTAGGTTGGAAAAGACCTTCAAGATCATTGAGTCCAACCGGCAACCATGCGCGCTAAACCACGTCTTGAAGTGCCTTGTCTACGCGCTTTTTGAACCCCTCCAGGGATGGTGACTCCACCCTTCCCTGGGCAGCCTGTTCCAACGCCTGACAACCCTTCCAGTAAAGAATTTTTTTCTAATATCCAACCTAAACCTCCCCTGGTGCAACTTGAGGCTGTTTTCTCTCCTCCTGTCCCTAGTTACTTAATAGTAGAGACCAGCACCCACCTCGCTACACCCTCCTTTCGGGTAGTTGTAGAGAGCGATCAGGTCTCCCCGCAGCCTCCTCTTCTCCAAACTAAACCACCCCAGTTCCCTCAGCCGCTCCTGACAAGTTCTCCAGACCCTTCTCCTCGTTCTCCAGACCCTTCACCACCTTGGTTGCCCTTCTCTGGACACGCTCCAGCACCTCAACATCTTTCCCGTAGCGAGGGGCCCAAAACCGAACCCAGGACTCGAGGTGTCACCTCACCGGTGCCCAGTACAGGGGGACAACCACCTCCCTGCTCCTGCTGGCCACACCATTTCTGATACAGGCCAGGATGCCGTTGGCCGTCTTGGCCACCTGGGCACACTGCTGGCTCATATTCAGCCGGCTGTCGACCAACAGCCCCAGGTCTTCTTCTGCCAGGCAGCTTTCCAGCCGCTCTTCCCCAAACCTGTAGCGTTACATGGATTTGTTGTGACCCAAGCGCAGGACCCGGCACTTGTTGAACTTCATACAATTGGCCTCGTCCCATCGATCCAGCCTGTCCAGATCCCCCTGTAGACCCTTCCTACCCTCCAGCAGATCAACCTTCCCTCCCAACTTGGCATCGTCGGCAAACTTGCTGAGGGAGCACTCCATCCCCTCGTCCAAATTGTCGATAAAGATATTAAACAGAACCAGCCCCAATACTGAACCCTGGGGAACACCGCTTGTGACCCGCTTTTTCTCCTGCCTCCAGGGTTCGTCAACTTTCTATCAGCTGCAGCTTTGCCGGATTCCCACTCGAGGTGACTGGAGGCAGTTTTGCTCCTGCCCCACTTGGCTTATGTAGTTTTGGGCTGTCCCCACTCGGGACATCTGGTATAACCCCTTGTTCCTGCTCAAAACATAGCCCCATGCCAGCTACTGTGAAGAAAATTAACTCTATCCCAGCCCAAACCAGCCCACCTCCCCTGTAAAAGAGAGGGTTTTGATGCCAGGACAAATGACAATTTGCCAGCTTGGCAGAGCACGGGTGCCTTTTTGTGCCCTGAGATGTCTCAGGAGGGGCAGGCTGGGCTAAAGCTTCTCTCCGCCTCCCCTCCGGGTTTTGTGGTCTAGCGGGGCAGCTGGGGCTTTGCTGCAAGGACACCCTGGGTCCAGGTGTGCTGTCCTGCAGGCAGCAGCACAAGCCAGGAATGACACTGTCTGCTCAGCACACTCTGGGTGTTCTCCGTGGGAAGGACAGCATGGGACTGGGCTTGTTGTTCCAGCTTTATTAAAAAAAAATAATTTGTTAAAATACAGCTGTTTTCCAGAGGAGGATTTCACTTCTTCAGGGCTCACCAGGGCCAGCAGCACAGTGACCGCAGGCTCCATCCTGGTCTTGGCATCTCTCTTGTCAGGACAAAGACCGCCTCAGCTGCCAGAGTTCTGACCGAGAGTTCAGGGTCTTTCCCCAAGGGCAGGAGGGCTGCAAGAGAAGGAAGCAGAGCAGACAGGAACCCCCGCTGCCTGCAGAGACCCCCAGGAGACCCCTCCAGACCATGGCGCCCTGCCCAGGCTCTGTCCCCTGCCCCACCAGCCCGAGCCAGCATAGCACTGCCCCTACTCACCGTTGCAGATATCGCACAGCTTCTGCTTGCTCAGGTTCCTCAGGTGCCATGCGGCAAGCCCTAGGCACAGAGCTCCTGTCAGAGTTCTGCTCCCCAGCACGCTCCCAGCAGCCCTGCCAGCTTGGCTGCACACCCTCCTCCCCCTCAGCAGGCCTGACCCCAGAGACGGATAGTAGCCAAGGGTGGTAGGACTGAGCAAGGCTCTCGGTGAGCCCACCTGTGTGGTGGGCCCTCCTCGGGGCAGCCGGGCCTCCGGCAGCCACAGGGCTGCCCCTTGCTGCCAATGCGGTGGTGGGGACTGGGGCCAGGCTGGCAGAAAAGGGACCCTGGGGACTGTGGCCCACCGATGAACCTGATGGCCACCTCTGGCAAGGTGGCTTGAGTGTCCCACAGGTACGGCAGGCTCTGCCAGAGGTCTTCTTCCACCCTCTTCTTGTCGTGCACTAACTAGAGAGAGCACAAGGGCGCAGGGACTGGTACGGACCCTCCCAAGTC
>NW_010972775.1:24401351-24401860 GCF_000737465.1 Haliaeetus leucocephalus | reverse complement strand
ATAGTCAATGTCTCAAACATTTGTTAAAGAACTTTGGTGGAGAAAATGGCCTCTGTGAAAATGCTGGAGTTTTGTGAACAGGACAATGTGGCCAGAGGAGAGGGCCCCACAGAGGGTGGGACCGTGCTTCTCCAAAGCTGCAATTCCGTATCTTAAGTGACCAGGAGAAAGAGCACAGCATATGTGCCTGGAGGAGGAGGCCCCACAGAAGATGGGACTGTGCTTCTATCTTAAGCGGTCATGCCAGCAGGGAAAAAGAGGCAACTCCACAATGAACCCCCCCCAAAGCTCACCAACCAATTCCAGAGAACCCTGGGAATGTGAACTGCGCATGTTAAGACCATTGACTAACACACTATAAAAGAAGGGAGAACGAGTTCTCAGTGCGTGCCCTCTGGAACTGGATCTCTACACTGGCTGGACCAACACTGGACCCAGGACTGGTGAAACCCTTTTCTTCTCTCTTCCTTCCTTCTTTCCTTCCTTCCTTCTTTCCTTCTATCTTTTCC
>NW_010972775.1:24400961-24401232 GCF_000737465.1 Haliaeetus leucocephalus | reverse complement strand
TCTGAACCTCGTGACTCAACGGGAGGGCTCTCCTTCTGATACATTTCATGTTCCTTTTTCCATTTCTTTTTCTACACCTCCTTTGTCTTTTCAAACAGCGGCTTAATGACATGTTGCAAGGTTCCTATTGATAAGTTCACGTGTACTTGGGCAAGGTTAGCTAGGCTGAATAAATGTTGATTGTTGTTTGAACTCCCCTGGTGTCGTTTCACCTTAATTCTGACAAAGGAAATCCACGAACCTGAGTCGCTCCAACTTTGGGACGCGACAC
>NW_010972775.1:24399468-24400406 GCF_000737465.1 Haliaeetus leucocephalus | reverse complement strand
CACGACAGTCCTTTCTCCGCCCCTTATTCCATACATTAACATCAGGCTCCGGCCCCGCACCATCCAGTCCAGCCTCATGAACCACCACTCCCCTTCCCATCCTTGGCTATAATACACAGATAGCGTTCCCTCAGTCTGTGGACCGCCCCTGTGAAAAAGTCCATAAATGTCCACAAATGGAGCTCATTTGGTCCATGACTTTGGGCTCCATCTCCTATGGTGAGCACTCGGGACAGGAGTGCTGGTGTGTTGCGCGGAGTTATTGGGCACCAAAGCCGGCTCAGATGGGAACCGAGAGGTTCCCCTTGTTTTCAGGGTCCAAAGCATCGTTTGTGGCATCTAGTCCATCCTTTCAGTGCCCAAAGAGGCCTTTTCAGGGCCCAAATCCTCATTTCTAGGGTCCCAAACCCGTCTTTCATGTCCCATAGCCTTTTCTCAGAGCCCACAGCTGCATCTTGAGGGTCTAAACGCTAAAGGTGGCGCTCATTGCCCAGCAACGTCCACCCACAAGTCTGTGGGGAGGCAGTGGAGCCAGGACAGCCAATCGCATTTGAGGAGGCAGGGGCAAGGCATGTGATTGACATGCAACAAGACAGCCAATCAGAGGAAGCATCGCCCCAGGGGAGGGCGGGCACTGATGGGGGGCTGGGGAGTGACCCCTCAGGAAGCCAATAAGAGAGGGCATCACCTGAGGGCAGGGTGGGCCCCAAACCGGGGCAGAGTGACAGCCCGGGTGGCCAGTCAGAGGTCATCACCTGTGGTGGAGGGCGGGCACTGCAGCACAGCGGCCTGACCACTTGGGGGCCAATCAGAGGCAGCATCACCTCAGGGGAGGAGACTGACAGCCCTCCCGACCTATGCCAGTGAAGACTGATGTGAGGAGAAGGCGGGCTCTGCTGGTGGCCAGGCCAAGCTTCGGCATGGCCCAGGTGGGGTCT
>NW_010972775.1:24397639-24399046 GCF_000737465.1 Haliaeetus leucocephalus | reverse complement strand
TCCCACAGCAACTGCACATCATGTCCTTCCTGACGCTGCCTGACCTGGTAAGGCTGGGCCAGACCTGGCGCTCCCTCCCCGAGGTGTGCGACAGCGAGGCCGCCTGGCGCCACCTCTGCGCCCCTCTCCCCCCCGCCGCCAAGAGCGCCCGGCCCTGCAAGAGGCCCGCTATCCTCAACTGTGAGTCTGTGCCGTTGCCAAGGGAGAGCGGGGGGGGATGTGCCACTTTGTCCCCCAGCATCATTTTTAGAGTCCAAATCTTTGATTCTAGGGTTGAAAGCCTTCCTTTCAGGTCCCAAAGCCTCATTTTTAGGGTGCAAACCCTCATTTGTGTGTTCCAACCCTCCCTTTTAAGGTTCAAAGACTCATTTTAAGGGCCCAGAACGTCACTTTTAAGGCCCAAAGTCTGCTTTTGAAGGCATCTTCAAAGCCTCTGGTTTAGAGTCAAAAGCCTTATTTATAGGGTCCAAAGCCTCATTTTTAGCTTCCAAAGCTGCCTTTATAGGGTCCAAAGCCTCACTTGAAGGTTTCAGTCCAAAATTTGAGGGCCCAAAGCCTCATTTGGAGCCTCCAAAGACCCATTTCTAGGGCGCAAAGCCTTCGGTTTTGGTACCGAAGCATCCCTTGAAGGCACAAAACCTAATGCAGGCTTCAAAGCCTCAGTTTCATTTCCAAAGGGCCATTTTTAAAGCCTAAAACCAAGGATTTTGGCCCTACAACGGGGCTTTGGACCCTACAAATGGGTCTTTGGATGCTCAATGCCTTGGACACTAAGGAAATGAGGCTTTGAGACCTACGTGAGGAGTTTGTACCTTAAAATGAGGGTTGGGACCCTACAATTGAAATCTTTCAACCCTAGAATCAAAGCTTTGGACCCTAAAAATGAGGCTTTGGGACCGAAGCATGAGGCTTTGAGCCCTAAAAGTGGGGTTTGGACCCTCCAAATGAGGGTTTGGACACTCCAGATGCAGCTTGGACCCTAAAAATGCCTGTCTGGATCCTAAAAAAGAGGCTTTGGACCCTGAAAAAGAACCTACGCAAACTAACACTGAGCCTTTGCACCCTAAAAATGAGGGGTTTGTAAACTAAAATGAGGCTTTGGAAGGTAAAACTAAGAGTTTGGAAAGTAAAAATGAGGCTTTGGACTGTATAAATTCGGATTTAGACTCTACAAATGAGGCTTTGGTCCTTCCAGATCAGACTTTGGGGCTTAAAAATGATGCTCTGGGCCCTTAAAATGAGTCTCTGAACCTTAAAGATGGAGCTTGGAACTAATAAATTAGGTTTTGTCCTCCATGTATGTGGGCCTGGACCTTAAAAATGACTGTCTGCACCCCCAGAAGTAGGCTTTGGTCTTTTAAATTTATGCTTTTTGCCCTAACATTGAGGCTTGCATTATAAAAATAA
>NW_010972775.1:24396336-24396575 GCF_000737465.1 Haliaeetus leucocephalus | reverse complement strand
AGGCGGCCATGGGGCCTGCGGGGGGCGGGGCCGGGCCGGGGATGGTGTCCCTGCAGGGTCAGGCAGCAGGAAGGAGCGCCCCGGGGCATGCTGGGAGCTGTAGTCCTGGGGCACGGGGCTGCCGGGCGGCCATGTTGGCCTCTGCAGTCTCTGCTCCAGCTGCGGCCCGGCTGAGGTGAGGGCTGGGGCTGCCCGTGAGGCGAGCGAGGCCCTTGGGCGGGCGTGGGGGTGTCTCCTGC
>NW_010972775.1:24394351-24395047 GCF_000737465.1 Haliaeetus leucocephalus | reverse complement strand
TTTTCACAGTCTCTCTGGCCTGTTCCTTGTCCTTTGTCTCTCTCTGCTTGTATGTCTCGCTCTGTGTCCTTATCTGCCTGCCCCACCCCCCCGTCCTTCTGCTTCTCTTTCTTTCTCTCTGTCGCTCTGTCCTGCTCATCCCTGTCTTTTTTCATTCTCTATGCCACTGTCCCTGTCCTTCTTCCTGTCCATCTCTTATCGCTCTGTCCCTCTCTGCTGCTCCCTGACACTTTGGGGTTTTTCCCCTTCCTCCACCTCCCTGCCGGGCTCCTGATACCTCTTTTGCTTTCTCCATCCTTCCGTGCTGCTCACCGTCCCTGTCTTTCTCTTTGTTGTCGTTCTTGTCTGTCACTCTGGCCTGCTCCCTGCCCCAGTTGTTTCTCACTATATCCTTCTGTCCTGCCCCCTGCCCCTACTCTTATTTGCTCCCTCTCCATCTTGCTGCCCACCCCAGGCTTTTTTTGCAATCTCTGTCCTGCCCCCAGTCCTTATTTTTCTTTCTCTCTCCTGCCTCCCCCTTCCTTCTGCCTCTCTTCCTCTTTCCCTGATGCTTCTTTTTCCATCTCTGTCCAGACCCCTGTCCCTTTTTTTGCTCTTGCTGTCCCTCTGTCCTTTTTCTTGCCCCCATCTTTTCTGTCTTTCTGTCCCGTTCCCTGGCCCATCCTTTCTCACTATATCCCCCTGTCTGTCCCTTCA
>NW_010972775.1:24391694-24393575 GCF_000737465.1 Haliaeetus leucocephalus | reverse complement strand
TTCTTGCTATACACCACTGTCCAGCTGGCTCTCCCTTTTATTTGTCCTCTCTTCCTCTTTCCTGCTTCTCAGCCCTCTTGTCCTCTTCCCCTGTCTCTGTCCTCCAGCCCGTTGCTGGTTCTCCCCCCTTCTCAGTCTCTTTGTCCAAATCTGACCCTCTCTTTATTTCTCAGTCCCTTTGTCTTTCTCCCTGTCCTTCGTTTTCTCTCTTCATCTGTACGTCCTACTTCCTGTTCCTGTCTGTCTCCCCTTCCTTCTTCCTCTTTCTGTCCCCATCTCTCTGTCCTGCTCCTCACCCCTACTTTGTCTTCCTCCTCCTCTCTGCAGGGCACCTCGTCCCTGTTTGATTTCTCCATCTCTCTAGCCTTTCTTTCTCGGCTCCTCAGTCTTCTCCCTCATCTTAGTGTTCTCCTTCTAGTCCTTTGTCCTCCCCATCAGCTTAAACTGAATGACCAGGTGTCCCTGTGCTCTGGTATTTCCTTAGCATTGCCCTAGGGAAGATCTGTGGTTTTAGGGCTAGGGATCATTAGGAGCTGGTCTCCTTGTGTAGGTGGCAGAGCTAGGTGTAGTTAAAAGCAGAGGTTGTTCTCAGCTGGTGCTCTCTGCCTCTTGCTCAAACAGCAGGCTGCGTGCCTTCACTTGAAGGAAGGTTTCTTGTTCTGCGCTTCTTGCTCCTCGGGACGCTGCACAGGAGTTGGTGGCAAGTAAAAGCACTTGCAGTTGGCTTTTTTATGCAGCCTTCCTATGGAGCTCTTGGTCTTGACCGATTTCTGGGAAGCAAGACCTGAGTGCCTGTGTGCTCCTAGACGCTGTGCTGCCTCCCCAGATAGGTCCACCCTCCTCCACTGCTGCTTCTTCCACACTCATGTAGAACCAGGAGATGCCATAGTGTGCCGATTCAGTAATGCCCTGGCAGCGGGGCTGCGCTGGGGAGGCCTGGTGGAGGGGGTGGCCGACAGGCTGTGAGGTCACAGAGCCCCGCTTTGACATGCTGTGCTGTGCCAGCTGCGGGCAACACTGCGGCGGCAGCAGCAGCATGGTGCGAGCCTGGGGGGCCGTGGTCCTCGCCTGCCTCCTCCTGCTGGCCCTGCAAGCCTGGGACGCCCAGGCTGCTCCAAGGCGAGCGCAGGGAGCAGGTAGGCAGGCGGGCAGGGGGCCAGCACCCAGCTCCGAGCAGGGCAGCGTGGCATCCACCGCACCTCAGCGGGGCAGCAGTGGGGCCAGGGCTAGGGCTGGGTCTGGGAGAGCAGCTGGGCCAGGCTGAGCGAGCCAGGCAGGCACCCTGTGGGGAGGCATAGAGGGGCTGCAGCTGCTTCGGGGGCATTTTCTGGGCGAGCAGGGGAGCTGGGAGCGGTCGTGCAGGGTAAGAAACCCGGCGCTGAGTCCCTGCCGCCCGGCCCAGTCTGTCCCCTGTATGTGTGTTGGGCCGGCGGTGGTGAGTAATTGGTGCTGCAGGAGCCAGGTGACAGCCCGTGGCAGCGCTTCTCCCTGGGCTGGCTGCAGCCGTGCCCAGAGCTGTGGGTCTGGCCTTCAGCCTCGGGGACGTCCCGGAGGGGCGTGCTCAGGACTTGTCCGCTCGGGAAAATGGGAGCATTTCTGCTCTAGTCCTGCAGCCCTGCTCCCCTTGGATGACCCGCAGGTCCCCAGCCCGGAGGAACACGCAGGGGTAGTGCTGGCGCAGCCTTTCACAGGCTCTTGTCCCCAAGAAGCGTGGGCGATCGCTTTTTCCTCCAGTTCGTTGGTGTTGGCTTCCTCAGCCAGTTTAACAGAGTGATTCGATGGAATTTGTTACAATGAAATCTGTGACTTAAAGATTCGAAAATGGCAAGGATTGCCTGAAACTTGCAGCAGGGTTGCACACAGGTGGAGGTTAAATCAAAT
>NW_010972775.1:24390754-24391176 GCF_000737465.1 Haliaeetus leucocephalus | reverse complement strand
TGGCAGAGCAGCAGGGGCACGTCGGAGAGGAGTTCTGGGCGAGGAGCTGCGAAGAGCATCCCTTTCCCTGAGCGGAGGGCAAGCGGCAGGCGCGATGGAGGGCTGCTGCACCATGGCCATCAGCTTGGAGCTCAGCAGCTTGTTCCCCACGCTCCTGCAGCTCTCCACCAAGGGTAAGGGGTTTGGGAATTCCTTCCCGAGGGGTCGCACCGGGGCTGGCCTCTGGAAAAAGCTGCAGCTGCCGGGCTGTGGGGGTGACTGGACAGGGCTGGGGGCTGCTGCGAGAGCCCTGCCTGGGGGTCCCACTGGACTCGGGGGACGATGTGGCAACCAGGTCCTGGTGCTGCCCGGAGCCCCGAGGCTCCCATGGGAATGGCTCCGTCCCCTTGCGAGGGGGGCCATGCAGGGCCAGCTTTCCCTGG
>NW_010972775.1:24386113-24386317 GCF_000737465.1 Haliaeetus leucocephalus | reverse complement strand
GAGCTGCTGGGAGAATTTGACAGTTCAGATGCATCTTTGTCTCTCTCTCCCCTTCCCTTCCCCCTCTGTAGCTCTGGTCACTTGACTGTCATCCACCTAAAAGCATAGATTGGTGTCTTACAGCTCTTAAAACATGAGGCTTCACAGATACATACATAGCCTCACATGCGCACACTACATGGCTGTAGTGTGCTTTTGGTTATG
>NW_010972775.1:24382386-24383348 GCF_000737465.1 Haliaeetus leucocephalus | reverse complement strand
ACACAGCAGCGTGGGAAAAGAGAGAGAGCCAGGGGAGGGGCAGGGAGGGACCGGGACACACAAGAGGGGTGACAAGGCCCCAGGGGCCCAGGACTCACCACAGCTCTTGCTCTTGGTGCTGCTGGGAGGATTTGATAGTTCAGACGCTTCTTTCTCGATTTATCCTCCCTTCCTTTTCTGTAACTCCAGCTGCTTGGCTGTCCTCCACCTAAGAGGATATGTTCGTGTCTCACAGCTCTTATGAGACGAGGCTTCCTAGACATGTAGCCTCATTTGCTCACGTACTATGTGGCTGTACTACACTTTTGGTGATGTACACAGACCCTGTGGCACACATTGGTGATCTGGCCTGCTGTGGACTACAAAGAGGGATCCTTCCTTACCCAGAGAGGCAGCGTCTCTCTTGTCTGCAGCAGGAGTCAGCTGCTGGCCAGATGGCCTTCAATTTCTTCTTCTTTACCTTTCTCTGACTGCTTCAGCCACAGCAGCTCTTGTCCATAGCCACTAAGTGCTCCACCTCTCCCTTTTTGCTCCCATGCCACGAGAAGAGCAAGGCCAGGCAGAGACAACCTATGTAAGCCTGAGGTGGGTGCCGTCAATGGCATCCCCAGGGGAGGGATGGACAACCACATCCTCAGCGCAGCCTCTGGGAGAGAGAAAGAAGAAGCAGTGACCATTATTACTGCAGCTTGCCCCTGGCCAAATGCCCTCCTTCCTCAGGGGGTTCTGAAGACACATCAAGGGCCAGCTTGCCACCATCACAACAGGGCTTGGGGAGGCCTGGGGCTATGGGACAGGCTTCAGGGGAGGTGCTGGAGCTGGGGGCGAGCAGGGCAGGGGGAGACTCAAGGGCAGCTCTGGCAAGTTGGAAAGGCACCCGGTGTCTGCACCTGGAGGGTGTGCCTGACTACTTCCCCTCTTCCCTTCTGTCAGCTCTGGGGTAAATCCCTAGGGCTGCTCTG
>NW_010972775.1:24381272-24381523 GCF_000737465.1 Haliaeetus leucocephalus | reverse complement strand
GTCTGCACGTGGCATCAAGGTTGCGGCAGCGGCCGCCGCAAATCAACACCTGGCGGGCAGAGAGTTTTTAAAAAATAAGGCAGCCCAGGTGACAGCCTGAAGGCAGGCCAGAAGAGACCCCAAGCTGCTTTGTGCCAGAGGGGCAGCTCTGCTCAGTGGGAAACAGCGTGTCTGAGCAGACCAGATGCAAGTGGCTGATCTGCAAAAGAGCGATACGCTGGTGATCCTGGGGCTCTGTTGTGTTTGCACCT
>NW_010972775.1:24375883-24380213 GCF_000737465.1 Haliaeetus leucocephalus | reverse complement strand
CAAAATACTCAGTTTGGGGTGTGACTCGGTGCTTTTCCACAATATAAAAAGGGGTGATCTTTTGGTTGTGGTTTTGTGCATGAAAATGGGGAATTTTTTGCTTTCCAGCTGCACAAATCCAGGCGGATTTGGCTTTCCCAGGAGCCCCAAATTGTTGGGGTTTTTTCCCTGTTGCAGACCCAGAATCAGGGGTTTTGGGGTTGTCCTGGTTTTGGCTGGAATAAAGTTAGTTTTCTTCTGAGTAGCTGGTACAGGGCCATTTTGGATTTAGGATGAGAATAATGTTGACAACACACTGATGCTTTAGTTGTTGCTAGGGTAAGTCAAAGACTTTTCAGCTTCTCATACTGCCTTGCCAGCAGAGGCTGCGGGTGCACAAGAAGAGTAGTTGAGCTAAAGGAGGATTCCAGGTAAACAGGTCAGCTCGAAATACAACACATCTTTTAAAAGTTAGAGTGAGTTGAACTCTTAAAATCAGCATTTAGGCTAATTGATACGATTTTGAACATGTTCTTAGCATAAAAGGAAACACTCTTGCTGGTATTGGAAAATGTCTCCTCCCTTCCTTACAGCACTGCTGCAGGGAGATAACCCTGGGAGGCTGCGGGACGAGGTCGTACGCAATCAGAATCTACGCTTACGGATCCACCACAACAGCTGCAGCCCTTGCGCTGCTGTCGCTGCAGATCTTGCTTGCTTGGTCAATAATGCTGAAAGTGAAGTGTAAAACTTTAAAGAGTAAAATGAAAAATAAAGAATAAATCTCAATAATTCACTTTACACTAAAAAGGTGTGCCCATGTTTATATACGTCCAATAAAAATACTTATACTGTAAAAGTATTTGATTTTCCTTTTCCATTACCTTAACTTGCACAGCTCTGAATTCATACCATTAAATTATCTCTCTCCAAAGTACACAGTTATAACGTGACTAGGGGTTTTTGTGTGTGTTACAGAACGCGGAGGGACACCTGGCCAGCTGAGCTGCCCAAGAGAGGTGCTACTGAACTGCCAGGGAAACGCACCATTGAAAGCCAGACAGAAAGAAAGTACTTCAGAGCACTCCGTCAAAACATCAGGAAAAAGAACCCCATAACTTCAGTTGCCTCTCTTCTTAAACATTTAGAAAAATACCTAACTGCTTACATACACCTAACATCATATACTACAGCTATTTGGCAGTTGCAGTTTAAACAATGCAAGTCAATTTGTAAAATCCCCAGTGCTGCAATACCTCAGACTACCAAAAAGGACTGGCGGATTCCCTAATGCTTTTGGCAGTACCGAAGCATGCAGAGCAACACGTTTTCATGTTATCTCGACTGTTACAACTGAGAAACCAAAGACCAGTGATGCCATCAACTTTAGGAAGATGGGCTGCGCTTGGGTCTTTGGAAGGAAATTGACTTTTTTTTTTTTTCTTTTTTTAAAGAGAGTGAAAAGTCTCGTTACTGATGACTTCTACTGTCAAGTCAATCACCTCTGAAGATCCACTCTGATGGGAAGTTCATAAAACAAAATTTCTTTGAGTGAGAAAGACTTCCATTTTGGAAAATCTCTTTCCAACTGAAGTCAAAATTACACACTACAGGTTAAGGGAAAAAGACATTACTGAAGCAGTAACTCATCAAAAACACCTCAGGACTCACTGTCACTAGTTACAAGGCTGCTAATGCTTCCTGGGAAAGCCTGGAAAACACACAGATGCGACGCCCGTTTGTCCTGTTTTGTCCACGTCTCTTCTTTGACCTTGATTGCTTTTAGTACAGATGCTAATTATCTCCGTAACGTTTTTGAGTACTACTATAAAATATTTTAAAAAACTCATTGACTGTAAAAGCATAAAGCTTTTATCATGAAAACAAAGTCTGTTTCTTCTGAACAGCTGAACTCTTACGAACAGTTTCTTCCCTCTTTTAGTACAAAATTATTTTCACAGTATCATTTACTAGTAAGCACACAGAAACAGAAGATTACATGCTTTCAGGAAGAGATAATAAACGGAAGGAAGTAAACTTTGTATAGGCATAACATGCTCCAGAACAGAACTTATTTTTATTATTTGTGTTAAAATACTTCACAGAAAAAAAATGTAGAAGGAGAGTTGACACATTCTTAATGTTAACTTTAAAGTCCATACTACAAGTACCTTCGGAAAAATGCAGACACACATCGTAGGCGTACCTTGTACTTGCAGACCACTATGGATTCTTTCCATCTGTTTTGTACTTTCCCGGCAGAAGAAAGGGCAACCACTGTGAAACGGTGCCAGCTGACATCCAGCTGAGAGAAGAAAAAAAAAACATTAGCACAGAGCTGGGTAGGAATCCAAAGCTGCCTTTTTTTTTGTGAAGGTTTGTGAAGACAGTACAACTGAGCGGAGGAAAAAGTATTTTTGCGTCATCTTCGGTACAGTTGTTGACACAGGCCACTAGAGCTTTTGCATTTTTCAGACAGCCGTGCCTTTTTTTTTTCCTTTCTTTTTTGACTCATTGGCAACTTTACTTTCACTAGAACTCACTTTCCTAGATACACGCAGGTGACAGACATAGAGACCTACATACATTTTCTCAAGCCTTAGTATAGCCGAGGCTTCATCACCCTACACATCCCAAGTTGAGTAGTTTTGCTAAAGAGCACAGCAACACATCTGTCCTTGTGAACTGCCTCGTTGCAAAAAAGGAATGATTTTTTCCAGGCTGTTGCTCCAAACGGTCAAGATCTTTTAAAACCGCAGTTGTGCCACCAAACCCGCTGCTCAGGGTCCCTCCTAGCTTTTGACTGCTCTGAGATTTAACAGGCACACGCTCCATTCCATCTTCCAACAGCAAAAATATGTTAACGCTCTCGGACCCAGAGCGCAACCCTACGGATGTCCACGCACACAGCCTGCCGTTTTGATGAGGAGCCACCGAGCAGCCCTGCGAGCACAGCTGCACGCGCCAGATCGGTTTCCCCTATGCCGCGAGTTACCGGTTTCGGTGAACGTAGTTTCTGATGCTTTAAACCGAAAACCGTATCTCGACGCTTCGCCACAGCAGAAACGACCCATCGCTAGACCGCTACAAAAACGCAGTAACGCCAATTGCAAACCCACAGCAGCGACAGCTCCAGAAATATTTAGACCAGGAACAAGGGAGAAAAATAAAACAGCTTCATCTCACGCACAGGGGAGCGGCAGGCAGAGAAAAGGGGCGGCATTCTGAGCCCTTACAGAAAACGGGCATTCTCCTTCCGTTCCTCGGCCCGTCCGTGAAGGTCTAAATACCGCAACACTACCACGGCAACGTCGAGAGTAGGGCACAGCAGCCCTGCCACTGGACTTGCCATTGATCCATGCTATTTACGTAGCAGGACATGTAAGCAGAGGGACACGTTTTGCCACACACAGCCCTGAACTTCCTGAAAATTTACGTTTACCGAAAAAAGCCATTTGGAACATATTGCCAAACAACGTTCGGCAAGAAAGCTTTGATGCCTTTGACACACGCAAGTTTCTGGTCACTTGCTATTTGCTTCCTGTTGCTGCTGCTGTTCTTCCTTCAGAAATTCTACTCGTCGCCAAGTTATTCACTACCGGTTCAAGCATTTGCCTTCCTGGTATTACCAGCACATTCACAGAGGCAAGTAACTTAATTGCTCTTCTACAATTATCCAAACAACAATTACAGCCATGAAAGAGAAGGAGAGGTCAGGCAGCACAAGAGCTCTGCAGGCTGGCACCAGTCAATATTGCACTCTCTAAAAACAAACAACAACAAAACAAAACCGTGACCTTGTAGCCTTCTTTTTTTTTTTTTTTTCTTCTTCTTTCAGAGCTTATCCCTGCCTCAGCATTTTGTCTTGTCAGAGCATGAAGCGCAGGTGATCCGTACCCTGACGACTTCTGCATGTGATGAATGCCTGTTCAGAAATAGTCCAGATCTGCAAGACTGGTGTCATTTTTATGGTTTTAATCATCATAACTCAAATTTTATTTACTCACGCATTTGTGAGGAAACTAATTAACTTTTAGACACTGCCTCTCCTTTTTTTGGGGGGTGGGGTGGAAACGTGTTAGAGACTGAAAAACATTACAATTCAGAGCTCCCAACCACGAGGGAGTGGTGGAGAAATCAATGAAAGCAAAGACCAACAGCAGCAACGTCAACTGAAAGTTGGCTTTCATTCCGATCACGTACTTAAGCGACTCTCCAAGTCTATGCCTCGGTCCTAGGAATGACTAGTCCCTTTTTGGAAGGACAAACTTGTTCACTTAAAAGTCCTAGACTGAAGACTCCGCTGAACGGAATGGGGATTGTCCCACGGGACAACATGCCGTCAACACTC